>NC_089864.1:10370000-10970000 GCF_036373705.1 Amia ocellicauda
GGAGTCCAAGGATGCTTTAAGGACACTGCTGTATTGCAAACGCCTTAAATGCCCATTCTGTGTTGTAATGCTCTCAAGAATGCATCGGATTTGCACCTGTTAAGCAGTAAGACTGTCAACATGTCAATGGGCTTGGCTCTCTTGGTGGTTTTAGGTGATGGCCTGAGCCAATCTGTAGGTATGAGGTTTTTATCTGCATTAAGCGTATAATGAACTGACATGTCTTGAATGAACATTGAATGAAAGGAGTTTGACATCCCTAAAGTTATACCAAATTCATGGGTATTATTTTCCTTTTCTGTCCTTTTTTTCATTGAGTTATGTTGGATACTCATTTTTAGTCATGTGAAAATGTGATAACTTCCATGCGCTTACCAAGCAATCGCTAATCAGGAATGCAAAGAGGGAAATAGAAAGAGACGAAGCTCTTGGAGCTAAAACTAATGCAAAGAGCTTTTTTCAATACTACAACAGCAAGAGGTCAATAAAGGAGGACGTGAAACAGATAAAGGGCAAAAATTGAAGTATCTTGGAAAACGAACAAGATGTGGCAAATGTTCTAAATGAGTATTTCACAGAGGTTTTTACAAAAGAAAAAATGGATAACATGCCACAGGTTAATAATCAGTCCAGTCAAGCCCTAAGAGAGATCAGGATAAATGAGGAGGAGGTACTAAAGGGACTAGCAGAATTAAAAACAAACAAATCACCTGGGCCAGATGGGATATTTCCAACAGTACTTAAAGAAATGAGGGAAAATATTTATAGGCCGGCCGCTAACTCAAATATTGAAATATATATGAAAATCATATTCTTGGAGATAGTCGACATGGGTTTAGACGAGGCAGATCATGTCTTACTAATTTATTCGAATTTTTTGAACATGCAACTGCAGCTGTAGATCATGTGAAAGCATATGATCTGATATACTTAGGTTTTCAAAAAGCTTTTGATAAGGTTCCACACCAAAGACTGATCCTCAAATTGGAAGCTGTAGGCATTCAGGGTAATGTAAGTAGATGGATTATGAACTGGCTGATGTATAGGAAACAGAGGGTGTCGATTAGAGGAGTTGCTTCTAACTGGAGTGAGGTTGTTAGTGGAGTTCCACAGGGATCAGTACTAGGGCCTTTGCTTTTTCTAATCTATATTCATGATCTGGACTCTTCGATAGTTAGCACAGTTATCAAATTTGCAGATGATACTAAAATAGGTGGCTCAGCAGATACAATCTCGGCAGCACAGGCTATCCAAAGGGTCTTTAATTGTGGGCCGACACCTGGCAGATGAAATTCAATGTGGACTAGTGCAAGGTATTACATGCAGGCAATAAAAATGTCCAATATAATTACACTTTGGGAGTAGAACTGGAAAAAATCACGCATGACAAAGACCTAGGAGTTTATGTGGACTCATCACTTTCTCCATCCAAACAATGTGGGGAAGCAATAAAAAAGGCAAATGGAGTGTTAGTGTATATTTTCAAAAGTATAAAAGGGCAGTCTGTACAATGCACTAGTTAGAGCTCATCTGGATACTGTGGACAGTTCTGGGCTCCACACTTCAAGAAAGATATCGCTGCTCTAGAGGCAGTTCAGAGGAGAGCAACCAGACTTATTCCAGGTCTGAAGGGAAAGTCCTACTGAGAGACTGAGGAACTGAACCTTTTTACCCTGGAACAGAGGAGACTACGTGGGGACTTGATCCAAGTCTTCAAAATCATGAAAGGCATCGACCACATCAAACAGAGGAGCTTTTCCAGATCTGCAGGGACACATGCACCCGGGGACACAAATGGAAATTGGGCTTCAAGGCATTCAAGACAGAAAACAGGAGACACTTCTTCACACAGAGAGGCGTCACAATCTGAGCAAACTCCCCAGCGATGTGGTGGAAGCGACAACTTGGGAACATTTAAAAACAGAATGGATAGGATCCTTGGAATCTCTCAGATATTAATGGACACCAAACGAGCATGATGGGTCGAATGGCCTCCTCTTGATTGTAAACTTTCTTGCTATAGCCTCTGGGTAAATAATCCAAGAAATTGCTTTTTAAAGGCAATTGTTAAGAATGTAAATGAATGCAGATTAAATAATCAGTGTCTCAATTCAAAAGGTCTGCACTTGGCTGGTATTGGAACACACTTGTGCAAAGAAAGAACAACTAATATTTTAACTAAAAGCTATATCTTGCATGAGGCTCTAAACTGTAGCTCACTTAGTTTATGCCAAAATCTTGGAAAGAGACCCTGGTGTAAAGAGTTATGTAGTAATCTGTTTCAAGAACCTGTGCACCTTAGCAAATGCAGCTGGACATTAAGTTTGAAAGCTAAAACGCATCTCCGAATGAGCAGAGAGTGCCAGGTGTTGCACTTGTTGGCTGGTTGAAGAATTGGGGAAGAGAATAGGCACAGAAACTATATGAGTCTGCCTCAAACACAGCTGCATTGTGCATTCAGAAACATTTGTGTTAACATTTTTGGTTACAATGATTTTGTTTCTGCCTCATTCAGTACCGTTTATAGAAAACAAAAGTGGTCCATTGTCTTGATGTCTAGATTGTCTGATAATATATGACATGCTGAAGAAGCTGCATCTGTGACCCGAGATGTTGCTTCAAACCAAGTGTGTATGAAATAGTGCATTATGAACACTTCATTGTTCACAGTACCCTAGAGAAATAGACCTTTAAATGTGCTGGAAAGTAGATGTAGTAGCTTGCTATTGTCTTTCTGTTATGAGATTCCATATATTTAAAATAGAGTATGTGTATTAATTAGGTTTTGCACAAGTAACAACAAATTTTGTGATCTGTGACTGTACAACATGTCTTCTTCTTTTATGACTAACTACAGTTTGGAGGAACAGTATTCTCCTAAATTTAAAGTACGATTGCAAGATTGGCATTCAGGGCAATAAACGTTATCAGCATCGATCACCCTAGATTGCGATACAGTACAGATCACATGCATGCTTCGTTTTGTTACCCTTAATCATGTAGATTCCTGCTGACGATTTATGATCATGTTCTATTTTACACTCTTTAACCTTCTCGCTAATTACTTCACAAATTAATATCTTTCGAATACGATTCCTCTGCGCTGAATGTGAGGGTGGCAGGGTGGGGGAGTGTTGCAGTCTCACCCTCGCCCCAGTGACCAGGATCTCGGCAGCGCATTTCAGATGTTTCTGCAGGGATGCTGTTCTTCAGTTCCCCTCCTCCACACATTCAGACTTCAGGGGCCTATAATTACAGTTAAATCTGTTTAAAAAATCACCACAATAGTAGGGAAAATGCATGATGCATTATTTGTCATAAAATAAACAACTAGAGATCTACTAATTTTAAAAAGATTCAGCTGTCTTTCCTGGAATCCACTCACCACGGTCTGTGATCTACAATTTCCCTAGTTATTCATAATTATCAATCTGTACAGCATACATCATGTGATTCTCTAGGAGCCTTTCATCTTGAATTGTTCATATTTATGAAACCAAACTTAATTAGGAGGCAGTATCAGTGTTACACAAACATATTCAGTGTAAGTTTCAGCATTTTTCATGCTGCTATCCCTCCTCTGTCCATTTTTCAGAAGCTAATTAAACCGATTCTTTATAGAAAAACTAAATACAGCATGCATACAATATGATTTGCATTAAAATGTTATTTTTTGGAAACATTAGCTTGCTACTTCAGTCAAGAGCTATATAAAGGGTTAGATGTCACTTACTAGCAGATAATTTGGTTATCCACTAGCTTTCACTGAAAGAAAGGTTATACAATAGGATATTGAGAAATTAACAATGCATTATCCGGATTAATTCCTTTTAAATGCAGTCTTAAGTAGTATGTTTGCCTACCAATGAAATGACTCATTAAATGAATTCTCAAGCAAATCAATAAGTCTGATAATTAGCTGATTGAATTTAAATGTGGGATATCTGGTGCCACTGAACAGCAAACCTCTTATAGTCATAATAAATATATTACTGTAGATGAAGGCCATGGCACATTGTCAGCATTGTGGCAGGTAAGGATGTAGTGGGCAGCAGTTCAACAAATGCAGAGAACTGTACTTCTGTCTGACTCGATGGCGCAGTTAGCATTCAAAGCACCATATCATGCTGTATCAGTGGCACTCCTATTCTTATAACATCCATCCACCCATTTTTATCTACTGATCATCCAGCACAGGATGTAGTCATTCGACTTGGTCAATATTGCTTTCGATTTGCTATATGTCTGCCCAGTCCAGAGTAGTTTTTAAGTGTTTTTATTTAATCGTCTGTGCGGCTGCAACAGTTCGCTATTCCCCTTATTTTCCTGTCATCTACAGATGTCACGGGTTACTCTTTAGTAGGCCGTTAATGCTAATGAAGAGTGGAGGTTGTAAAACGTCCTTGTGGTGCGCCACTGAAGATCTGACTGCATCTTGAGGTTTCTACCCTTCGTTATTGCTGTTCTAGGTGTTTCTACAGATTACCCAGTCCAGTAATTCAACCAGTAACCAGTAACTCAAAAAACAGTTCAATGTTATTTAATCTCTAGCCTATGTCACCTACAGCTTTTAAATAAAGTATTTAAAGATACTTTGCATCGTCTATTACTGGAAATGTATTATTGTGTATGGTAGTATGCAGGTTAGTATCAGGGAGAGTTTTTAGGTTTAGTCAAAATAGTAGTTATAGGTTAAGGGGTAGTATGCATCAGTGATAGTGTAGCAGCAGTATAAACAGCTGGTAGGTTAGTGTCCATGATCTTCTTTAGAAAGCTATAGTATAGTAGAAAGCTTTTTTTTTTTATAAATACAAAGCAAAGAAAAAGGTTAATGTTAGAAGAAAAGCATTTTGAATATTTTAAATTGCTTTCAAATACTGTGTAGATTCTAATATGGTGTTTCTCCATTGATGCACATTTGTAAACAGTTACATTTTAAACCGGTCTCAAAAGTGTGCACAGATGAGGGGGCGAATAATCTGTTTCACGTTTTATTTTTTCCGGATGTAATGTTAATGTATAGCAACCTTTTATACGTGGAACAATAAAGCTTCATATGTTTGTGTGTCTGCTTTGACAATAGTCAATTGAAAGAGGAAAACATGCATGTGACAATGTGTAAGTGAGAAGCGATTCTCAGCTCTAGTTAAATGGAATAGAAAGAGGCAGTTGCCAGTTGTTGTGATACGAGTTAATTCTCTTGGCTCTCTTCTTCTGGTGCGTAAATACAATATTTATGTTCGGAGAGGAGTTTAATGAAAATGTATAGGATTCTCTTTTCATTGAAACGTTTGTAGAAAGCAGCAGTCAGTGAGAAACGCAATCCTCTAATCCACCTAGAGGGATTAATGTCAACCATGGCTGCCATTTTGACACCCTTATAATAAAGTGAATGATATCAGAACGCTGCAGATATGGATTCCTGGGTGGAAATGAATCCTGAAGTCTCCTGATGTCTGTGTATTTTTTTTTCAGTTCTATTTACAGTTTGTAAGTTTGTTTGGAGATGTTTTCATATTTATGTAGATTTTTTTTTTTTTCTGTTTGGTTTTGTTTTGTTTGAGTTGAAACTGGCTAGCAAAAGCCATGTTAATCCCTGTAGTCCTCCACGGACTCTGATGCATTTTTAATTTGGAAAAAAAAACGTAATATGACAAATGATAAATCCAGAATAATAGTTTTAATTTAAAATTGAATGAATGTCCCATCTGAAATATGAAAACAGGATTGATTCAATATGCAGCAGTAAATAGTCTACATTAAAGAATGACATTTACATAAGGATGTGCAATTTTGTTTTTATTAATCTCAGTTATTATTATTATGTTCATCTCTGGGGTAACTGTGTACTTTGTGTGGTGATATCTAGTCTTAATAAAGGAGAGATGGGTATTAACTTTCTTTGCCATGAACTTTCCTTGAATTCAGAATTAAAGACAAGGCTAGTGAGTCAGTCAGCAGTAAATACTGAAAATGCACAGCCCTGAGATACGTTCTTACATATTAATTTGTGTTTAAAGCCCTGTTCATTCGTGCAAAATATATTTTATGTATTAGAAGCCAAATGTAATTAATATTCAGATACATCCAGTGATATTTTGAGAAATGTAATGTAGCAGTAACTGTTAACATTTTCCCATGTATAATGAAATGTGCCTGGATAATTATGCTGAATAAAATGGCTCGTTTTAAAGTTGTATAAGTCTACCAGCCGGCAAACTGCTGAGCTTTCCGTTTTCTATGCGGTAAATAATTGATCCTGATTTCCCTGCAGTTTGTGCATCTGCCAAATGGATGCTATTCTGAAAATCAAATTATATCCATTTAGTCCTTTAACAGACTAAACAGACATTTATAGAGTGGGTATGTATCCAATATAAAGTTTGGCTTGACAATGCAGTTTTAATTCCTTCCGACCTTAAAGGTGAGAGCCACCGCCTTATTTGCGAGTGAAGAGTTTGCTACGCATCTCATTTTACAAGGGATTTCGATACCTGTACTTTAAGCCTATATGTTGGCCATCTTCCCATCCCTTACCAAAATATAGACAGGGAAGACTAATCTGTTAACTAGTTTGAATTAACTGGCATGTCTGCTGGAAAATATGAAGAATAATATTGTGTAAGGGATTGTACCGTAGAGGTCTTATGTAACATCAGTGAAACATTTACTTCTATTCAAAAATTATTTTGTAAGTGTAATTTACATTTTAAATAGTATGATGTTCTCTAGGCCTATGTATTATGCTGTGCTTTTAAAGAATAATATAATCATCTTATGTGCCCTCCGTTTGTGTACAAGTAAGAGCTATTTAATTACATTCCTCCACTTCCATAATCAAGATTTACTTTGCAACTGCAGTGGAACAAATATAAGTTTAATAAATGTATTGCAGAATACATTCATTTGACTTTTGTCCCCCCTTATTTCGTGTATACTAGAACACTTGAAATGCAGTTAATGACAGGAAATCAAATCTTACATCAATATTTTTGCATGTTACTTTTTAACATCGATTTGTTGACATGTAATTAAAGAGCTGTGGCTATGGAAACACGTCCTTGCCTTTGCAGCAATTGGGGTAATCATATCCCGTTGATTCGGCCGTTCAAATTGTCTTAACAGCCTGTTATTACCTTTAAATGCATTTTAATAGGAACCCAGAATGCTTTAACTCCATTAATTGTTCAACTGACACAAGTAGCAGCTGGCTGTAATCACTTTTTTTTTTTGTCCCTTCTAATGAAATTAAAAGCTTAGAAAACCATAAACAAGGGCACTTACTAATAATGTTGTTAATTTATTTTTATACATTTGTTGTTATTTAAACTACAGAGGAAAAACATGACTCAAACTAGAATAAAGCTTAAAAGACTTAAAACAAAATAACAATGGCATGTATTAAGTTTCACTACTAATCTGGAGAAACCTGGACAATCGCTCTGTTGACCCATATGTATACTTAATGTAGAAGAGCGCGACTGTGGAGTAATGAAGTTGCTGTGGTAGGCCAGGCAGCTGGGCTTGAGAGTCAGGTCTCGCCATGGCCACATGGCAGATCAGGTGGCAGAGACAGGCAGCGCAGGGAAGCCACCTCCCATCGATCTGGGCTCTGTGCGAAGAACCGGTATGCTGAGCTATAATGCAGCGCGATGCCGTTTAATGATTAGCCCCAGAAGATGAAATAAGTCAACCTTTATAATTTCAATTTTATTTCGTAATACATCTCATTATGTGGCAGCAGGCGACGGCTGTAGGGCACCAGGGTGATGAACAAATGTAAAAACCTTGCTTTGCTTCTGACAATCTATGTCAACTAGTATTATCAAAACTATTTTTCACCAGAACAGGGCCCCCGCAAGATAGCGTACCATTTAATGACTCCAGGGAATGGCGTGTATTCAAATGCGAGGAAAGATCCCTAGTGCGAATGCTCTTTCCCATTTTCGCCATCATTTTTTCTCTGGACTCTCTGCTCAAACATAGCTCAAGGTCATCGGATGCTAGTGTTTCACAAGTAGCGTAACTGCAACAAGTTATGTGTTTCTCTCCTTCCATGGATGCCCTTTTGGCGACACAAGGAAATTCTGTTCTAAACAATATGCGTGTTTCAGCAGGAGCCTGATGTGGACATTCAATTAAAGTGCTGCACCACCAAAGTTATTGTGTGCCGATACAACAAGTTTTCCGGAGAATGTTTACATTCAATTACAATCTTATCAAATATTAACACAGCAGGATTGACCTCTGTTGAGACAGCAAACTCTCCGGAGGATCTCATCATCAGCTAAGTGTTTTAATGGAACAATCTGTATGTAGGGAAAAATACTCGGGGAAGAAAAAGAAGATTATTTAGATTAAGCTATTTTCATTAAGTGTCTAGACATGGGCTGCTGGAAGATATTTAACACAATGAAAAATGGAGATGAAACAACCTATTATCCAGCTTCACAGAATGGCCTTTTCACAGAAATGATTAGTCGCTGTGGTTTTCATGCTGAAAAAGTAACACTTAAACCATTGTGTTTACTATTCCTAGGACACATTTAATAGTAATGACTTTGTAGCATTATAAAATACTTTTAAATGTTGTACATATTTTGTTTTGGCAGTATTATCTGAAACCATAATGCAGAGGTAATTTGTGCCAGTTGTAGTGATGTGTCGAAAACAACTTTAAAACAATGCGATTGTGTCAAAGTAATAATAGTAGATATGGTATAGTCAGTGTCAATGTGCCTCTCAGTCAAACAGAAGAAAAGATGATCTGATTGTATTCGATTGGTGTATGTATTGGCATGGATTAGTAACTGTCTAATGTGCAGAACATAAAGAGTGCTTGCAAGGGGAGAGGTCTCTGGGTGGTTTGAAGTAATTAGTGGAGCACAACAGGGATCTGTTTTAAGCCTGCTGCTGTTATTTACACCAGCCATATAGGAAACGGGGAGTAGAAAATAATGCAGCATTAGCAACATAAGAACTCTTTTCAGTCTCAAACCATTTAGGACCCCACGGACACCTGGAAAATACAAAGTGAAGCAGACAAATGCAAAGAGCTATTCGAATCGATGTGACCTCATTTAGAATATTGTGTTCTAGAATAATAACGTCTCTGGAAAGAATGGAAGGAAGAAAGGACGGAACGGTTCCAGGTCTCACAGGGATTTCATTGGAAGGGCTTCCTTAGAAAAAGGATCATGGCAATCTGGGACAAGCCAACCAGTTGAGTAGTTAAAGCAGACTTTCTGGGTTATTTCCATAAAGACAGATACGTTTTTTATGCAGTTTACATGTAGATGCTTTGATACTGCTCAGTTTTTTGCTTCTGCAAAGACAATAACATTTTTTGTTTAAATTTGTTTTGGTTAGCACCCTTTGATTTAAGCACAAAAAAAGCTTTGTGGAAGTATTGCATAAATTATAGGCCTACATCTGTTTCAGCTCCAAAATAATGTCAAATCTGTCCACTGTGCTTCTTTATATGTCAGAGGTCCCGTTTGGCGTCCCGTTTCTGGGAAGTCTACACATTATTTGCCCTGGCTTACTCAGCACTTTTCTCCATTTGGCCTCTGTTGCCAGTGTAGTCGCAAATATACCAGTAATCTGATCAAGGCGAGGAGTGAACAATCCTCAGCATCAGCAACAATGTTCTGGAGTTTTATTTTCAATGCCTCCATGGCTCTACAGAAGTGATCTCCATTATCACCCCAGAATCCAGACATCATTTATTATTTCAGTTTGTGTCGTCTGGTTTTGAAACAATCGGTAGGTTAACTTTGTGAAACTCTACACACTATATGGGTACCAAAAAGAGTTCAACAAGTCTCAACAAGTATTTCTGACTTTCAGCTGTGTATTTGTGTATTTGTCCTAAAATTGATGACAAAATGTTTTCCTCGTATCTCAGTAGCAAGATGTTTGGTGGCGGGAGAAAAAATAAACTTGCGCAAAGCTATGAGTTGTTGTAATACACGTTTCTTCATTATACACAATATATCAATTTCTTAAAATGGCGGTAATGGCCCTTTGGATAAATGTCTTTGTGCTGGCACAGAATATTGGAAATTGATACAGCGAATACAGGCTGAAATTGACCCTAGGAAGCAGAGTTTGGAAACGCACAGATGGGATGAGTGTAATGGTGGTGCGGTTTACTTTTTTAAGGCTTTCTGAAACGTGGAGGAAATCTAAATTAAAAGAATGGCTGTGCTTTCAGGAAGCCCTATTATACATTTAGGGCATCCTGTTCCTTCTGTCTTACTCCCGACAGCTAAATTGTTTGTGGATCAATAGCTTCCATTCCAATCGCTCCACAGATGAGTGAAGTGCATTTAAACCCGGCAATCCCATTACAAGAGACAGAGCTCCTTAAACCTCTCCAAAGCACAAACAGCTTTCACCGTCAAGATGTGAAGGGAATTTCCAGAGGCCACTTCCTATTCCCACACAGACACACACCACGCAATATCCCTTCTTTTGCTTACTTTTGATGATGATGATGATGTTGCTTATTATTGTTTTATTAGAGGTTTAACCACTTGAACTTTTTATCTTTTGTGTTGGTTGCCTGCATACACAAAAGTGTTTTTTTCTTTTATTAAAATTCAGATTCAAGTCTAAATATTTTGGGGTCTTACTTTTGAATATTGAACAAATAAGTAAGTAGGCCTATATGAATCAATAGTTGTATAATTAACAGTTATATTGTGGTGACTTGAGATGATAAAGATATAAGCTTTATATCTTTCTATGTATTTTATATTAACTAATATTGATTGCTGGGTGGAGTTCTACTTTGCATGTTGCTAGCAGATAATACTACAGTGTCCCCTTTTACATGCAATATAGTCAAATATAATAAGTAGGCTATACAAATGTATCTAAGATTTATACTACTGCACAATGTTTTAACTAACAATTGTGCCCACTGCCCAGGGAATTTATTGTACTAGATAGGTAAATTAGATGTAATTTATCAATTGTGTTTAAATGATATAACATGGATCATGTATGTGTGAATATCTGAAACAAAGTAGGGTTCTTGGAAAGTTCAAACATTGGCTTGGAAGTAATTTTGGTTTTGTAGATGCTATGCTTTAAGTCAACTCTGTGAACACCACTCTCTGGGCAATTTAGGTTGTCTAATATTAGTATTAGGTAGGGCACAAGGTTAACCTTCAATTTATCTAATGCAAGGACACAGATAGATGAACTTGGGAACAATCTAAAATGGGAACAAGCCGTTTTGCATGATAATTATTCACTTAGGATGTCGTGTAGGGATGCAATCACATCTTCTGACTCATTGTTGAATGATAATGATTATGCTAATGGGTTAAATTACATTACCTGGTGGTCTATTATTTCTTTCTTTCTTTCCTTCTTTCCTTTTTCTGTACAGAAGCCCTTACCTAGAGTGACTTAAAGTGGTCACATAATATGCATATTTCACAAACATAATACAGAACTCCAGCAGAATTCAGAACTTCCCATACATTGATTTTTATTGAAAATATGTTATGGTTTGTGTTGTGTTAACTTCTTTGGGGAATCAGGCATGCACAATAGTAAAAATAAATGTTTACTATGTATCAATAAAAATTAGGTGTTTTGGTTTGCAATAATCCACCTAATGATGTTTTATGAATCCGTATAATATGATAATATTAGTCCAGACTTAGAGGCTTTTGCACCAAGTGTAGAGTTTGCACCCCTTTTGTCCAACGGCAATTAAAACTCTATGATTGAAGGTTAATATTTATCACAACGTTCACAGGGTTTAATTACAGCAAGCACTAAATGGAGCAAAAATATGTCTGGTGCAAAATCTGGCAGTGTTACAAGTGAGTCCTTCACTGTGTAGGTGGAGTAGAAGACTGTTAAACTGAGGCAAGTTGAGTTAATCAGTATTATATAAGTGCCACACTTTTGAGCATCTCCATTGCTTTTTAGGATATGCTTTTTTTTATGCAAATGACTGTTGATGCAGCCGCAGAATGGGGTGAAATTCATTGCTTCTCAGGAAATGCTAGCAAAACTAAAGATATGGTTCTCAGTTTCAGGAAGGAAGAATACAGACTCAGATTCCATACTTGTAAAGTTCCTAGTGAGCAGTTGTCATCCGATCTCACCTGGGACGAACACACTGCCTACGCATTCATGACAGACGAACCGAAGGTTTGTCATTTGAGGATGCCTATTTTATATACTATTGTAGTAAGCCATCAGTGACCTTTGTTTTATAATGAAGAGTTGTTTGTATCTTTTGAACTTGTGTTTTTGTGCAATCTATTCTAATTAATCCAGCTGCTTTTCTTATTCTCTTACAACAGAAGTCAATGACTGATTAAAATCAGCTCGGCATTAGTTGGGTAATTATTAGTAACCTTAGTATTGGTAAGAAAAAGAGAGAAATGACCTATTCTGAATTTCTTTTCAACTGCACAGAAATGGACATTCATTTAGAATAAATTGTTGATCTATTACACTTAAGCACACTGTGACAGAATGGGAAAGCCATTTGTTTTTTCATACACACTGTTAATGAATAATGGCAAAACTGAAGTGCCACAGCGCGAGATCGTGATGTTCTGGCCCGTTGATTGCTGGCTGTTCTCTATGTTCCTGGCCTAACTTAGGCCTGACAGGGTTTCTCTTTGAAGGAAGCATTGATGTGGGACATTAGCATGCAGGCGGCAGCGCGAGGCACACAGGTTGGTTTCTCGTTTCGTGTTACAGCATTTTCAGTAGGTCAGCTGAATGGCTGCAACAGTCTCTTTCAGCATACAAAATGAGCTGCGCTGAAAGGGAAACAAACCCATCTTGGACATGAGTGTTGTTTATCATGCTCGTTCATCGCAGAGCCATTTAAATCTGGCTTCTTAAAATAATTTATGAGGTCAGAATACCAACTAATACATTGTCATGTATCATTCTTTACTATTCTTTACTAGAATTATTTTACATTGAACCTGTTGCAATAAATATAATTTGAGAATCATTCTTATATGTAAACACATTTATTTATTTATTTATTTATTTATGTATGCATGTATGTATGTATGTATTTATTTTCCACAAATTTTTTATTTGTTTATTCATCTAACAGACATCCTTTTTCAAGTGATTGACTAGTTATCTTTTGAAAATTGTTTAATTAAATGAGTGCAATTACTATGGATAAACTATGCTATGAAACAGATTTTGTATTCTGCTACATTTTTTAAAATTCACATATTATGTGTGTGTAATATGATTTTATTACCTGTTTACGTAGTATCTTGGTTTTCTGTTCAAACAAACCTTGATTACTTGAATTGGCTGAATCAGTGTGTGCCAACACCACCTGTAACCGAGTGAATCAGGGGTCTGTTTCCTGATAACAATCCTACTAGGGGGTTTCAGGATCAGTGTCGCGATTAACCGCTGCTGATGTTGATCGCTTTTGTGCATTTCCCAAACTGCCTCATGAAACTGCAGTTGAAGAACAATCTTAGAAGTAGATCTCAGAAGGTGCTGTCCTAGTAAGGTGCTGAAAAGGGTGGGAAGCCAACCATAAAATATTCAATTTGTTCAATATTTTCCTTGTGATTTTAATATTACATTTTAAAATGAGTGGAAAGGAAAATTCATACTGTACATACTGAGTAAAGTAATAGATTGAATCTTAATTTAATCATCATATACACTCACCTAAAGGATTATTAGGAACACCATACTAATACTGTGTTTGAACCCCTTTCGCCTTCAGAACTGCCTTAATTCTACGTGGCATTGATTCAACAAGGTGCTGAACGCATTCTTTAGAAATGTTGGCCCATATTGATAGGATAGCATCTTGCAATTGATGGAGATTTGTGGGATGCACATCCAGGGCACGAAGCTCCCGTTCCACCACATCCCAAAGATGCTCTATTGGGTTGAGATCTGGTGACTGTGGGGGCCAGTTTAGTACAGTGAACTCATTGTCATGTTCAAGAAACCAATTTGAAATGATTCGACCTTTGTGACATGGTGCTTTATCCTGCTGGAAGTAGCCATCAGAGGATGGGTACATGGTGGTCATAAAGGGATGGACATGGTCAGAAACAATGCTCAGGTAGGCCGTGGCATTTAAACGATGCCCAATTGGCACTAAGGGGCCTAAAGTGTGCCAAGAAAACATCCGCCACACCATTACACCACCACCACCAGCCTGCACAGTGGTAACAAAGCATGATGGATCCATGTTCTCATTCTGTTTACGCCAAATTCTGACTCTACGATCTGAATGTCTCAACAGAAATCGAGACTCATCAGACCAGGCAACATTTTTCCAGTCTTCAACTGTCCAATTTTGGTGAGCTTGTGCAAATTGTAGCATCTTTTTCCTATTTGTAGTGGAGATGAGTGGTACCCGGTGGGGTCTTCTGCTGTTGTAGCCCATCCGCCTCAAGGTTGTACGTGTTGTGGCTTCACAAATGCTTTGCTGCATACCTCGGTTGTAACGAGTGGTTATTTCAGTCAAAGTTGCTCTTCTATCAGCTTGAATCAGTCGGCCCATTCTCCTCTGACCTCTAGCATCAACAAGGCATTTTCGCCCACAGGACTGCCGCATACTGGATGTTTTTCCCTTTTCACACCATTCTTTGTAAACCCTAGAACTGGTTGTGCGTGAAAATCCCAGTAACTGAGCAGATTGTGAAATACTCAGACCGGCCCGTCTGGCACCAACAACCATGCCACGCTCAAAATTGCTTAAATCACCTTTCTTTCCCATTCAGACATTCAGTTTGGAGTTCAGGAGATTGTCTTGACCAGGACCACACCCCTAAATGCATTGAAGCAACTGCCATGTGATTGGTTGGTTAGATAATTGCATTAATGAGAAATTGAACAGGTGTTCCTAATAATCCTTTAGGTGAGTGTATGTGTCAAACACATTTTTGCATACTAGTTTGATTCTCACACTGATAATGTCATAATTCAAGCAACCCTATCTACCATATAAATGTTTCTGGCTGCAGATAAGAAAAAGGGAAAGCAATTCCTAGCCCCCTCTTGAAATTTCCTGCTGGTTGCACCCCTGGCGTGTGGCGTCTGTGACGATTAACTTCCATAATTCTCTGAACTGCAGCCAGACTACCACATATAGCGAGAGGGAGATATTCGCGCAATGCATTTATGTTCTTCTCCACTCCCATCTCTCCTCACGATTGCTCCAGACAAGCCGTGAACTCAAGATGCTATTGATGAACATCCTCACAAACGATTGTTTGGGAATCGTTTCAGATTCAAAACATTGCTCTTACAATGCATGTTTGACTCACTTTGATTTTTGGAAGGGGTATCCGGGCTTGTCAGAGTTATTGCATTGCATTTCTCCTATTTCCTTGAGCAAGACTATTAAACATTTGACATGTAAAGTACAAACTCATCTGGTCCAAGAAGTGAGGACCTGGCCAGCCCTATCAACCCTGTAGTGCTCCACCCACCCCTGCGGACATACCTGTGTAAGTCACTGGAATAATTCTGCATGTAGAAATCTGTAATTCTGTAAATGAATAATTTAGGTCACTTCCTTTAGACGTAGATTTAAAGAACAGAGCAGCCACTCCTTCATTGTTGTGGGTAGTGTGGCTTCCCTCTGACATGGTATTTCTGGTCATTTACTACTGTTTAATGAATGAGGCTACAACATACTTAAATCCTGAATTTACTGTACTGGGAATAAAGTACAGAGAATTATAATATAATATAGTATAAATAAAGAGTATTCATTTTGAAAAATGTGTTGTGCTGGGGAAAAAAGGAATGTTTCATAGCAATCGATAATCTTTTCAATAATTAATTCATAATGAGAGTCATGCTGCAGGCATCTTGAAATCGGCTGCTTGATGTCCCATGGGGGGTCATCCGATGGAATTCCGGCATCATTAGTGGTTCTTTAGCCAGGTCAGTCGGGGCACGCTGCTGAATCTCTAGCAATCAGATACAAACACACCTGTTGTTGGTTCCTCTGTAACAGAAGAATCTTACAACTATGCTAAAGACTGATTGCTTCGAAAATACATTTCTGGCATGTATGCATGAGTTAATAGTGCTCGGTGACCCTCTGTTTGATATTAATCGCACTGGCTCTGCATGACAACAGGGCACATAACATCACTGCACCCCAAAGTAACCTGTACAATCACGAATACCATCTCAGAACTGTAGGTCTCTTGCTATCTTTGTCTGTGCGCTGTGGTTGACAGTATCTAGAGACGGATACAGAACAGTGTTTTTTCTTCATGTTATCTAATCAAATTAGCCAGTAGATGTTCAGTGCTCTTCTTGATGCCCCCAGTCTCAGGTAATGAGGAGCTTTGTGCAGCAGTGTTTTGATTGTATACCGGTATACACAATCCCAGCCCAGTTTACTGAGAGTGCAAGCTTCATGAGAATATTGGATAATAATCAAGTTAATTTTAAATAAAATGGCATCCTCATCAGTGAGTGAGTGAGTTGGTCAGCTAAAGGGCGAACTACAGAACCAACATGCAAAAGTGTCCAGGAGGAAAGAAGTTGAAGTTGCAAGATACAGAATGAATGCAGTAGTGAAGGCATTTCATTTGGCTAGAAAATAGTACTGTATGTGCAGGGATGTGAAGTTTGCAGTATGCATGGAAAGGGTGAAGAATGAATTTGGATCTGTTTTTCATTGAGGTTGTATCCTCTTCCTGCTGCCTTTCTTAAAATAAATGGAATGGTTGGATTCCATTCATGTATTATATTATTCAGTATATTATCCAGTATATATTAATAATTTGTCTTTCCTTGAATATTATATATATTTTTTTTATAGATTCAGGGGTGTGGTTTAATTCAGAATAGCAACTGTAAGCAATTGTGAAGATTAAATACTGTAATATGACAAGATAGAGTGAAGCCAGGCAAAACCTTTTAAAAGCTAGGCTTTACAGGCATTGACGTAAGTTTTGCCTTTCTTGCCTACTGTTTGCTTTTATTTATATGTGTACCTATTTAAAGTATCATGTTAAATCTTAAAATGTATGTCTCCCGTCACAATTAACAGTATTCTCCTGCTTTTGATTAACAAAATGCATACAACCTCGTGGCGATTACTGATGACATCAAGAAAACGTAGGACAAGCAAAAATAAAATTCAGGAACTTCAATCTCCAAGGCACTAAATGCTCTTGAGTATTTTCTTTTATAATACTTGCTTTCTTTGTGACATATACATGTTGTTTTTATCCTTTAATTCTGAAAAAGTAAATTAGAGGGATCAGGACCCTTCATTATAGTCCTACTACCTTTGCATGAAGAAATTAATACTTTCTGTTAAGTTAAGTTACATTAAGTTACCCCAAATTAGCACCTCAATACAATACATTCCCATTGTAAATGTTAACATCATAAATAGAAGTGTAGGCCTATATTTCTAGTGAAAGTAAATATTTCATAATAGTATCAATAGTGATGACAAATATTAAAAAAAAAAATGTTTTATCATATATCCCCGCGATCCACAAGGATAAGTGGTTTCAAAAATGGATGGATGGATGTTTTTTCATATATATTTTATCTTGAAATCTCAACAAAACAGCAAGTAACTCTGCTGCAAAACCACCAATGTTTTTATGCAGAAGGGATTTCAGAAGTATTATCTCCAACATCAATCCTCCAGATTATATGTGGTATTAAACCACTATCTATAGAAACTGCTGAATAATCTGTATTTCTCTTCCATCTTCCTGTAAATCGTGTCATATTCTAGTTATGTGGCCTAGATTATCAATTTCATTGCTTTCCTCTTATATTTCATTATTTTTAAATCTAAATATATAGAAATGGAGATGCCTCTTCGTGAATTTTAAGGCTTAATAACTCACAGCCTGTCTATTATTATACTGCAGGTAGATGTGTGGATGTAACATTAAATAACTTGCATTGCATTCCAATTATAGAATCAATATAGTAAGCCAGGAACAATCTAGATTTATCTGACTCTAATATATATCCTATAGCCTCTACATATCATTGAAACATCAACACAATTACAGTAAATTCAGAGCAATTTGGAATCATCCTACAAAAGACTGTATAATGTTTTGTATTACTATATAGCTGTAACCTTACCTTGCTTTTCAGAACATATTGAGAACTAGTACATTGATATGGAGTGTTGTTTACATGATTACATGATTAAAAATGTAGGGGCTTTATTGAGATGGAGAATATATACATACTTCAGTCCACTTTGGGGAAAGAACCTATATCTGATCAAATATCTTGCATATATTGACGAAAAACTGTGGAGGAGCCTGAACTGATTTCTGCATACAATTGGTTCTTGCTGCTGACGTGGTCCATAGTGTCTCATGATTTTATGAACCGTGTAGTCAAAGAAAATCCAAACGAAATTCATCCTGACTCCGATGGAAAGGCCAAGATGGCTTGGATGTTGCAGTTCATTGGGCACGTGCTTCAAAATTTTCTCTTTCCCAGGAGTCATGTTTCAGTTGGCCCATGGCCAGTCTGTGTGTCACATTCCCCTTCGACAGCTTGGTGTTACCAACAGCATCGGTGCTACCTCCTGTTTCTTCTAGGACAGGCAATCTGGCAAGAGGGCAGCTACCTTAAACACAGAGTAGTGTCTGGCCATCTGTGCAAAAGATAACGCAGGTGTTCCCTAGAGGAGAACCAGTTGAAAGCAGATCCAGTCTTGTGCTGCTGCAGGAGATCCATCCAGCTGTTTAGCAAGCTCTGTGTTTCTCCCTGCAATGAGGAAACTGTCGAAGAACTCCCGATAGAGACTTCTGATTGTGCCGCTCTCCTGAAAGTATAGTTAGGCTTTTGCACTCCTGATATCTGTTTATATGAAGCCTGTCTATGGGAGTTGCTTGAAAATCTTTCATCACCACATACTAAATGCCAAACAAAACAGAGCCCTCAATTATTAATGATATTTAAATGAAGCTGTTTATCAGTGAGCATGCATGGCGTGTGCAGATAGAGCTCAATTCATCACTCTTATGAAAAGCCGTCACACCCACAGTTCTGCGGTGATAAATTCAAACACAGCTCAGGTTGTTGAAGAGTTTAGTTTATTTCAACTGCATCCATACAGTAAATATTATGAGTTTATAAACCATTGATTGAGTGTTTTTAGTTACATTTTTGAAGAACAACTGCAAAAAGCCTATACAGATGTTTGTTTCAGAATTGCTCAGAAAAGTGTGTTTGGTCCAGCAGGTGGTTAACTCAAACTTAACACACCTAATTAAATAGATTGATTTAGTTTGTAATTTCACTTTCTGGTTGTAGACAGATTACTGAGGATTAATCTGATGAAAAATCAGATACCTTTTCAGTAATTATAGTACCACAAATACTGCCCATAAATCATTCAAAACAGAATAACATTCCACAATTGCTTCACATGCAGCACAGGTGTAGATCATTCTGAAGGAATAGGACTGTCCACGCTATGGAGAAAATACTAATTATTATAACTGCTGAGTAATCAAATGGAAGTAGTGAATATACCTGATTGTGGTTATTGTTGAGTGCTGTGTATGGATATGTGTACAGAATGCTGAAAATATTGTACGTTGAAATGTTGAAGAGGTAAAGCACAATGTTTTCATGTTTCTTTTTATATTTCTTTTAAATGGGTAGAAATACAACAACCTACACCAATTGCATTATCGGCTTTACATTTTTATTACATAAGAACATAAGAAAGAAACCGAGAGGAGGCCATTTGCCCCATCGTGCTCATTTGGTGTCCATTAATAACTAAGTGATCCAAGAAACCTATCCAGTCTATTTTTGAATGTTCCTTTTTTATTGCTTCCCCACATTGTTTGGATGGAGAAAGTGAGGAGTCCACATAGACTCCTAGGTCTTTCTCATGCATTATTCTTTCAATGATTTTCCAAAAGTGTTCTTCCGAGATAAACAACAACTCTTCTTGCAACATTTCCAATTGCATAAAATTATAAAAAGAAAATGGTAACACTTTACAATAAGTCTCCCTTTGTTACGGTGTATTTACATAGTAGTAACTCATAAGAACAGTGCAATTATGCATTATTACTATGTACATAATGTGTAATAATGATTAACAGTATATGTAAGTACACAGTCGGGTAAGAATTCCCACCGGGAGGCTACCTTTGGAGCTATACCGGGCACAGGCCACTTTTTACACATTAAGTACATTGTAATGTACATAAAGCATAATTACACTTATGAGTAACTAAATATATAGTTACTGAGTACCTACTATGCAAATACACTGTAACAAGGGAGACTTATTGTAAAGTTTTAGCAAGAAAATTGTATTTGTATGAGATGTAGAACAGCAATACTTTTAAGTTTTGTTAAACATGAAATAAACAAACACGTTCATGATCTGGTGGTATTTATTGTTATTGTTATTCTTATTTATAAATATCATGACATTTGCGTTTTGTGTTGCATTTTGCACTATTTTATAGCCACAGTTCTTTTCAATATTCAGTAATAGCCAGCAGACATTTATTCTGTTAGTGTTAGTGACTGTTGAACTTCTATGAAAAGTAATTAACCTCTAAGAATTGTTTTCATGCTACAATATAGATTTAATTTAAAATTATATTTAGAAAGACACATTATGCTCAGCAAATGTAAGTTCTTATCTATGTGGAAATAATTCAGATTTGTGTTCACACTATGATTTATAAGTTCATGTCATAGCTTTTTATTTTATAGATCGTTCACTTGTGTTAATTTCAAATGACTTCTTAACAACAATCAGTGTGTAATGCCATTGACTTCTTCCTTGATTTGCGGTTGCTGTTCCTATTCAAATAAATTCTGTCTTGCCTTAAACCACTAATTTAAAGATGTTGTCTTTTATAATTTGGGATTCTGATATTTTCTTTCTATCTGTATATTTAGTTGTTGTTTTACCACTGCTGTTTTAACATATTTGATTAATTCACCCCTATTGGCAATAAGTAGTCTTGATTACACTAGACCAAAGCAAGGATTTTACTTGCTCTTTATCTCCTTGGTGCTGATTTTTCCACAGACGAATGCTTTAATTTGTTCATATCAGTTGGATATAGATAGGAGTTGCCTGTTAGGGGTTTTCTCAGGGAGGGTTGTTGTTCACAGCAAATTCATTTCAGCACTTCCCAGTATCCGATTTGCTCATCAGCCCCCAGCCATTTTTTCATAGCCACTATAGATTTTATTTATTCAAATTAATAGGACAACATGAAACATTTAAATAGCTTTATCTCTGAAAAATACATTTTATAGTAGCATTATCTAATTGTGATTAATTATGGTTTCTATGTAAGTAAAATACACTTAATTCCTTTACTATAAAATTACATTAAGAATATTCCA
Organism: Amia ocellicauda; assembly: GCF_036373705.1. Classification (NCBI taxonomy): domain Eukaryota; kingdom Metazoa; phylum Chordata; class Actinopteri; order Amiiformes; family Amiidae; genus Amia; species Amia ocellicauda. The sequence goes on from NC_089864.1 coordinate 10,391,388, forward strand.
ATCAGTTTATACTTTCCCAATGCTTAAATAATGTATATGCTGCTGACACCTAAGCTTACCATTGCAAATTGCTACCCTTTAATATGTTATTCTTGTGGTGGATATATGTTAAGTCTTCTCATTGACAAGAATCAAGAGTAGTAATGCCTATAGATGTTACCAAGTTCAGTGGAATAAAAGATCTAAGTCCTGTATAGTTGGAGGATTGACTGAAAGCAGCTAGAATTAAACCTTGTTACTTAATGGATTAATGCAGTTTTCATTGGATTATAGGTAATCATCTTGGGCCTAGACTTTCGTTCATTGAGGATTTGCCAGTAATGACAGCTGACTGAAGCAAGGTAGGAATATTTTCCTGACTTTCAAAATCTTGCATTATATATATTTTTGTCATTCTGCTTTAATTATTATTATTTATTTATTTGCAGACGCCCTTATCCAGGGCAATTTACAAAATATAAGCGCAATACAAAGTGCAAAAATACAGTGCAGTTCAAGGCATATAACCATTACAAATTCCAATTTACATAATTCAGTGCAATTCAAAGCATAATACATTTTACAAATTCCAGTTTACACAAGTGAATACAATATATGAGGTCTTACATCCTGGATTGTAAAAGCTGAGTGCAGACAAGATGTTAGGTCACAGGCAAGGGCCAAGGGAAAGGGCATAGGGGAAATCAAAATAACAATACGAGTACTAGTAACGCAAGGCAAGTAGTATGATAAAATGTAAAGTGCTATCTTACAGGAGAGTGACTAAATTACAAGTACTGTCTGAAAAGATGTGACTTGCGTAAGCGCCGGAAGGAGGTCAGGGACTTTGCAGTTTTGACTTCAGTGGGAAGGTCGTTCCACCATTTAGGGGCCAGGGATGAGAAGGAGTGGCTCTGGAGGAGAGGAGGCAGAGTTAGTCTTCTTTAATGAAGCCACGTCCTCGAGTGCAGGTGTAACCTCATCGTGTACGAGTTGTAGTGAATTGTCTTGTGGTGATGTCATTTCCCCAAACAAATTGAACCTGTGGAGGGTTCCATATTGTGAGTTTGATGCTTGTTTGGGACAAAATCGAGGTCAGGTCACAGGTGTAACAGTGGTGCCAATATTTAGCTGACCGCTCCGAAGAGGAGAAGGGGAAAGTGCTACAGGGCTCATTGTTTACACCAGCCTGTGACAGTAACCTCAGTGCCCTAGACTTTCAGCTGTGTACAAATCCCCCTGTGTTCGGGGATTACTCTCTTGGCATTGTGGGTTTGATGCAGTTTTAGTCTGTGTACCTGGATGCCCAGAGATATGGCTGTGCCTGTGTCTGAGTCCAAGGTCTGTTCACAAATGCTCAGCTAAGCACATGTGCCGTAGAAGAAGGAGCACTTTTTTAGCTTTTTGAAAAGCATATTGCATATCCATATTGCAATTCTGTAATGGATACAGAGGATATTTAGTGTCTCCAATACAACACACAGTTCTTATTGATACTGCTTAGTGCCCCAAAGCATGAAAGGTGTCGCTGAAATGGTACATGAACACAAGACAAGATTGTATGACTTAAACTGCATTCGGGCACAGACAACTGCTATATGAGTCCGGATAACTGCTTCTAGTTTAAGTATGGTACACGCTTCCTTTGTTGCTGGTCCTAATGAGGCTGTCCTTGATGTGAGTTTCAGGCAGGAAGACTAGGCTTTAAAGGTGCTTACATTCTGAGCAAGGCCCCCAACAATCATTTAATCAGCCTGTGAATCTCTTTCTTCAAGGCTGTTTCAAAACTGGCCGACACCACACAGTCTGCTTTTCACTCAACCTGACGCTGGCAGTGAATTTCTACCGAGTCTTTGATTAATTGGTCAAACCTAATATGGTTTGTAGATATTTTGCTACTAATCAACACCGTGCCATCCTGGACACCCCACAGCTCTTTGGTTTGTCAGAGAAAATGACTGTGCAGCAATCTGTCCTCCCTCCATTTCCGTCTCAGACTTTCTCCCAGTGCAAACATGACTCATTCGTCACCTTCAAACTGAGACAGAAGGGCTTTCTAAATAGACAGGATGACTGAATTGAGTGAATTTAATTTAATATCCAAGCAGTTTTCAGTCTAGGGTCCTCTGAGGTGATCACACTTCCTACACTTCGGTATCAAAGTCCAGAACAGGTGTTTTGTTCTGTGGTTCCAGAAACTAGAGTTCTGTGAAATTCTGCAGGGCTGCGTTCAGCAGAAATACCCTTTCATGTGCAGGTCGAGAGCAGAACAGGCCTGAGGGTCCTTCATCTATTCAAAGCTCTTCCTTCTGTGCAGAATCTGTGTTATCATTTGGTCTCTTGCGATTCATATGTCAAGTAGCAATCTGATGTGGATGATTATTCACTATAGACTTATTATATAGAATATAGATTTGTGCAATATTTTGTAAAATTATTTAAATAATCAATCTGGCCACATCCAACCTTCAGTTGTGACATAGGTTATTATAAATGTAGAAATATTTGCACGGTACTGATCTGATTGGCCAGGGATTTGTCAGTCATGTTAGGAAAATATAGACTTATTATGCTGTGAAAAATGCAACAATGATTCAATGCAAACATGATTCAATCTCACTGAAAATAACGTTCAGGAAATGGGCCCCATTCGAAAATAATCAGTAATATCCTATTGGACTGGATATTTCACATTTCGTTCAATGAAAATAACAGATCTGAACACTTCTCAAATGCCCACATTATCAAGACCTCACTATCAATTATTAGTATTATTGGAGTATGTGTTTGATATCAGTTTAAGTTCTATTTACTGCACAAATAAAGTATTTCAGATATGTTCATTTAGCTGGACATAAACAATTTACAAAGACTGCTCTGTCCTCTAAACTGAAGAAGTGTCTTGTTTGGAAAGTGCAGTGCCAGCCAGAGCTGAGGGTACCATTGTGTAGTTCTCCCTCGGGAAATGAGCATGATATGGATGCGTGTTTCTTGTTGAATCCTCTTTTTTCAACGATCTTTCCATTGCATTTTAAGAGCCCTACTTTAGGCTGAATAGGAGAGGACGATTTGAATGAACTAGTTTGAACCCTCACATGTTAGAAAGCTAAGTGGTGATGCTAATAAGGCTGTTTACAAGTTTAAATAATCAAAACACAACTGTTGAAGCTATTAGAGATAACGGTTTGCCTCAGGTAAACCAAATGGTGTAATGTAACAACCACACACTCTTTAGCAGCCACACCTCTTCATTGTTTGTGTGTTTGTGGTGCTGCCTACCACGGGTTTATTGAGACACTCACTTGATCAATGGTGTTATATGGTCTGTTCTATATTGTTAATTATGGGCACCACACACAAAAAGGAATTTAGAAAACCACAGACCATATACACTCACCTAAAGGATTATTAGGAACACCATACTAATACTGTGTTTGACCCCCTTTCGCCTTCAGAACTGCCTTAATTCTACGTGGCATTGATTCAACAAGGTGCTGAAAGCATTCTTTAGAAATGTTGGCCCATATTGATAGGATAGCATCTTGCAATTGATGGAGATTTGTGGGATGCACATCCAGGGCACGAAGCTCCCGTTCCACCACATCCCAAAGATGCTCTATTGGGTTGAGATCTGGTGACTGTGGGGGCCAGTTTAGTACAGTGAACTCATTGTCATGTTCAAGAAACCAATTTGAAATGATTGGACCTTTGTGACATGGTGCATTATCCTGCTGGAAGTAGCCATCAGAGGATGGGTACATGGTGGTCATAAAGGGATGGACATGGTCAGAAACAATGCTCAGGTAGGCCGTGGCATTTAAACGATGCCCAATTGGCACTAAGGGGCCTAAAGTGTGCCAAGAAAACATCCCCACACCATTACACCACCACCACCAGCCTGCACAGTGGTAACAAGGCATGATGGATCCATGTTCTCATTCTGTTTACGCCAAATTCTGACTCTACCATCTGAATGTCTCAACAGAAATCGAGACTCATCAGACCAGGCAACATTTTTCCAGTCTTCAACTGTCCAATTTTGGTGAGCTTGTGCAAATTGTAGCCTCTTTTTCCTATTTGTAGTGGAGATGAGTGGTACCCGGTGGGGTCTTCTGCTGTTGTAGCCCATCCGCCTCAAGGTTGTACGTGTTGTGGCTTCACAAATGCTTTGCTGCATACCTCGGTTGTAACGAGTGGTTATTTCAGTCAAAGTTGCTCTTCTATCAGCTTGAATCAGTCGGCCCATTCTCCTCTGACCTCCAGCATCAACAAGGCATTTTCGCCCACAGGACTGCCGCATACTGGATGTTTTTCCCTTTTCACACCATTCTTTGTAAACCCTAGAAATGGTTGTGCGTGAAAATCCCAGTAACTGAGCAGATTGTGAAATACTCAGACCGGCCCGTCTGGCACCAACAACCATGCCACGCTCAAAATTGCTTAAATCACCTTTCTTTCCCATTCAGACATTCAGTATGGAGTTGAGGAGATTGTCTTGACCAGGACCACACCCCTAAATGCATTGAAGCAACTGCCATGTGATTGGTTGGTTAGATAATTGCATTAATGAGAAATTGAACAGGTGTTCCTAATAATCCTTTAGGTGAGTGTACATTTCTATAGTTTCATCACTGTCCACTCTAGTCTCATATCATTAAAAGAGATTGTCATTGAAATCAATGGGAAAACAAATATTGCTGTGACTGTGTTTACGTTGCATTACATGCTCAATAAATCATACATGTTATTAAGTTTACAAATTCATCTTTGGCTTATCCATTCTAGTGGTAGACCTGTATGACAGACCTCTGAAAGTGGATCACGTAACTGTTTGGTGACTGCATTTTCCTATACCTGTTCTGCCAGTTTTAGCATTTTATCAGACCCCCTTTATTTTCATTAACTGCTTTCAGTCTGTTTGGCATTATCTCAATGTGTTTCCAGCATAATGAGCCGTGAATAGTCTTCAATGCATCTTCAGTAATGCATTTCAATTCATCCTTGTTCTTTTGCGGTAGCTTTTCCTCAAGCCTCACTTTCAACTCTTGCCATTTCTGTTTTGGCCTGTTTAGATCAGGTAACTATGCCGGCCATTCAGGTCTTTTATTAAGACAAATATCCCTAATGACCACAGAGCCCAAACAGACAAGGGTCACTTTTTGCACAAATCTTATTTCCATGGAATCACTAAAATACAATTTTTAAAATACAGTTAAAAAACAACAACACATTAATATATATTAATTTAATTTATTTTAAAACCTTTAAATCTTCTTGAACATCTGTTATGTACCTGCTCTTGCAGAATCTTCCTCTCAGATTGAGAAAACTATTATAAAACAAATTATTTTTCCTCTTAGAAATACTGGTCAAGGCTAAACTCAAAACATCCATTAAATTGTGTGTAATGGATATGAAGGACTTGCCTCAGATTAATATAGATTTTGTGGTTACCCATTTAACAGCAGGGTTCATTAGAAAGTAAAGGTGGTTTATGACTTGTGTGATTTAAGACAGCTAAGGAGTGAGTAACGTGCTGAATGCTTGCCTTAAGTGTCTGTGGTTATCATACTTGCTCAGCATCTGTTTGCATTGTTGGTTTTGAAACACATTTGCCAACATGTTGGAATATAAAAGATAATAGCAGTATACCCAGGGTGTCTTTTAAATTAATACTATAGCCAAATAAAGACTGACCAGATGACAAACAAGAAAAGACTAAGCATGTTAGTAGTAGATTGTTCCCACAAATATCTTGCCAGGTTATGTCTGGTTTTGTTTGTTTATTTAATAAAAAAGTATTTTACATTCATTTATAAAGTAATAAATGAAAAGAATGATAAAACCTTTTTGTTTTTCCTCCCAAACCGTATGACTGGAGCCGTTTATTTCTTAACTAGAAGATAGATTTGGGCTCTGCCCTTGTTTGTTAATTAGCTGTCAAACTCATTTTTCCACTTGGAGAAATCAATTAAATTAATGCCACAAGGATTGCATTCCTACAACTGACATAAACATGTTTGTCCCTAAACATTCATTTTAGCATTATCCATTTCAGAATCTGTGCACTTCTTGAAAATAGAACTCATTTTGTTTGTGTTTTTTTAGCGTAATACTGATTTTGGAGTACACCTTTGTTGGACATGGAAAACTATATACTAGCCCTCAGAATGATGTGTCTTAGTGGTTTATGGTTTATAGTTTGAGGGGGAGGGTAGATCTTTTCTTCTGTGGACATTAAAGTCTATGCTAGTGTGTTTTATAGACTGGGGGAGGGGAGCTGAGACTATAAAGGCTTATTTTTTGCCACTCTGTCTTAATGGATTATATCCAATCATCCGTATGTCATGTGTGGAAGGACTTTTTCATATATATTCTATAACTTGTTGTAGTGGGGTATTATGAAGTTGTACAATGTCTTTTCAATATATTTTTTAATTTGTAATTTAAAAAATGTATACATCTTTAAATGTGAACATGTCCCTATTATTTCATGTTATATTATCAGTGCAGATGTTTTGAGTATTGGATATAGAACTGATTTCAGACTTAAAAACAGGCTGAAAGAAGAATAATCCTGATACGCTATTCCTGTGTTTCATTTAAGAACAAGTAGTGCTATAGTTTTTATTGTATAGCCCCAATGACATGGTAAAGCCAGTCAAATCACAGAATATCCTCAAAGTGTTTGTGTGCGTGTGTGTGTATTGCTTTGCTCAGATCATTTGTGTGATGTCAGAGTATTAGTATCCATTCTCTGTGCCAAATTCTGCCTGAACCATCTGTTCTTCTTATGCTTGTTTGGAAGAGAAATAGTATATTTCCAAGAAATTCTATTTTGTGTACTATGTTGTAAGTGTCATAATCGTGCCAGACAAAACATTGTATTTGCCAGTAGTTGTGAAAATGTAATTACCTTTAGGGCTGGATTTTTATTATTATAATTTAATAACATCATTCTGTATCCGGTCATCTGTGTGAATTAGAGCAAGTGCCTGGGAAGGTCAGGAGCACTAAATAAAACACGCAGCCAAAATGGGGCATCCATTGTTGGCTTCACAGGAGCTTCTGTAAATAGACAGATAAGCTTAAATCTGGAATCAGCTGAAAAAAAGTGAGAGGGTTGGAAAGAGGTCAGTATTATAATAAACCGCTGTTTTATACATTTAGTTTGAAGGCACACATATGCAATGGAAGAAAGCCTGACCTTTGATGTCTTGTTAGGAGGTAATGGTGTATTTCTCACAGTATACAGTGGTTTTGGGTCTTCCACTCAGAGTATAAGCAGTATTGTGTGTATTTCAGCGCCAGGCCACATCACTCAGCTTAATTTCAAATGGTGACCTATTTATGAGAGCACCAGTCAAAGAAAAGGCTTGATAGTAAGCTGTAAAAAAGATTATGGCACATGGCTGAAAGAATACTAGAATAGATTGATAATCGAAAATGTAGGACATGTCAGACAAGACGACAGATGTCCTCATTGCAGCTCATTTGAAGAAGCAATGCTAAGGTTTATGCCATGGCACTGATAATTCAGTATTAAGAATGATAATTTTCTTAATGAAAAGGGTAGCTCTCATACTTACAGATAAACAGGCAGGAAAAATGGGCTAATGAGGAAATGTAATACTGCAGCAGAGGCAGAGATGAGTGCAGCAGTAGGGAAAGCAGCCCTGCAGTACAGTTGTGTGCGCTGTCTCTCTCTCTCTCTCCCACACACACACACACACACACATGATTGCTGTCCCGTCGCTCTGCTGCCGCCGCCCGTGTGCAAAATCACAGGCAGGCATCGGAACCAAGTTTTTTCTGGTGTTGTAGAGAAACAGCGATCTCCTCCTTGATTTTTTTTTTAATAGTCAAGAGATCAATAGCCTATTACTGGACTCACCCGCCGAATGCAGGAAACAGACGACTCTGCTGCATGAATTATGCATGTGGTGCCAGATCCTCAGTCTTGCGAACGTCATAGAATGTGACTTGTGGAGGGCTCTGGAATTGCTCCTTGCATAGGACCTAATGTTTTCTATGCAGGCCGGTGGCAGTGAGTGTAATGTTTTATGTTTTTAAGGAGAGTGAAATAAAAAATCTCTGGGCTTATTCCACTGCGCACTGAGCTCCTTTTCCTGCTGCCTATCCTGGTTTTTGCAGTTGGCTGAGCACTGCTGGGATTGAGCTGGTCTCTGAGGTCACAGCTTGAAGTGCTTTAAATTTGACGGCTGCTGCAGGATAGAATATACCCAGTGCAATCTCAGCAGCACAAAACGGACGCTGGAATATTTGCAGGGTGTGCGGGCCTCCCACGTTCCTCCCTCTCTGCTCTGGATGAGGATTTGCAGAGTGTCCCGTCTCAGGTAGGTTTGATTTTCATACTGTCTGTTGCGTGACTGCAGGGATTTCAGTGTGACGGACAGAGATGCTGTAGTGTGGACAGAGACCCTCTGAGAGCACGGAGTCGGGCTGAATGCCTGTAATGCAGGTGGCGTCTCCTACTGCAACAGTGCTCCCATGTTTTGCAGAATCAATCGCTCTGCACGTGTACCGCAAGGCAGGATGGCTCTGTGCACTGCAGTACTTTTCAGAAATCAAATGAGGGGATGGTATGGCTGTCTTCATGTGTTCAGCTTACACAAATACAACCACCGAGATGACTGCAGTGTGGACTGTGTTACTTCTATGTAATGACATCTTGATATTGTTTTAATAAATGGTGGCTCAACGGACTGCTTTATGAAACATATATTCTCTTTGTACAGTGTATTCAAATATTTGTATGTGAAATATATGAAGTGTATATATATATTTGTGTGTGTGTGTTTAAATTGTCATGCTGCTATCATGTAGAAGAAGGTTAAACAGGTCAAACAGAATACATAATAAAATAACACCATTATTCAGAATAATCATTATTATAATAATTTATGGATAAGGGATTAATAATAATAATAATTTGAATTATTTGTAGCTTTATTTTGTCAGTGAAAGTCAACCATCTTAATTGACTTTAATTCTAATATTGTAAAGTGATGCTTAGACTTTAACAAGTGTATTCACTTAGTGAGTACCTCTTTTATCAGTGTGATGGAAGTCCATTGAATGCTTATATACTCTTGACAACATCAGAAATATGAGTTTTCTGTCACTGCCCAAAGACTTTCAGTCCACTTAAGCTTTCATTGAAATGTTCATTATGTTGGTTGGATCCTTCATATCTCTAATAGTTTGGATTGAAACACTGCTGCCAGGCATATATCTCCAGACATAATTCGCTGCGTCCTTCTTCAAACATTCATTTTTCAGCCACATGATTTCTTCACAGTCTCCACAACTAACAATACATGTATTATGTAATTTTCAGGAACTGCATAGCCTCTACAGTGCTACACATACATATTTGTTTTATAATTGACATATATTAAAAAATAGGGGGCTGTGTGTTAACTATTGTTTGATCCTTTGGCCCTTTGAGTCTTTGTTTCCACTCTAAGGTTGTTTGTATTCACAGCACTATACAGTTATGTTTTGGAATACTTACTAAGCAGTTTTTGCAGTATTATTTTTGTGCCCATTCGTTCATTCACATTCATGTTGCTATATATTCTTTTCACAGAATTACATAATATATAGTGAAGAACAATACAGTACAAGATCAGGCAAATATGTGAACTGGGGTGCAGGTTTACAATATGCTTGAACAGTATATATGTAAACTTAACATTTTAGTTGTGTTTTATTCTACCAGAGTGGGTGGATTGAAGTAGTGCTACACTGGTGACAATATATAATAGGTACAAGGCAGATGGATAGTTTGAAGGATCTGCAATCAAAGTCTTAAATAGGGTTTCAGTAGATGCTGGAAGGTGGTCCTATGTTTATAGGTGGTTGCTTCCCTCACTTGCAGACGAGGGAGGAGAAGACTGAAGGGGCAGAAAGTAAACAGAGAGGATAACATATAGGAAGGAATTGTGAATAAAAGGGGAAAGAGTGATGGAGGAAGTACGAGACAAACCTCAGAATATGAGCAGAGAAGAACGAAAGGGGGTTTGAGAAAAGCAAGACAACAAATAATAAATACTAGTTTTGGAGGCTAGGAGAATATCTATACATCTGAAGGCCCATCAAGTATGGTTTCATTTCATTGTGTCAGCATGAATTAACTCTCATGAAAGCTCAATTTGGTTGTTGTTTTTGAAATGTGGAGCACAGTGCCCTGCACTTATGTTAAGCGTGCTACTTCACAGCTACAATGGTGAGCTTTATTCCAAGGGCATGCGATAATTTGCAGTTGTAAGGGATACATCTTTCTTTTTTCTATTGGTGGGGGTGTGAATAATGTACCTATTCTAAATCGTGCTGTTTGGGTCAAAGTTTGCTGTTTTACAACTCTACCACGCTTATCCTTTATCGATCATAGTAGTTGATATTTGCAAAAAAGATTCGATAATCAAATCAACATTTCACTTTGATTAATGGAAGGCAAGTTATTTTTTAAAAACTTGAATCATCTCATGTAGTTTTCTTTAATGTGACCCAACTCATGTTGAGCCTCTTGGAGAACGCCCAGCTTTGGAAATAAGCCATATTAAAAACAAGCAACAAACCAGGTGGATAGCATCACTGAAATTAATAAACAAGAAAAGAAAATTAAGAACAATATTAATACATAAACACTTCTGAGTGATGCACTAAACTATTATTTTCCATGTGGCCAGCCAGTGAAAATCAGTGCTGAGTCAGTAGTGTTGAGGAGCAACTAGTAAATCACTGATACATAAATCCCTGGAGTGGGGCCCCTAAAATATTCATGCTGTGTTCAATAGATGGTGATCAACTTTGGAAAGTATGGAAACCCATGACATTTAAGTAGTTGGACAAAACAGTAGCATATTACCTGAAGTACTTCTGAAAAGCTTAAGGTGTATTTAATTTGTGCAAATACCTCGGTCTTAAATTAGCCTTAGTTTAAAGCAACCTAGGTCCTGAGAGCATAGTTGATCTTTATTACCTCAATTATCACTGAAAACTGTGAGTTTTCTAGAGAGTAGAGTGATGGGCCTTTATTGCATGTGAATATTTATTTTAGCATCTCACTAAAATTTCTTCCTTCCAACATATCTAGTATGTAAATATCCCTAATCAACATATGTGTTGAAACTGCTTTGTTTTCATAGGGAATATGGGATTTTTCTTATTGCATGAGAATGAGCAGAAATCAATAGTGAATGAAAATGAAAAGAGAAAGAACAGAAATAAAATATCTAAGATTAATAGATTTAAAAATGTTACAAATCTGAAGAATGAGATGATTTGTATCTTGTCTCTTATGCTTTAGGGCCTGTGTGGCTTTCATTTTTGATGAGACGAAATCTATTCCATTTCTCGTAAAATAATTGATAGAGCAATAAATTGCAGTTCATATATATTCAGAATGCTTAAATTAATTAAGAAGATAAGATAGGGAGGCTAATGCTCCTCCAGAACATGCTTCAACACTTTCTGTGTAGCTTGGAGAATTGAGTGCTATCCGAACAGCTATAATCTAATAATAAACCCCATGCTATATATTTAGTTTTTTCTAGTTTTTGTTTGTTATGGCTTGCAATCCAGTTCCTTCACCCTGCCCCCCCATATATGTCCTCCACACATCCTCTTAAATTCGGGGAAAACTCCAGCTACACTAAGGATAGACTTGGCCACAATTTCTGCTTATTATACAATAGTTCACAGTGTCGCAGAGAGAGCCAATCCACTTCCTTCAAGATTAGTAAAGCACATAAAAACACCCATCCCTTAGTGGATTACAGAGGCTGTTAATGGACTGAATTTTACAGCTTGCTCAAAATGTGAACTCTGGCCAGATACACCATACTATACTTTTAGCTGCTTGGGACTGAAAGGCAGTACCACAGACTTGGTGATCAAGACAAGAGATCTTTATCCCACATGCTGCAAATGGATGTGTACAAATGATTTATTCAGCAACTTGGATGATAGTTTCTCTAAATAATATTTTACAGTGCTGTTACAACCTTTTGGAAACTGACCTTCAATTCTGAGCCCTGTCCAAAAAGACAGACACTTGAAACTGCCGGATGCATTAAGAAATATGGGAATGCTGACTGGCTTGGCCAAAGTGCTTAATGGAAATCAAATTAGTTACTTAATAATTTAGTACTGCCTGGTATTATATCTGCGTATCTAGTAATTGTGCATGGTAGTTACACCAAGTTGGTTTCAAGGCATCATTATAATTGAATTAGGATTAGGCTACCATAAAAGAGACTATATGGTGCAGTATTTTGAAATATGATTGTACTTTTGTTGAATGTAAGGCCTAGACCAAATCAAAACACTATATTTAATGGCACACTTGCATTTATTGGAAGGAAGATTCCTCTGTCATACATGGAGCCACTATCAAGTATTGTCTAGATGGGTATCCTGGAATTAACTTTTATTTATTTTTCTCTTTCAAGCTTTTTTAAACCTATATATCAAACCCATTGATATTTGTAAGGTAAACCTGCTATATTTGAGTACATCCAGTTGTATCCTTAAAGTACTTTGAACATGTATTTGTGCCAAGAGACGAAAAGCACATGATGTTAGTTATAAAACCTGTCTTCCCCTATTCCTCTATACCAGCCTGTGAGGTAGTATTCCTTTTAGCCTAATCTCTGAGTGCTGAACAGCATCTGAAATTGTGACCCGCTACTCCAGCGTGATAAAGCATAATTTCTTTCGGTTTGTTTTATCATGGATAATGAAAGTTATTTTTCACAAACCAGGCAGTCTCTAAGGGGAATCTTGAAACGTTAAAGGTAGCATTTTGACTGTAGTGCAAATGGTGCTTCTCCATATAATTGATGCACTTCCACTCCTTTGTTGCCAAGGTGTTCATGTTCCTCAGAAGCTGATCTCAAGGCCTGGACCCCCGCCAAGAGTGTGACTCTGTTGGAAGGTTTAAAAGCTTAGATCGCCGCCATATAATTTGAAAAAAAAGCAGCTCAATCACTTGAGCACTCAGCAGGATAGTCTTTGTACAGGCAGAGCATTTGCATGTTGTCCGGTCTTGGGATTTAATGTTTTCCCCTTCTGTTGGATTGCATTAACATAAGTTGCTGTTTGTTTGAGATTTCGGCGACAAACAATAATGACTTTGCAGGATTTGTTGGCAGTGTCTGTCTGAGATGTGGGATATTAAAGAGCCGAGTTCTGATTAAAAATAGTACGATGATGATGCTTAAAATCTTAAGGTAAGAAATATTGTTTGTTTCTCCTTTGTTGGTACATCAGTTGATTCTTGGGGAAAAATGGATGAGTGACAGGCTGTCAAGCAGAGTATTAAAAGAGGTGTGTGTTTCACTTTCATTCATCCACCTTTGTATCTTCATTATCATATTATATCATATTGTTTCATATTGTGTTTAATACTGAGTTGGACCAGCCGTTCTTTGTATACTATGCATTGAGCTATATTCAATCCAGTAATGTCATTTAATGGTTTATAATTACATGATTCATTCCAGCTGTTTAGTAGTTTCATTGTTTAAGCTGTCCAAAGTAACAAAATACAAATATTGTATAATTGAAACAACACAAACTATGTTTTTACTGAGGTGAAGCAGTACTAGAAAGTTGATTTTATATGCAATGGCATTTGCCTCGGTTACATGAGGGGATTTCAAATGTTCAGAGATAATGGTGGTCCATAATGCAATCCCACCAATAAAGGACACTTAATCTTGAGAGCATAAAATGTTTCACTTCTGGTCAGTATAGATATTGCTCAGCCTAGAGGAGACCCTCGTTTCCTCCCTTCATTACCATAGCCCTTATTATGCGAGCATATGCTCCAGTGATTATTGCTGCAATTTTCCTGCAGTGGACAGGGCAATATTATGATATCACCTTTATTCATATGTGTATGCTTAACATAAAAGCCACTATAAAGATAACCTCTCTATCTTACATGTTTGAGTTTACAACATTGCACAATACCAGTTAGAATACAAATAACATGAATGCAGTGACATATAGACTATTAGATAAATGATGTAGCACATATTACTGTTTTTCTTCCAAAATAGATTGACATGCAGTTTGACATCTTCCCATGTTGCAAGTGAAGATGGTTAATTTCTCTCTCCGATGCATTGTAGCCTTTTTAGCAGTAAGTAACATACTTAAGACTAATTGAGTTCTATCTATTAATCTGAGTTCTATTTAATTTGTAGTTCCCCTTATCTCATTTTAATTGGTTCTGCCTAAGACTTCATATATATATATCTGACATGTATTGATGTCATTAGACGAGCTGAGGCAGTCTACGCTTCCTTTGATGTCCATGATTATACAAAACACGCTTTGGGTTCAAGTAGAGAGAAAAGCAGTATCAAGCTGATTACTTGACATCATAGCTGAGGCACTGCTATGAATGCTGTAATGATAAAGGGAATGTGGTTTATAAGGTCCTGTATGATATGTTTTACAACCAGAGCACCGAACATAAGGGGGAACAAAGAGACAGTCCTTTAGAGTTTAAAATTAATCTGAAAATACCACGAGATTTATGGATGGATGTTTGTATGTATGAACTCAAACCAATTGCTTTCAATTTTCCTTTTTCCATAAGTATGTTACATCTCATAATATATTAACCAATTCATTATTAAAGCCTGACTGGGAGCAAATTTACTAAGGAGTAGAAAGCTCTGAAAGTCACCCTGACTGGAGAATTCAAAAGTACAGGAGTTCATAAATGAATTTAGTGTTTTCCCAAAATACATAAAAATTGAGCTATTTTATCTTATTATACAATAAAATATTAACATAAATCAGACGGTATGAACTTTGTTTCGAGGTCATTAATTAAGGAAAAATCCATTCTAATTTTAGATAGAAATAGTGCTTGTCTAAGCAAGTCCACCAGTTCAAAACATCTCCCCTTCCCAGGCCCCTTCAAGTAAAGAAATACTGCTCTGTGTGTGTGTGCGTGTGTGTGTGTGTGTGTTTCAATGTTCAATAATTGTGAAACACTGAAGGCAGTCTTTAATTTTGCTTAGAAATAATGCTTAAATTAAATCAGCAAAAGCAAACTATCAGAGAACCAGATATTCTGAGCAAACCCTCAGAGATTAGAAAACCCTCTAATCTTGAAATTAATATTTAAACATATTGTCATTTTTATGATATTAAATCATATTGATCACTGTTAAAGCTTTTCATTATTTTGCCAAAATAAACATCTTACAGGATGACATTGCTTGGACCTGATGTCCACTTTCATAGTGATTGTTAGAGAATAATACAGCCTTTATTTTTTCTTAAGAGTCACTAGGGTCTGGTGTGGTTGAGCAATACATGTAAACATATGTTTAAAATATAAATTCTTCTTCCCCTGAATTCTGTAACACAAACACGAATGGTTCTCTTATTAATAACATTTGACAAAGGAGGTGTTTGACGTTAGAATGATTAGGTGTTAAGACGTACAACCCCGAAATCTATAAAGATCATTTAGAAATGGTGAGATCCCAGGGGACATGATAGTGTTTTATTTTTAGGGTGACATCACGTCACAATATACTGGTCAAGACTGTCTACCAGGTGATGGCACATTAGCAGGATGCCATCACTATGAACTAGGTAAAAATGCAACCGACAAGAAAAGTTCACTACACTGTGAGGGAGAGCTGTCTTTGTAATGCCGCCTGGGCTAAATAAAGGAAGCCTTCTATTCTGAGCAAGTTAAGCTTTGCTCAGCTGGAATAATCGACTTGGAATTGGCTATTATGGAATTGTGTGTCAGAATGGCTAGATGTGTTGTACGACAAGTTGATTGTTAGTGCGCCGCTTTCCTCTCCTCCGGCTTGGCAGTCTCTTTGCTTTATAGAAGGAAGAAAAGCCACTTGCCAAAACTAAAATTGTTTCATTGTTGCTGATTTATACAAATTCAAGTTGCTAACTCCTTTTGAACATGTCTTTGATTGCAGTGTTAAATGTTCTATGTATCAGCACCCTGAATTGTATATTTTATCTCATTTTCTTGTTTTTTTTTAGAAGCGGTGCTTATGACTGTTATTATAACCGGCACGTGTGATTGGTGGGTTCGTCAGTTTTGAATGGGTTCAGGCATAATTATAGTTTTAAACAAAACAATGACCTTAAAAGTGCATTGTTCTGTTTAACTTAATTACAACACCTGTGAATTCCATTCTCTTTATGGTGGTGTTGTTTGTTTCCCAGGGGGTAACAGTTGCTCTGTTTTTAATGTGATTGCTTTCAGTGTATTTGCTATATTAAATTGTGTTACTCATTGTCTAGCCAACATTAGGAGAGATACATGCCTACATGCATATAATGGAGGCACAATTTAATCCTACTGGTTGCTGATGTTGAAATAACCTTTAGTTTTCGTGTGAACCCCAGTATTGTACACTTCATTTGCCAACAGTTAGCACCGACCGAGCAACTTTAGGGCAACACAGAGTTGTCTGTAAAGAGAGGATCTTCTTACCCAGCAGTGGTACACCTGATGCAATCATTCAGACACATCTTCCACTAATGAGATGATGCTGTATGGCGTGTTTTGCAGCCAGTAGGCAAACACACTTTAATATTCTGTGAACTTTTTCACACTTGAAGGTATCCAAACGGAAATGAGTCAGTGTTGTTCAACATTTGTTTTGGGTCATATTCAGACTAAATGCATTCATTATGATTAATTAAAATAATGTATCTGATACACTATTAAAAATTGGTCTGCGTATTACTGGTTGTATCCACCTGCCTCCGGGAGTCTTTGGTGCTTCGTCAGACATACTGTAGAGTTTACCCTGACCGTAAAGGGTAAACATCAAGCCATGCAAATTTGTTTAATCTTCCATATGGGGACTGAGATCAGTTTACTTGATGTTAAAGTCACTATAAACTAATAATGACTTCATGGAAACCAGTAAACTACACTAATTTTTTCTGACACTCACTTCAGACCCAGTTTCATCAGGTTGTAATTAGCTGAATCACTTCCAGCTTTTCACAATCATCTTTATTCCTGTGACAGTGACATAGATACAGCACCCTTTAGAATAGCAACTCAAGCCATACAGTACTACTACTTTATGGGCACAATTGACGACCTAGTTTTCCCAATGTTAGGCACATCCTAAATAATTTTGGCAATTTAGCAGATGTCGAGAGCATTCACATGATGCTTCACTTCCAGTAATAACTCTCACCTCAGTTTCTATCACAGAGCCTGTGCAGTTACTCATTTGAGGTAATTTAGACGGGTTATTGAAATTAATAGCTTGTCACTTCATTTTACTTTTGCATGTCGTAACTGCATTATAGCATGAGGACTGAAGCTGGTACTAATACTGTATTGTATACTACTACACTTTATTTCCTCTCATCTTGAATGTTTAAGAAATACTTCTGCTCTAATAATCTAAACCAAAGCAAAAGATAATGACAGCAAACGCACAGTAAATACAATAACATGATAATGAAATCAGATTAGCTCTCTAATAACTTTGTGAAGACCTGGCAGGTGGAACCACCAGATTATGTAAAGCACAGTATAGGCACTGTGTCTAACTACGGCTGAATTTCAGTTTATTAGGGCTGCTGCTTGCTTTGTGGAGGACTCTCTGCCTTGGGGTTTTCTTCCTGGACTAATTTAGTAACTCCACTGGGAAACCGTACATCCCTTGACAGATGGCAATTTCATTTATTTTATTTTTCTATAGAAAATATGTAATAATACATATATAACAATCATTAAGCACGTTAGCATGTTTTACTTAATAGATATCGTTATACAAATTAGAATTGATATGCTACCTACATTTTGTAGATCAATACCCCATTTAACATTACATTAGGACAGGTACAAGAACTTTACTACTAAACTTTTTAAATCGTTTTTTTTTTTTAATTGCATGCTGGGAAAATACATATTTTAAGCTTTAGCTAATGTCTTGCAAAGACTGTGGACTAATCTGTTAAATATCCTGCCTGCAGAGGTCTAGAACTATGATTTCTACAATACTGGTGCTCACTTTTACATTACAAATCATATAGCCAGTATTTCATTGCAGTGTTAGATTGCTAGAAAATTCTTGCCTCTAACCTGTGGAAACCCCGTAGGCCTAAATTTAGGATGAACATGAGGCACAAGGCAGATAGGAAAGAAAATGCCTGCTTTGTGTTGATGTGTCTGCTATATGATTTAATAATAGATGTGCTAAATTGCATTATTATGTATTATTTGTAATTTAACCTGCACTCAGAGCTTCCAGATACACTATCATTCATGTTCACTTTAGCAAATCTTGCTGAAGTAGCTATGGCAATGCCATGATAACATGACTGTCAAGGGGATAAAATTACCTTAGAGGTAATTGTCAGAAACCCGATTTAGTATGTGTGCGCGTGTGTGTGTGTGTGTGTGTGTGTGTGTGTGTGCGCGCATTTGTCTGTGTGCGTGTGTGCGCGTGTGCACGCGTGTGCGTGTGTGTGCAAGAAGTGGTCTAGTCACACAATGACTGATTTATGTCGCTAATGGTCTAATTTCGTATAATAATTTATGTAATTTTTAATCGCCTTAATGGTACTTGTATTTTCCCTTATTCTGCTTTGATTTTTTTTTTTTTTTCCTGGATTTGAAACTTTAGTCTCATTTGCACTGGGGACATTGTTTCACGCTGTTGCAGTTTCTCTGTCTGTTCTGTTGCTTATCTTTGCTGAGTCGTATTTCCACTTCTTTTGAAAGATCCCTTAGAGGAATGTGTCATGTTGAAGAAGGGGACATATGATTGGGTGAAACAACAAATATATCAGAAGGAGTTCTCCTCATGATATGATATTCTTCTGTGTGGGATTTCAGCCCAATCCTGGCACAGAATCTGACAAGGGAGAAACCGGATAGCAGGGATCAGCTGGGAATATACATCACTTGTTCACTGGCATTTATCTTGGTGTGATACTGTGAGTCTTCTTCCATCTGCGCAATGCCACACCTACAGTGGAGATACTGCCATGACCTTTGCCCTATACACACAGAAATCCCTCCTGCAGAATATGCATGTATCAGCCATAAGTTATTCACACTACTGAGACAGATGCAGTGTGCATGATTCTATGAAGGATACAGTAGAAAATGCGATTCAGTTCCACACCATAAAAGATTCTTTCTCAAATTGAATCTGTTGTGTATGTGTGGATTTAGTTAATATGCAGAAATGAGAGGTACTGTAAATGAGAGAAACCTCAAGGTCATGTGATGTCATATATGGAGTACCAAAGAGATATGCATTGTCTTTATCTGGAAGACTATATGGGGAAGCAATACAAAGGTTTTTTTTCAAAGAAATACCTACTATTAAACAAGCAAAATTATAAATAAATAAATGACATGTGCAACCTTGCTGATGTTCTAATGTAATAATGTTTTCAGTGCCGATCATTTACTCAAATGGACACTGAACATCCTTGGTTGAGAGGTTGTGGTGGGATACCTACATATAGTAATGTGTCCACATTCTTGATTACATCAAAATATTTAAATAATATGACAGAGCATATTTTCTGTATTTTTGTGCCAACATGTTTTTCTTGGACAGTGTCTGCTTAAGCGAGAAATGTCACAGACACACATAATTGTCTGCTATATGTGTGTCAGTGACACAAGGCTGAAACAGGCTGTTATGTGAATGTTGCATTATTTTAGTATCATGTTAAGAAGAGGGGCTATATTACCATACCATAATATCCCTATGGTCAATATTTAAGAAAGAAGTAAAACACAACTGTTGGGTGTTCTTGTAAGAGTAGCACATTCTAATTTGTCTTGTTTATTCGTGTTTATAAAGGCCATAGTGAAATACAACTACTCTTTTGGAAAAGGTGTTGCTAGGATACCAGTTGCAAAAGATAAAATCCCTGCAGTGTTTCTCTCCAGCTGCAGAGCTCAAACAGTATGTTTTGGGCGGTGACTGGGAAGAGGCATTTCCTTCATTTTAACTAGTAAATGTAACCATACATTAATTTAGAGTAAGAATACTTTTGTATTGATACTAAAATTTTGTTTAGAACAATTATAGAACAACAAACCTGGAGTCATTTAAATATTTAAATTAATTTGTTATGTTTTGATCATAGCAACTGGTAAAATTCAGGTTTTGGTACATTGCCAATGTATGATATGCAGTCTTCTGTTTAGATCGAATTAATGGGATTGAATATCCATTAGAATGACTATTTAATTTACAATTATATTCAGTTTTACTTGCAGCATTTAGCTATGTATCTACTCTGTGATCGAGTTACCGTTTCAGCGGCTGCCTTGCTAACTTAATTTTACCCACATATCTGTAAGAATATTAAATGTACTGATACGCCATTGCATGCAAATAAATAAATAATGCTATGAATGTCCCTGCGAGCTTAATGCCATTTTTCAACCTTGGGCTTCACTGTAATTAAAAGCGTCAGTCTATTAGATTAAATGTGAGGCAATTTGTCATTAAGAATTCTCTTTAAATTACAACTAATTTCAAGGTGTGCAGATCTAGGTCCGACTCTTCCTAACCTAAACTGTCCCCATGAAAGAGGTCTCCTGTAGAAGTCCAGCCTGTGGAGACATGGACATGTTCTTTATTGGAAAGGCAGGTGTTTCTTGTTTTGAACTCAAGCTTTTAATATGTTGCTTTTCTACTATTACACATAAATACAGGCTTGATCAGTCACGCTCTGCTTGTGGCCACGTCCTTGTTCTCTGCACCATTTTGCGGCTGATAATTTGCCCACAATTCACTCAGCTAAAGCCGTTCTGCTAATTCACATGACACATCACTTTACCACAGCAACTGGCATATGTCGACAACTGAGGGAATAATTTTACTGTTCTGTGTAGAAGACAATTACTCCCTGTTGTGACAAGAGCGGCTAAAAGATGGAGGTTTCTCTTGGTTTGTGTCACATTTTAGCCCAACGCTCAAAAATGAAATGAAAAATGCTCATTCTGAAATTAATGAGTTTATCGTTTAGACATC
Source organism: Amia ocellicauda (assembly GCF_036373705.1). NCBI lineage: Eukaryota > Metazoa > Chordata > Actinopteri > Amiiformes > Amiidae > Amia > Amia ocellicauda. The sequence continues at coordinate 10,412,429 of NC_089864.1, forward strand.
AATTACAGGACTACATAGAAGGAATGAAGGATACTTTATTCAGCCTTATTATACTTTATACTTATCCCTCTTAATTCAGCTTTATTCTCATCTATTGTAACTTAACTGCCAGGATTATAGCAACTGTGTTGATTGTCTAGAATTATATACAGTAGCGATGTGGGACTGCAGTATGTGTGGTGTGTGTTTGTCAGTTTGATGTGTTGGGGGCAGATTGTGTGCAAATCTGATTATTATGGGGAGTTATAGTTTGCGAGGTTGAAGGTTGACCCCGCGTAAGAACAGGGATTGGGGGAGAGAAATTGTTGAGAGAGAGACTGAGTTCTGTGTGCTCCTTAGAAGCTTCTCTGTTGAAGGAACCCCGACTCTCTTATTTTTTGTAGTTTTTGTCAGTGGTGCATCCAGTAGCAAAAAGCCTGAAACGCTTCAATTCGTTCCCCTAGAAACACCTTGGAATAAAGCAAGCAAGAACTGTTTGAACAATCTCACTGAACTCCAACTCCATATATCTGGATAATGAGTATGCAGCCTAATTAAATATTTCTCAACTTTCTCAATTTGTTATCACAATTTCTCCGCTGAGTTTACTGTTCACTGTTTTCTTGTTGGAGATAAGTCTTCACTTTAAAACAAATGAAAATGAAAATCATGCAGAGTACCATTGTTTTGTACAATATTTTGAATAGCCTGCAAGCAATTTCCAGTTCAATTCTGGACTCAAAAGAGTGAAAATGGGATGAAGTGCATTTGGAAGAAACAACACACTGTTAAAGGGAAATCTACCCAATTGCCTGAAGAGAAAAGTATTTGATCAATGCATACTACTAGTTCTCACTTATGTCTGTGAAACCTGGTCAATAAATGCAAAAATTATACAGAAACTGTGCGATGCAACGGAGCATGGAAAGATGTCTGCTTGGAGTAATAAGACAAGATTGAACAAGAAATTAATGGAACGAAAGTGTGATATCATTGATAGAGTGTAAATGTTAAAATGGCAATGGGCCGGACACATAACAAGAAGAAAGGAACAAAGAAGCTATTGAATGATGATTAAAAAAGACCTAGAAAATTACCACATAAAAGATGGGAAGATGAAAACAAAGTTTGCTGGCATGACATGGAAGAGAAGCTGTAGATCAAAGCAAGTAAATATCTTGGGGAGCCTTCTTCCAGCAGTGGATCCATATAGATTGATAATAATAACAATTATTATATACATCATCATTAGCAGTAGTTATATATATATATTGATATATATTCATATAAATGTTATAAAGCAAATGTGGTGTACATGTCATGTAATTATGATTGCAATTGCTGGAAGTAACAATACTGAAAGGTAGAAACAGGAAACCAGTTTTTAGCAGCAGACAAATGATCATGTGACTATGAGACCGAGAACCAAAAACATCAGAACAAAATAAAACAAGAAACAATGCCGGTAATAAAGAAATACAAGAACTGGGTCAGAGCTTATTGCACTAATAAAAGGGGGAAGAAGGGCATTGAGGCAGAAAGTGAAGGCCTGGGGAACTAGGAGAAGGATGGCTACTTATCCATTTCAGGAAAGGTTCAATATACTGTGTGCCATATGCTGTTATTGTAGCTTGAAGCGTAGTATTCCATATTGCATGTTTAGGCTTTTCAAAAAATGATGTGATGGATTACTTGGCATTATCAGAAACGTATATATTATGTTCAATGAGTTTTCTTTTGCTTTGCATTTATAGCTTTTGTGTTGCAATGTTTGTTTTGATGTGCAAAACTGATGTTTTTGTCAACACACAATGCCAAACCATTGTTCTATTCTCAGTGTAGGTCCCGCTTGAGTCTTTATTGAAGCTTGTTTTCATGGAGTGGTTAATTCGATTCAGATGTTACAAACCAAGTGAAAAGGAATACTTGAGAGAAAACACTTAAGTTATAGGTTATAGAACAACAAGGATACTCATTTTAAATCTGTCAAATGTATATGATATGTTCTGAACTATTTGTTCCTCCTCATTTCCCAGAATTTCAAGCTTTTCCAGCTAATCTCCCAGCCATTCTCCAGAAGTCGGTGTTGCTTCTGCAATCTTTCAGCAAGGAAAATGCAACCCCTGGCTTTGCTCCTGTTTGTTTTCTCATTTGCATTCTCCCATGCTGGTAAGTAAAACCCATAACTACTGCTATAGTCTTTTTACTCTCTGCTGGGGTCTTCAATGTTAATTACTTCTCATTTAGAATGGAATAATTTCCTTGATTAATCTATACTCTCGCAATTCCAGCTGATTGGCCCAAACTATTTTCTTATGAAATGTTGCAGTGCAGCAAAACAATTGTGAGAGAAAATTAGAGAGATAATCAATAGCGATGCTGACCTAACATTTTCCTCCCTCTCATCTGCTTGCTTATGGGAACTCAGATGCTGTTTTCATAATTGTTTTCATTCTGACAGCATTTCTGTAATTTCATTTTCATTAAATATTGCACCTTATCTATACAATCATTCTATCGGTGGTACAGAGGGAGAGCACAGCATCAAACAACTGTTATGTAAATGGTTTCTGAAATAGTATTTGGATTGTACAGACATCATATCTGTAATTGTATGTGATTTCACAAAATGTAAATTGGCACTGTAGGTTGGGGTTGATATGAGTCAGACCAATACATATCCAACAGGATTGACTCACAAGACAACCATGTGGCAATATGTGCTAATGAATATGAGTGTATATTTTTTAAAGTCTATCCAATGTACATAAAATGAGTCATCCGCTTAAAATGTTTAGTGACTTAGTAATTACATTTAAAGATAGTTAATGGGTCTAGTTATAATTCAATAAATGTCAGTGCGTATTATTAACATTTATAACCACCCTTACTGTATTTTTACTCGTTCAAAATTGTGATATTTTTCTTATGCCACTGCACAGCTCAGTGAAACTTATATACAGCGTTACACAAACAAAATAATAGTTTTCATCATCATTGTTAAGAACAACAACATGTAACAATAACATGTCCCGATCATTTTCAGGTCAAGAAAACAGATTTCACAAGCACTCCAGCTCAAACTGTTTACTTTACGTGGGCTATGAAATAGATCAGATTTGATCCGGTGATGTCTGGACTCTCTCAGGGGTCCCTTAGAAAGAGCACCTTGTATACAGTTCCTATGAGAACGCCCTTTCCTTTTTGCAACAAAATGTTCATCTGTTATATTGAAATATATACATCGAACAGAATTACACTTACTGAGGGACACTCAGTGGATAAATACAGTAGAAAGTAAAACTGTGTAGTGGATTTATAATAGAAAGGACAAATTCTAGATGACACCAAAAAAAACACCAAACGCATATTTTGGCTGTGATGCAAAAGAGCTGGCATCATTGAACTGAGAATAGTTCTACTCAAGTGAGGCTATTATTACATCATGTAGTATTTTTAGTTATTTTAATTGGGAATGAGATATTTCTTTATTGGACATTGACTCACTTTCCTATTCTTAATCAGAAGTTGTATTCATGAGACAGCACACATTAGCCTTGAGGAACACCAAACTGCAGTTTACACGCTGCATATAGAGGCTTAGACACTTTCTAATATCTGTTCAAATATATCTAATGTGCGGCACTCAATCTGATGTGGCAGTTGTAGGTCATTCGCTGCGGAATCAGGGTTATGAAGGATTATGCTTAGGAAGATCACAACCTAAGGCTAAGCAAGGCCTGGTAGAATATATACAATATATAGTTGGGTATGATTTTATTTTACACACATGGAAAGAAAGCAAAAAACACTAGATTTTGTTGGTATTAATTGATTTGGAATGCCTTTAGTTTATTCAGTTTGCTTTGAAACAATGTATCAATGTATCTGTCACAGTTCCCTAGCCCTGACCCTCTTCCCCCACTAGAGGCCGCCAATGTTCCCTTGCCTTTTCCTGCTCCCTTCACTGCTTTCCTTTTTTCATTCTATCAATTAACATTCCTCCTCACCCTTATGCACTTCTGCTCCTGTCCTTTGTTCTCATTGATCCTGCTCTTGTCTTCCTTGTTTCTGCTCTCCTTTATAAACCCCTCACTGCCCTCACTCTTGGCAAAGTGTTGTCAGCTCTCCCTGCTTCACCAAGCCATGCTCTCTCTCTCTCTCTCTCTCTCTCTCTGTGTTCTGCACTTGGGTCCTGTCTCTAACAGCTTTACGGTCCTCCCACGAGGTAACCGTGACAGAACACTTTGCCAAAACATGGACCCAGTAGAGCTCCTCCTTCGGTTACGCCAGGGAGACCGTTCCTTAGTGGAATATATTAAGGAATTCTGCGTTCTAGCCAACCAGACGCCTTTTGATGAGGTCGCTCTAAAGGACATTTTTTGTTTTGGACTTAACAAGTCCAAACCCAACCAGATCCCTTGTGGTAGACGTGACTGGGCCTTGGTTATATTTATTACTTCTGTTCTTATGATAAATGACCCGACCTGGGTTGCGCCCGTCACCGAATCAGAGGTTCCGAACCCGGCCACGCCTGCCGCCGAACCAGAGGTTCCAAAGAAAGTGAAAAGAAAAAGGTAACTGCTCTAGTCCCGGCCACGCCCACTCCGGTCGTGCACGCTGCCGAACCAGAGGTCCCGTTCCAGATCCCGAACCCAGCCACCTCCGTCGAACCAGAGGTCCCGAACCTGGCTGCCGCCGCCGAACCAGAGGTCCTGATCCAGGTCTCAAACACTGCCGCCGCCGCTGCCACACCAGAAATCCCGATCCAGGTTCTGGTCCCGATCCCGGCCGCTGCTGCCCAGCCCGAGTGCCCAGCGGTCGCCGCCTTCGCCGCCGCTGCCGCCAAGCCCGAGCAGTCGCCGGCTCTGCCCTCGACGGTCCAGGCGCCTGTGTCTACGGCTCCGCCGCCTGATGCTTCCATGGCACTGCCTCCTGCAGCTTTACCTCCCGAACCCACTACGGCTCCCAAGGCTTCCATGCCTCCTGATGCTTCCACGGCTCTACATCCTGATGCTTTCACGGCACCGCCTCCCGAGGCTATTGCTTCTCCACCTCCTGTGGTTCCCTCGGTGCCGCCTTCCGTGGCTCTGCCTCCTGAGGATACACCTACAGATGCTTCTATGGTTCCGCCTCCTGAAACTGCACCATCTCCAGTGATACCGGCACCTGTGGCCGAAGCTTCTAAGGCTCCGCCTCCCGAGGTTTTTGCAGCTCCACCTTCCGCGGCTCTGTCTCCTGAGGCTCCACCTCCAGATGCTTCCATGGCTCCACCCCCTGCCGTCTCCTGTGGCTGAAGCTTCTAAGGCTCTACCTCCCGAGTCTCCCACGGCTCTGTCTTCTCTAGCTTCTATGGCTCCGCCCATCAAGATCTCCTTGGCTTCCACGGCTCCTGCAATTATGCTGTCAATGGCTCCTGCAATTCTGCCTCCCGAGGTCCCTTCGGCTCCGCCTTCCCAGGCTCCGTCCCCCAGAGGCATTTACAGCCCCACCTTCTATGGCTCCGCCTATTGAGGCTTTCATGCCTCCCGAGGGATCTTCCATATCGCCTCATGAGACTGCGCCTCCCTCGGCTCTGCCTTATGAAACTTCTATGGTTCTGCCTCCCTTAGCGCCGCCGCCTCCCGAGACTTCTGAGGCTTCAACAGTTCAGCTTCCTACGGCTTCCACGGCGCCACCTCCCGAGACCTTCGCAGCGCTGCCTTCCACTGTTTCACCGTCTCCATCTCCTAAGCCTTCCTAGACTCCACCTCCGACGGATCCGCTTCCCACTGCTCAGTCGGCTTCGCCTCCCAAGGCACCTCTTTCGGAGTCTCCTAAAGCTTCCGTGGTTTCGCCTTATCAGGCCCCGGCTTCTGAGGCCTCCTCAGCTCCGTCCAGCGAGTCTCCAGCACCTCCTCTGCCCAACCCGGACCCTACCTCTTTCTGGAGATCGCCTTCCAGTTCTCCAGACTCTGCATCTGTCTGGAAACTACCTTCCAGCTCTTTGGATCCCACCTCTGTCCTGCAATTGTCTTTCAGACCTCCAGACCCTGTCTTTGTCCTATGGCCGTCTCCTAGACCTCCTGAACTCGTTTCTGTTCTGAGGCCATCTTCCAGACCACCTGAAAACGTTCCTGTCCTGTGGCCGTTCCTCAGACCTCCTGAACCTGTTCCTGTCCTGAGGTCACCTCCCAGACCACTTGTTCCCGTTCCTTACTTATGGCCACCTCCAGAACCCGATCTCATCCCATGGCCGTCCTTCAGACCTTTTGACCCTGACTTGTGGCCACCTCCCAGGCCTCCCGACCTTGCCTTATGGCCACCCTCTAGAAATCTTGCCCTTTCCCTCCTTCTTGTTTTCTGTTTCCCCACTACCTTTGTTCCTGATCTTCTGTCCCGTGGCTTTCCCCGCTGTGTCCAGTCCCATTCGGCTGCGCCGAGCGTGGAGGGGGGGTACTGTCACAGTTCTGTCACCCCTCACTGCCCTCACTCTTGGCAAAGTTTTGTCAGCTTTTCCTGCTTCACCAAGCCGTGTTCTCCTGGTTCCTTGTTCTCCTGGTTCCTTGTTCCTTGCCCTTTAACCCTGTCTCTCTCTCTCTCTCTCTCTCTTGCTCCTTGTCCTTCCTCTTTCACTGTATGCCCTGTCCTTGTCTCTCTCTCTCTCTCTCTTTCTGTTCTGTATCTGTTTCTCTTGACCTCCTGGATTTTGACCTTTTGCCTGTGACCTCGACCTTGCCTTTGGATTATCCTTGGTTTCTGTCTGCTCATTGCAGTAGCTCTGCACTTGGGTCCTGCCTCTAACAGCTTTACGGTCCTCCCACGAGGTAACCGTGACAGTATCAGTTTTCCATATTTATGGACAGCAAACTGGAGTACATTTTTGTGGTTAAAGTCTGTACTTGGATTTACATTTACATTGTATGACTGGGCATCTGGGTATCCTACAAATGTGGAAGCAGTAATGAAATTTATTCAAGGAATTTCCAGATAACCCTTAGAGAGGTATAACTGAATCTAATACGCATGAGGAACAAATTCAAGTCATAAATGCATTAATCATTTGCTTAGCTCAGCTATAATGTAAAAGCGGTATTACATAATTATATTATTCTGAGACACTGCTTGGGGTTTGGACAGTGTGTGTACAGGGATATGGGTTGAAAGTGGCTGACGGGGTTGGCAGACTGCCCGGCGAAAGGAACAGGGGACGGCTCTTCTCAGGGCTGGTATAAAAAGAAAGCCCCGTCCAGGTGAGGGCACTTCCTGTCCCTAACTACCCCCGGGCAACTACTCGGTTTCCCAATGAAAGTAATCGGCAAAGAGGCCAGTCGGGCAGGCAGGGTCATGGTCACAAGCTGTAGCAGGGTCATAAAAGGGTCTTGTGGTCTGTAACCAGTCGAGGTCAGTTTAGCTAATCAGTATCTCAATACAAAGTGGGATCAAAGCCACTGAATCCATCATACTCTCCTCTGAATTGCACTGAGATCACTTAACACCCCAGGGCACTTCCCCGGAGGTTGTGCGTTCCCCTTAAACACAGTGGTCTGCAGGTGTGCGGGACTAACAAGTGTCTTTCTGGTATTTTTCCATAGCAGAGTGTCACAACATTCAAATAGTATCAAATATAAAACGTCTCTCCAGTTACACAAAATACATAGATAGTGTCCTATAATATTCATGAGTTCCCTGATGTTGTGCATAATTGTCGTATTTGTTTTGGTGAATTGGCTGGATTTTCTTAATGTACGAAAACGAAACGAGAACAGTTTTGCACCATTAGTTAAATTTTGGTATTAAAAAAAAAAAAAAAAAAAAAAAAAAAAAAATGGAATTTCCATTCTAATTAATCCATGAAAACAACAGAATAATCCAAAGTTAATTGTAGGCAATTTACAAACCAAATATCATTACTACATTCCCTGAAATGTTCTTTAGAAGGCCGTTTCATAATTATAAAGTGAACTGTCATCAATTCAGACTTGTTGTTAATGATATATTTAATACGATAGGATGCATGTAATTATGCAAAATTCTGATTTTGATTAAAGAGCATCTGCTGCTTGAATACTGGCCTTTGCAATTTCCATTGTTGTCATGCGTCTGCAGAAGGCACTAAATGAAATATAAATATGAACTCTCTTTCCTAATCCTATTTAGAAAGTCTTATGTAGTGAGAGAAATATCATATGTGTGGCTTGGGCCTATTATACTGAAATTTAATTACAATTAATGCCAAGATTCATAATTTATAACATTGTTATATTTATCTATGTATGTGGTCTCCATATTACCAATAAATTCAGAAATCAGAATCAGAAGTTTGACATGGTTAAACTATGTACAATATATTGTTTTATGTTTGGAAACAGAGATTAATGAATACATTGATTAATACATATGTTTTCTGTGTTGGCAGGATTGTTCTCCAATTATTGTTGGTAAAAATTATATTCATAAATGCTTCCAATTTGAAATGACTCAAATCCTTGTATGATATTTTTAGTCTTGCTATAGAAACAGTAAAATGGCACAATTTAAACTAAAACAGATTTGTTTTGAGAGTGGTCCTTCTTATTGCGGTAGATTATGAATGATTTCATTGAATTTCGTGGTGTTCATTTAAGTGAACAGTATTTGCTCTGTCAAGGAAAGACTCAGCGCATTTCTGAGATCGCTCTGTATAGAAGACTACAATTATTTTTAAAGCTGTATGCTTAGGTGCCCCCTGAGAGCTTTATGGTCATTTTAATTTCTGAGAAGCAGCAGCCCTCTGATGCCAGCAGGCGCATCCAGCTATCTGTCATGAATACATTTTCTGGTTGGATTTCTCGTTGTATAGGTTGTCTGTATAGACTCCTGGCTTGCACCTGGTCCCGTCTCCCTCTCTTTTAGACTTTTAGAGACAGTTATTAATAAGATATTTTATACAGAGACTGTGAACACAGAGGTGAGTCTCACAATAGTTAATTGATTAATGTAACACAATCAAACATATCTATATCATTATGTGTTTATTTTTAATGTTGTATCAAAAACATATTTCTGAATCAGTGTTTTCACACTCAACTACCACAGAAAATATAAAGCAATCTGTTTTAGATATTTTTAAATTCTGCATTTACCCAATGCTTTTGAGAGAATATATATTTAGTTTAATCACACAGATGTGACAATCTATTACTATGTAAATGAGATAGTAGGAGTTAACTTGAACTAAGACTGGATACAGCCCAAGGACAGTGCGATTGTTGGCAGACTTGTCAAATCTGACTAGCGCTGAAGGATTTATACCCCAGATATACTATGGTACACAGATCCGAATGCAGGGCACTGGGCAATGAGCTTGGACTGAATTGAGTATCTATATTGAATTATTCTGGAAGGATTGCCTTTAATAAATATATATTTTTAATTTGGGATGTGAGATTCAAATTCTATAAAACACATTTAATTTTAAAAGAAAAACTTTACCCATGTAGTTTTTTTGCGTCATCCTTTTATAAAGCGTAGTCTTAAATGCAGTATGTTACACATAAATTAGACACTGCTCTGGACACACTGATAGAAAAAATATATATTATAAATACACTTAATGTGGTTCAGAATATTTTGTAGAGAACCATTTGATTTGCAAGCATATTTTAATTAAAATATTAAAAAATATTGTTTAACTGGTGAAGAAATGTCAGAATAGGCAGTAGAAGACGTCGGACAAAGTTGGCGGAGTAAATATGTCTTTTAAATTAATATGGGAGGGGAAATCCAACATTTAATATTACTCCTCAAGCTTATTATCTTTTAATGGATTTCAGGTAAAATACCAGCGCACAATTCCCTTCTCTGCCTTTTTCTAATGACGAAAACAACAACACCAACAGAACGCAATTTGATCTGTTTATTCTCTTATTCTGAAGGCATTTTTTCATTTCTTCAATAATACATTCTCTTACACGTGTTCCTTTACTGTGGGACAATAAATATGATTTTGGATTATTCTATATGACTAGATACACAGCTGTTGTAGTAAAGAACGGGTAGACTATTTTATGTTTGGACTGTTGTAAGTCTGGTGTTGAGGAAACTGTGGTGTCAGTGGCCCCAGCTGGGAAGAAAATGAAGTACATCTTTACAAAAGGAAAGGATACATCAAGTATAAAAGCGTTGGACTTGTATGTGCTGTTACAATCTTAATTCTAGAATTCTCAAAGCAAAGCAGCCATTACGCCTTCTGGCTTCTCTGTCTGCACGCGTTTCAAATTTGAAACCTTGTAAGATGTCAAAAGAGTCTTTGTTGTTATGAATTGTTTTAAAATCAATACAAACCTAGCAGTTGGCTGTAACTAATGTGAACTCATGCGGGCCCTATTCATATCATCTGAATGAAGAAAGTGACAACATGCATTACAAACTCAGTGAGATAGTAGATATGCTTGTCATCTGCTTTGGAATTTTTACAGGATAATTAATAATTCAGGGCCTTTGTAAAATGTTTTGATTTCCAAATTGCTGGAAAATGTAATTTCAGCCTTCTGTCTCTGGATAATAAAGGTTGCAAAGATTTGTACAAACATAATTTTACTACCATTTTTCTTTGTGTAAAAAAAAAAAAAAAAAAGGAACAAAATGTATTCCTTTTGAAAAATCTATACCGTATTTTCAAAGATAGGGAAAAGACAGGATATTAACATCTAGCGGAAGTTGTCTGTATGAAACTGGCAGCTGAGGGCTGAGATTTCTGACAGAATCTGATAGAGACATGTATGAAAGGGTAATGATTTTTACATCTCTTCCAGACTGATTATGAGTGACTTGTCTTGTTAATTATTCTGGAAGTCAAAACTTCTCAATGTTCTTTATTCTCTGTGGTGAATACTCAATAATAATAATAATTCCACATTACATTTGATAGTTACATTAGTGTTTAAAGTTAATAGGTAGATTCAGCTTTGTGAGAGAGATGAAAATATAATTCATACTAAACTACATCATGTCTTCTTGGTTTGTTCTTTCCACAGAGGATGGAAAGGAGTACGGGCCGGTATTTGAAGAGCAGCCGATCGATACAATCTACCCAGAGGAAGCCCCAGAGGATAAAATCACACTGAACTGTAGAGCACGGGCTAACCCACCGGCGACATACAAGTAATATATTCTATAAATCTATCTGCTGGAAATAAACATTAGTTGGATCATATCCTAAACACTCTATACATATATAAGGCATATATAAACTCACAGAAGAAAAACTAAAACAGAGGTGGGGCCGATATGAAGAGCATCGCGGTTTGTTTGTTTATTGGTTTGTTTGCTTGTGGAATGCTCATCGATCCATAAAGACGTTTAGCTCGATGACTTTCATTCACTGAGCTGCCCTTGATTTCCGCACACACGGATGTACCATGTTTACGCATACTTTATTTCCTTGTCTTAGGTGGAAATATAATGACTGGGAAATCAGAATAACGGAGCCGGACGAACGCTACAGTATGGTGGGAGGTAACCTTATGGTTAAAAACCCCACTAAGCAAACCGACGCTGGGAAATACGTCTGCATAGCGAGAAACAAACTCGGCTCAGTGGTCAGCAAAGAGATCCAACTCAAGTTCGGGTGTAAGTATTGCACGTCGTCCTTTAGTGTATATCCTTGGGTCTGGTTTGCACCCACCGCTGTGATGCATATTAAATCTCCGCACTACTTGTTTAGTGAAACTGCCGGCGATGTGGAAGTCATTTGTAGTTACTCCTCCAATAATTCTCAGGAGGGAGAACTGCTGTAAGCATCAGACTTTCTACAGTGATTCCTTTGGGTTGAAAATTAGATAAATACCTCCATCCAAAGCGAATTTGGTAATATGACATCGACTGCATTCATGTAAAAGCAACACTGTTTACAAATTGAATATTCTTCTATGAGGTCTAGAGCTACCAAAGATGACAGGCTGAATAAAGTCGCAGACAGAGTAAAACTAACGATTGAACTTTATCGAAATGGCAGGGGGAAAATTGAACGAGACATCAAACAGATTTATTAATGCTCTTATGAAACATTTATTTTAATCTTCTTGTAAATGGCTACTTTCTCTTTTAGGAGAATTCCATAGCAGTATATACATATATGGTGTAAATAATAATTGAAATTTTTTAACTATTCTGTATTCATATCATCTGGGAGAGAGGAGGTGGTGTTTTTGTCTATTTTTTCTGTAAGGTGTTGTTGTCAGTTATTAATCAGTGTATGAATTCTATTTCTAGATTTGGATCTATTCTCAACAGAGGAACGAGAGGCGGTACAAGTGAAAGAGGGACAGGGTGCCGTACTGCTATGTGCCCCTCCTCCACACTTCCCAGGTAAGTAGAAACAAATAGAAATTAATTAATTAATTTGTTTCAAATTATATACATAAACATAGGCTTCAATCATATTCCTTTTCTTAGTCTGGCGTTGTATGTTAGAATGGAGTGAAATTATAGATCACATAAATGAAAGCATAAAGCAATTAGAGAGTTCTGCCTCTCAGAACCAGACTCATTTAGCCATCTACGGTTAGAAAGTCATTATATCATGAGTGTTCATCTTTTTTTCTGCAGATGATCTGTCTTTCCGCTGGCTTCTAAACGAGTTTCCTGTTTTCATCCCTTTGGATAAGAGAAGGTTTGTCTCCCAGAGAAATGGCAATCTCTACATTTCAAAAGTGGACGCAACTGACAGCGGCAATTACTCCTGCTTCGTGTCCAGCCCATCCATTTCCAAAAGTGTCTTCAGCAAATTCATTCCTCTGGTTCCCCTCACAGAAGGTAAGTGTCAATATTTCTGAAAAACGACTTGGTGTATTGTTTTATTTCCTCGTTAGCTTGCTTTAGACAATTTTTTTATATCACACTAATTTGTATTTTCACACAAATATGCAGGGATTATTTGCATCACATTATCACATGCTTTGCTCTTCACAGATAAAACACATGCGATCCACATAAGACGTTGAAGTATTGGCAAAATGAGATGCATATCTGAATCTCCAAACAGGTGTTTCTACCGTGTGAACTGGGGAATATTTCAGCAACCAAAGAGAGAGAACATTTTAGCTGAAGAAAATCTACTGTGAGAAGCATTAGAAACCACAGCTTTGGTTTTAAGAAAATCTTTGACTGAAGTTGAAAAGATCTGTTAAAAGGCGCTGAAGAGAGAGCAGCTGCTCAGGCAACACTGATAGAGGAGGCCATTAATCAGTCTTTGTTTGTATTCGGTTTTTAAGTCCCACTCTTGTGTTTATCTGGATCTTAAAGGAACAGAACTGTACACCACAGATTTTTATTAATATAATTGTATTCCCCCCTGATGACTGATTAACCAGTTGATCATATTAAGTGTGATATAAATACATTTTCCATTGGAATTTGAGTGGCAAAATACACTCACTTTGAAAAGAGTACTACGTTTAATGGCCAAACCCACATTTGGTTTTTAGTGCTTTTATTTTTGTGGTAATTTGAATAGGTTATCTATATCAATTATTCACCCAGTGACATCTCTTTAATTTTCTACATATTGAATTTGATTCCTGCAAATCCAAAAAGCCATTTATTTATAACCAGATTAATAACTGAATAAACCCCTCATCAGCTGCTTTGTGCTACATGCTTCCTGCAGGCATTTAACAGTTCTTCCTGCTATCCTGGAATCGAGTTCATTCCATACATGTTCAATAGAAATAGATCAGATGACTCTTATGTCTTTCACCTAGTTCACGTCTGTTTCCGCCAATATCCCATATGTAGATATGTGTTTGAAATCTTTTTTATAGATAACAGTTCCTTGCTGCCACCTTTAGATCTTCAGTGACGGATATACTGTTGACTTTGCCTAATATTAGTACACGTTTCCCAGCATCTGCCAAATACACTGAAACATGAATGACATTAAATTAATGACATTTTATTCTCTCTAGTTTTCTCTTTCAATTCATTTTTTTTTATTTATGTTTTATTTATGTTTATTTCCAAGGTCCTGTAAGAAAGTATCCAGCAGATATAAAAGTGAGATTTCCAGACACTTACGCAATGGTTGGCCAAAATCTAACACTTGAATGCTTTGCACTTGGCAAGTAAGTCCAGCATTATGATTATTCTCTCTAAATTCAGTGTCTCTGAATCTAAAAATGTGATTTTCAACAAATGTCTTTAGAAGCATGAATTCATGAATGTGTGTCTCTGAAATTTAGCTATCAGGGAGAATGTTTTTCTGAACCGACGTTATTTTGTTTTAGGTTTTACTAGCTCAGTAAACTCAGCAATATTCTTTAACTTACACAGTAGAAAATTGTGTACTTTTGCAACACAGCGAATGATTGACACCATAGACAGCTTCAAATTGTAATTATTTTTGTCCTTTTTAGCCCTATTCCTGAAATCAGATGGAGGAAGATTGATGCTGAGCTGCCAAGCAATCACGAAATCACTATGGCTGGAGCTGTCCTTCAGATAATCAACGTTCAGATGGAGGATGAAGGGTACTATGAATGTGAGGCTTTAAATTCCAAAGGAAAAGATTATTACAGAGCTAAAGTCACTGTCCAGGGTAAGATAACTGTATTCATATTATCTCCATTCCTATTTGTAACCAAATTTGATCCATTTGCAATGTAATGCTTTGCTTTTTGTATCTTTATAGTTATAGTTGAAATTTAAGATGTAGCTGCATTTTTGTTTTGTACAGGTTTGTAGTTTTGCTTGTGGGTCAAAGTTTTGTTTAAGTCTTGCCCTAGGATTGAGGTACACGTTTCTGATACATATTCTGAATGTCTCTTCTCAGCTTTCCCAGAGTGGGCAGAACATATCAATGACACGGAAAAGGACATCGGGAGTGAACTGTCTTGGTCATGTTTAGCACGGGGGAAACCTAGGCCTTACATCAGGTGGCTGAAAAATGGATATGCGGTAAATATCAGTTTCATTAATCTAATTCAGCTAAAGTTGTTTGTTTAATCTTAAACATTATGTATGCTGTGTAACTATTGTATGCTGTCATTTTGTTACCTACTTCCATAAGACTGTTTTTCTTTTTCATTTCAGTATTCTAAGGGGACTGATCTTAAAATCTCTAGCCTTACCCTGGAGGACGCAGGGATGTATCAGTGTATAGCTGAAAACAGTTACGGAATTATCTATGCAAACGCTGAACTAAAAGTAATCGGTAAGTATGTTCTGTAATTGAGCTGCATATTCTACCAGTTAGGTAATGGAAGAAATCCCTGCTGAAGATGAATGTAAGATGCTTTAGGTGTACACCAGCATAATGTTCATGGATTTCACTAATCCTAATGACCTTAATTGCTTTAATTGTTTTTATAGTAGTTAATTCGATGTCGCTAACTGTTTTTCACCTCTTCCCTTTTGAATGACAGCTGTCAAGCCCTTTTAGATGTGGCAGGCACCGCTGGCATGATTAATTGGCTAATTGATTGACCAGTAGGAATGCAAATTCCCCAGATTGTCTATCAATTTGTCAATTAGCCCAGCCCATTACAAGCAGCCCTGCCAAAAACAGTCAATTTTACAAGTCTTTACAGTTAACATCTTTAGATTGACACTTCTCAGCTCCATTATCAATGTCTTCACAGAATAATAACAAATGTTATTATTTTATGTATAACATAACCTATGGAAGGTGATGTTTTTCATGTTTGTTCAAATTTGAATGAGTTTGCTATTCTACTGTTTTGATCGATAAAGATCTCATTAGTAATCTGATGTATTTGTTTCTTATCCATTTAGCTTGTGCCCCTAGTTTTGAATTAAACCCTGTAAAGAAAAGGCTGTTGGGTGCCAAAAATGGGCGAGTCGTCATCGAGTGCAAACCAAAGGCTGCCCCGAAGCCCAAGTTCTCCTGGAGTAAAGGCACAGAGCTGCTGACTAACTCATCAAGGTGAGTATTCTTTGTTGTGGTTCTAATCGCCTGATTTGAATAATAATCCCAGGTAGCTGAGTTAGACAAATACATAAAACAGTCTCTCTTCAATTTGAATATCTACCTTTGTCATCTCAGCTCTAACCTCTAGAAAATATTTACCTCAACTAAGTTGGCAAACCAGAGTTTACATCTTAATCATTATATATTGTAGCATGCTTTTATATAAATGCTTAAATATATCATAAAAGAAGAAGCAACAGAAAAACAATATTAAAGAAGGAATATATCTAGCTAAAGTTTGATTGTATTGGAAACCTCATGATTGTGTGTGTTGTAGATCAATCATACTGTTTGCACCTTTTGTAGAATACGCATTTGGGATGATGGAAGTCTGGAAATTCTCAATGTCACAAAAATGGACGAAGGAAGGTATACCTGCTTTACAGAGAATGACAGAGGAAAGGCCAACAGCACAGGGACGCTCTTTATCACAGGTGATTTCATCTGTTACATTTTTCTTTATACATTTTTTTTGCTTAAATTTTTAAAATATATTTAATTACAGCATTTACAGTAATTGATGTATTTTGAAATTGACAATATAGAAGACATGTATTAAGACTTTACTTGTCCCAAAAATATTTGCTACAGCCAGGTCAGAAATTTAAGAACAATCTAGGCGATATGTTGTCTTTCAGATCTAAAATGGAATTGGAAATTGTTTAATTTGTTCCGGGCTTTTGATGCAGTGCAATGTAGTGTGGGGTATCTAGAATTAAATAAGTAACTTATTTACAAGTTCTTATATATTTACCTTTCACAAGTTTATGTGCAAGTCATATACTACAATAATAAACCATACATCATGACAAAATGACTTGCTGTGTTGCCCTTAACTCACACAGAGGCCACTAAGATAACACTGGCCCCATCGAACGCAGACGTAACCGTTGGAGAAGATGCTAAGATGCAGTGTCTCGCTTCCCGGGACTCCACCTTGGACCTCACCTTCATCTGGACTGTGGACAGCCACGTGATCGACTTCGATAAGGAGAGCGAACACTATCAGCGCAATCTTATTGTAAGAAAACTGAGATATCCTGCCATGTATTGCTATATCAACATAAAACGGGCATTGCAAGGACGACTTCTTAGTCTGAAAATGTAAACCCCCCGTCCTGCAATGTACTCTTTTGATCTGGGATGGTTCAAAATGTCATAAATAGTAAAACATTGATTATATAAAAGGAACTGTATTAAATATGTTCATAAGTGTGGCACCAGCTGTGTCTGGCGCACAATTGTCTGGGATTCACCTTGGGGATTCTCGCTCTGGCAACGGTAGCCAACCGCAGCCAGGATGCCCCCGGTTAGGAGTCTGCATACCGACAGTTGGAGCATTGAAGGCCTGGGCATCCACTTTGGACGCACAGCGTGGCACCGTGTAATTTGCCTGACAGTACAGATCGTGTCTGTTGGTGTCTGCTGCTGTTATCGGTCTATGTGGGACAGGAGAGAAGAGGGAAGATGAAAAGCAATTAGCATTTCTGTACCGGGGTGTTAATTGGATGTTTTTCAGATGTCCTTTTTGTTGTTATTTGTTGTTTTTGTTGTGTTGGAGTTTTTATTGCCGTTATGCAGATGGAATGGCTTGCATTCTTCTCTTTGACCAGCAAGGGGCAGTTTATAATCACAGTTTCATTAGACAGTCTGCAAAGGTAGTGTTGCAAATGGTTTCTTTCAGTTTTCTGATGACGAATATATAATGATAATTCTGCATAAGCCGAGTAGGTAGTCACATTAAGTTTTGCTCCTAATATAATCCTAATATCTCTCTGTCTTTAGTGACCTTTTTATTTCACTTTGTCCTATTTTCACCGCCTGGCCTTTCTATCACTCAGCCCTCTGATGTTATACGCATTATTAAATATGTAACTGATCTGATTGGTAGTCTCTGTTGGGGCTTTTAAAAATATAAATTTAGTTATTTCTCCATAAATAAAGATCGTGTTTCACATTTTCCCCTTTCTCTTCTTCTGAGCGAGCCTGCATTGTGCATTTTTTAAAACGGCAGTTCTTTTTATGTTGTGTTTCGTTTCCCCTCCTGGGTGTGTCAACTGGTTTCTTTGAGTGTATGGTATTAATCTTATCAAGTTTAATGTTACACTATTTCCCTTTGTGACTTGCTTTGAAAGAAGATTCCTTATGTGTGCTGTGAGTTGCACAGTGTTCTTTGAAGTAATTGTGGATGCTGAATACAGCCTTTTCACCTACTAAAATAATCATGAGTTAGCTGTTATAAATGTGAATGCTTTTTTGGGGGGGAAAGCCATTGGTTGTATTTATGTTTCCAAGACATTTTGTTAATTTATGTTGCAGCATTTCATGTTATTTATAATTTCTAGTTTAATCTGCCTTATTCTGTGCAGTATTTCCCCATAGGGGATAATAGATGTAACCTCAATGAAAAAGTAGATTTTTTCCATCAAATGACAAGATTTGCATATGAACTGGTAGACATCTACGACATTTGGTTCCCATTTGCAGAACAATGGAATATCGGTAAATTAAACTAATGTTGCATACATTTCACAGATGAAATTATATAGAGAGAGATACTGAGAGAGTACTGATAGGACTGACAATACTGGGCCATCAAGCACTGTGTCCAAGTCAGATCTGTTAGGAAATCCAATTGCTGACTATTATTATAGTGTTGACTATTACTGAGTATTGATTACTATTGCACTGGAGTGCGTGAACCAACCTTTAGTTTAAAAATATGCATGTCAGATTTGGTAACGGAGACTCAAGAAAATATTTCAAAAACTGGACTAGAAAATTCTAATACATTTAAAACTCCCTTCCTTGTGTATCAGCTTTTCCATTCAGAGATCCAAATCACTGTGCATCATTGCAGCAAGACGTAACCTGCCAAGTTATGGTTCATTGAATATTTATCTCCATCGCAAGTATAATTTGTGGCCAGATTGTGCTGATGTTGACATTTCTGAACTTCTTCAGTTGTTTAGTGGCTTTACTCAAAGCCATCTTTTCGAGAAGTGAATGAAAACGTTATGTGCATGCGACCAAATTAAGTACATCTTAGCAGTTTGGTAGATTTGGTATCGTTTTATTTTGCATGGACAGCAGACGGGTAACATTCTGCACATTTCAACTGCTATTCTTTGCTTGGCTTATCAGTAAATTACTCCTTAACTTTAGGAAGATAGTTTATAAGCCCATTGATATGAAACAAGTTGTTACATCCATAAGAATGAAGCTACATTTGTAGATACACTAATGCAATGGTACGTGAAACTATGATACTATGTATACTGTGATATGACATATTTATACCAAGCTTTCAAAGTGAATAGATTGATTAAATCCAGGTCGATATGTCAGTGTTTGATAATCTGAAATGTCTGTATAGCATGTTTTGAGATTGATGTGTTTGCTTTTAATTGTGTCCATGCCCATCCTTTAAAATTATCGCAGGTCTGCAAAATATATCTAGGTTTGATATAACAGCTACACTCAATCTAATAAGCCTCAAGCAATCAAATATGGTTAATTGAGGAGACCAAATTGCAGGAGAGTGGCTCAAATCTCAGGTTTACATTTTAAGGTTACTGATAATGTCAGTATTTTCTAAGCACCGGGAATCAGATCAGTCATTAGTTCCCAGTCCATTAGCCATGTGTTCATTCCATTGTCAGAAGATAAGGGGATGAGGCAATGTGCATTTATGGAAATCTGCCATGTCTGCCAAATGAGATAATCAACCTTATTTTGACACACACAAGTGAGAGCTTTGGCAAACCAGAGCTGCTTATCCATTCATCTTGATTAGTTTTCTTTAATATGCTGTGTAAATGCTTTTAATTTGTGCGATTATTAAGCTTGTTGAAACACTTTTTATGCTTTTTGAAATTGTAGTATTAATTATTTTGTTCCTGTTTGATGTTGTTGGTGTTTTAACCGTGCAACATGTGTCCTGTGCCCAACAGAAAGAATCAAGTGGGGAGCTGCTGATCAAAAATGTGCAGCTGAAGCACGCTGGGAGGTACACGTGCACGGCTCAAACGATAGTCGACAATGCGACAGCTTCTGCAGACCTGGTTGTGCGAGGTGAGTTGCAATCATGTCCTATTATGAAAACCAACATTTCTGAAAGGTGTTGCAAGCTTGTGTACCGTGTTCCTTCATCACAATTCTCCAAAATTCTAGTTATCCTGTAAAGTAAGCCTCTTAAAATAGGGAGGTATTATGCATTGAACCACATTTTAGACCTAAAAACAAAAAAAAATCCTTTCATAATACATTCAGTATGTAAGCATGTGCAATATTTATCAGACCCATACAGTTCATCGTTGACAGGAGAACTGTTTTAACTGCATTATTCACACTCTCGTAAACATCAATATGACGACAACAGGATGACATGCTGTTCCTAGTTTTTCCCATGCTGAGAGGAAGACGTCACAGATTCACTTGTTTTAAGCACACATGGCAAGGCTCTAGGAAGGAAGAAACATAAACAGTCAAAGAAAGATATTGTAGTGTTTTTTCCAGCATTTCTTTTTGAATTTTAGAGTCGGTTTCCTAACATAGCCTGGCTTTTTCACCTCACTTTATTTTGTAACTGTACCAGAAACAAATCAACTGAACATGGATTAAAACTTTCCTCTCCCTGTGTGTTTTGACAAGTGGCCAACTGAAACTCTTTCCCACACTTCCAGTTTCTTCATTTCACTTTTCTCTCAACACTACAAATTACATTTGGAGTCGTCTCTGTTTAATCTCACATCTGGGGGACAAACAGAGCCGCCTGTCACCTGCTTCAACACCTGTCAGCAACATGTTTGATTGGGTTCCCATAATATCAGAGTTTTTTTTGTGTGCTTTCAAAATGGTTACTTAATTTACAGTCATATGGCTGAAGACAAAAACACCGCCTCACACTAAATGTAAACAACGAACTGCCATTGCCATGTCAGTGTGGTTTCGCTGATCTATTTCCAGAATCACTAGAAGCGAGTCCCAGATTGTTTTGCCATTTTCATTCACACGGGACTAGGAACAGCTTTTTTCCATGTGACAAAATAGGACTTTTGTTAACCCCTTCAGACCTGAATTATGTTCCAAGTTTTTGAAAAATATAAAAATGCCATTTTCTTATCTTTAATGCAACCAGAAATGAGACTGAATACAAATATTTTTTTAATCAAAACTTTAATTGTTCAACTTTTTGCCTTTTTGAATGGACATCGGGTCCAAACCAATACCAATACCAGGTCATATGATAGCATCATATATAGCACTATAGTTACGGTACAATGTGAGGTAATTAGACTGTCCTGTAGTTACTGTGTACAGTGTCAGATCATTAAACTGCACTGTAGTTAATATGCAGCGTGAGGTCATTAGACTGCACTGTAGTTACTGTACAGTGTGAGATCATTACAGTTTAATTACTGCACAGTGTCAGGTCATTAGACTGCACTGTAGTTACTGTACAGTGTGAGGTCATTAGACTGCACTGTAGTTACTGTACAGTGTGATGTCATTAGACTGCACTATACTTACGGTACAGTGAGGTCATTAGACTGCTCTATAGTTACAGTACAGTGTGATGCCATTAAACTGCACTATACCTACGGTACAGTGAGGTCATTACACTGCACTATAGTTACTCTACAGTGTGAGGTCATTATACTGCTCTATAGTTACTGTACAGTGTGAGGTCATTAAACTGCACTATACTTATGGTACAGTGAGGTCATTAGACTGCTCTATAGTTACAGTACAGTGTGAGATCTTAGACTGCACTATAGTTATTGTACAGTGTGAGGTAATTAGATTGCACTGTAGTTACTGTACAGTGTGAGGTCATTAGACTGACTGTAGTTACTGCACAGTGTGAGGTCATTAGACTGCACTATAGTTACTGCACAGTGTGAGGTCATTATACTGCTCTATAGTTACTGTGCAGTGTGAGGTCATTAAACTGCACTATAGTTACTGTACAGTGTGAGATCTTTGACTATTTACTGTACAGTGTGAGGTCATTAGACTGCTCTGTAGTTACTGTACAGTGTGAGGTCATTAGACTGCTCTATAGTTACAGTACAGTGTGATGCCATTAAACTGCACTATACCTACGGTACAGTGAGGTCATTACACTGCACTATAGTTACTCTACAGTGTGAGGTCATTATACTGCTCTATAGTTACTGTACAGTGTGAGGTCATTAAACTGCACTATACTTATGGTACAGTGAGGTCATTAGACTGCTCTATAGTTACAGTACAGTGTGAGATCTTAGACTGCACTATAGTTATTGTACAGTGTGAGGTAATTAGATTGCACTGTAGTTACTGTACAGTGTGAGGTCATTAGACTGACTGTAGTTACTGCACAGTGTGAGGTCATTAGACTGCACTATAGTTACTGCACAGTGTGAGGTCATTATACTGCTCTATAGTTACAGTACAGTGTGACGTCATTAGACTGCACTATAGTTACTGCACAGTGTGAGGTCATTAGACTGCTCTATAGTTACAGTACAGTGTGATGTCATTAAACTGCACTATACTTACGGTACAGTGAGGTCATTAGAGTGCACTATAGTTACTGTACAGTGTGATGTCATTAGACTGACTGACTAATTACTGCACATTGTGAGGTCATTAAACTGCACTATAGTTACTGTACTGTGTGAGGTCATTAGACTGCACTATACTTACTGTACAGTGTGAGGTTATTTTATTCCTTATAATTTGTATTTATTTTATTTTATAGTTCTTATCAACTAATTTTCTTTTTTCCAATGTACTGTTTTTATACTAGTAAGGTAATTAATCAGTACTGGAGAACTGAGTGCAATAACAAGGTTTCTGACCTACTGTCCATTGTAGTGGATGGCAAAATTTGAAAAACTCAAGCAAACTTTAAGGACTTATTCTATCAGCAGTCAGATTACATTGCAGTCATCACCACCACTGTCACTACTAGTGTCTATTCCACTATGAAACACCAGTATCATCTCATTATCAAAAGTAGCTGCCTTCTGTTACTGTGATCTCCAGATATCTACATAATTCCCATCTTCATAATGTTAGTGAGGTGTAACTATGCATTGTCCTGTGATGAGTTTATAATTATAATCATCTATGTGAATATAAATAGTTTTGAATCATTTATTATTTTTCACTTTGTAGAATATTCATATGATTCTTGATTTATCATTAGAGGGATTTTTTTTTCCCTAGCAATAACATTATTAAATATTCATTGTGTACAACATAAAAACTTAATGCATTTGGCAACTGTGAGTATCTGCATTACAAGATGCTTTTTGAGGTGATTGCCTTCTGTCACTTGCTTTTATAATCTGTGTAATAATGTAAATGCAATGTTATTATATAGAGGCATCCTGTGCTATAGTTCAGTTAGGCTATATTACTCACTCCAATTAAGTAAAAACACATTTGCAAATCCATTTTTGTTTACATAACCTGATTTTCCTTGAAAAATCCTGAAAAGAGATGAATAAAGCAAGTGGTGGTTTTGGTTTATTTGAAAGACATCCTAGCCAGAACATTCTGTTTGCATGACTGATTAATACTGAATATTAGCTGCAAATAATTATTTAATTATGCTGCCTTGAAGATTTCAGTTCCCACTAGACTGCTTTACAGAGCTGTGTCTACGACTAGATAATATGTAAGTATATAAAGCAATATGCAAATTAAAGCTTTTCTAAGCAAGATACATTTTTGTCAGGGGGATGGCCTTCTACATTGACATTTTAAATGTGGTTATATTTTAAACAGCATATAAAGCTGTGGTGGGGTACACAGAACAATTATTGTATTTGTAGACTTTGGGGAAACGTTATGAGTAAGAAAAGCTTTCATCTGTAGTTTCTGAGTAATTTTAAGCCCAGTGAGTAAGAGTATAAATCCATAAAACCCTGTGATTTTAGCAGGAGCAATTTGTCAACAGTGTGGTTCCCCTCTTCATAGATTGGAAAGATTTTGTGGGAGGCAATGCCGTCTTAAACTGCATGTATGCCAAAAACAAGATGGAAACTGTGAAGAATCACATTTATTATAAAATACATGTAACTGGTAAAGCTATAATCAAGATAGTCCTGACATTCCAGTGCAATATTTGCAGAACATTTTGATGGTCTCTCCTTTAATTGATTGAATTTTGGAAACATTATCTCTTATGTTGCAGTCAAAAAGTCCCATTTTAAGTATGATCTCATAGTTATGTGAATTAATACATACGTGAATAATTATTAAAAATAATTGGAACTATGGTTCTTGTTGATAATGTGGGATCCTGTTGATGCTGTTCTTAACAAATGACAAAACATTTTTATTATAAGTATATTATCAAACCTATGGAATTTGTACAGTTTATACAGTGTATGTTATGTATGTTTTGTGTATGTTAATACTATGTATACAGTATTAACATACTGGAATTGTAGTATTCTTTACTACTTCACAGTAAGTAAAGGCAAAACTATAAATTATTTAAACCTGCTAAGTTTATGATCTAAAATATTGTGTAGCAAGCAAAGATGTGCCCAAGCTTAATATATGATAATCATATCAGTGGAGTTCCTAGAATTTGTCTGTGTCATGAGTTCATTCCTATATGTGCGTGAATTCATCTTTTAATAGAAAAAATAAAGTGCACGACCATTAACATGAACTGATGTCAATGTGATGAATGCAGAGCCAAATGATTCAGGAAATAAGGGTTCTTTCAGGACGACAATCTATTACTGTGCATTATCCTTCCCACAACTGCAGTCAGTCAGTGCTAGATTTAAACATCGACCTGAGCCAAATAGCAAAACATTTTTTATTGTCATTTATTAATGATTCAGATCTTTTGGGGAATTACATTTAGAATTGATAAAATAAAATTTTACAAACAGAACGTAACTTTTTCCTGTTTTTCTGTAGCATCTTATGTGGTTTTACCAGAAGATGTTAAAGCCCCTAATTTCGATTGCACATTAAATAAAAAATGTGAGGACACTATGATGCAAAAATCTTTTAAAAGGTTAAAGACGGGATATAGCAGGTAGATATTCCAGGAATTAATTAATTTGGGGGTAATGAAGCCCCCTGATATTAGGAAAATATGGTTGAAACGGCCAAAAAGTAAACAGAAGGGAATTTGTATTCAGTGTATATCATCTCCTCCAAAACATTAATTCACAAAACTTCTGACAGCAGTGTTCTCCATATCGGTGCATGCTGTGAGTTTTAGAAGAACCAATACCCACTCAATAACATTAACAAACCATTAAGTGTTTATAGCTAAACAGAAAAATAAAATAAGAACAATACTTCTGCCTGGTAGACTTGTGTATATTTTTACACAGAGTATTAGTCAGTTCAAAGTCTGAAACTCAGAGGGTTGCAACATCTTCTGTTTTTTGTTTCCACTGGAGGTCTCAACTACTTCATCAACCTAGTTATTTTTTTCAATCGTAGTTGACAAACATAACATAGTTTTTAGGTCCTTAGCACAATCTATAACAGCTAATCTAATAAATCCTGTTATTCAGCTAATTTGACCAGTAATGAACTGGGTGCTTGACTGGAATACAAGCATGAAACCCCTGGTTTTATGCTGGTTTCTACACATTTCTAAACATAACGTCCTTGCACCCAATCGTTCTGTGTCAGGATTATCTAAACAGAGAAGAAAACCTAATGAACTGTGTTGGATATAGTGAATCAGTAATAATGTTGTGAATCAACGAGGAAATGTTATCCCCACAATTTGTACTTTAAATAATGCCAAAACACATATTGAGATGGAACATGCAAAACAAACAAATTTCCAATGTAAGATGTTATATTTATATATATGTTAGTTTACTCAGTGTAACAAACTGCAGAAACAGTTCAGCATTAATTATTTGGAGGAGCTGTTTTCAATTAAGCGTGTTTACATGAAATGTTCACAGTGACCTGGAGAATAACAGACATTGCGCTGACTTAAATACCGGACTCCAGCCACATATATTATCAGTGACAAAGTCCAGACCATTTTGCGCCTTATGAAACCATTTAATTAACATCATATGAGAAATAGACATTTTTTGCAACTCGTATCGTAAACGGGAAGAAGGTGAATGGAAAGCAAAAAATGTGTTGGAACTACAAAGGATTCTGAATTGTAAAAGAAACACGTATTCTACTAAACATGTTAATTTTATTCACACAGAACATTTTAAATATGAAAAGATGAACAACTAGTTAAATATTTATTTCATATACTCTATGGGAGCACATAGATAGTTTTCCCTTTATTAATGTGATTTCAAACAGTAGGAGAATAAAAGCATAAACCTGATCAGTAAATTAGTTGGCACATGTAGTTTATATGTATGCACATGTATATGGGTGACAGAATCTAAATAAAACACTTGTAATCAATCATAAATCTGAGTTTTGTGTTTATAGAAAGTTGTCTCAGCTATATTTGGAAACTTTATCCAAGTGCGTTGGATACTTTGTATAAGTTCCCTTTCAAGCAGGTGCTGAAAGACAGGTGAAATCTCAGCAGTGTAGAAACATGAGCGGAAGAATTAAATCAAAACAGGAAAGCTGAGGTAATTGAGTGATATTTTTTCACAGTATTACAGAGAGCTGTGACCTACTGGTTCTGCTACGTGATTTAGAGACGAATGCACTTCATTGGGCCAGTTGCAGCAAATTTGTTGTGGTCATTTTCAATGTTGAGGTTTTTGAATGCAGGATGAAAAGATGAAAAGTTTTCTTTTGTTTGTAATGTTTTAATTTAAGAGTTTGACAATCTTAAAGTGTACAGCCCACTGTGGGTGGATTTTTCTCCAAAATTCCCAAGCAATTTGTGTAACAAGAAATGCAGTTCTGAGTTTTACAACAATAAAGGAATCGGTAGAAGTACACAAAATGCACCTGGAAGTTACATAAAAGCCAGAAGATGAACTAAATTGCCTTTATTGCTAGTTCGCCGAGTTTCGAAAAGCCTGAATCTATTGAACTACTTGACACACATTCGAGATTCCTGTCATGCATTGTGTATCAAGTTTCGCACGGGGACATTAGAGAGCACCGTTTCCCACATTTCTTTGACTGGAGGTCAAAAAGTGTAATTAGTAACACAAAATGATTTTGAGGCACTACAAACACTCTGACACATGAATCATTGCCCCATGACACATCCACAATGCAGGGAAGTATCTAGTATGTTCTACACTGCAGCGAGTTGTCCAGAGGATGGGCATGTTTGTCCTGCTGTTTGGCCCGCAGCAAAACACAACACTGGAGCTGCAATCGGAGAACCAGCTAGATTGCCAAGAAGAAGAAGAAAAAGATGTGACCTTTACACTAATAGTTTAATCTTCTAGTTTTACTCTTTATTTCAGTTAGTCAGGCAACACATTGCAGACGTTGTGTAGTGACATTTCAAATATGTTAAATAACTTTCCACTGGTTCATCTCCAAACTAATACAGAGCATAACACATTTTAGGATGTGCATAATCAGATTGGCTAAGAAACATATTGACATCACTTTTAATACTGTAAAGCTGGATAATGAAAGTCTTTTAGTTAAAACCGTAATACAAAAATATTTATGAAAACATCTAATGTTCAGCAGCTGAAACTTTTGAATATTTTTCCCTTTTCACTTCATGATGAACAATATGATAAAGTTTATCTTTAAAAAACTTCTTTGTATTTGGATATAATTTGCCTGTAGTAAAATGTATCCCAGACTACATCTACAGTGTCTGTTGGTGAATTGGGCTGCACAAAATGTTTAATATCATGGAGAAAAATGTGACAGAAAGAGGAGAGGAAGAAAAAGAGAAATTTACTACACAAATGCAAGGAATCTGTACTCCCACAGAATTTTATAACGGGTACGACACACTTGAAGACCTGATGCCCCCCATGTCTAAAGTATGTTTTATTTCGCAGTTTCCCTCGTGGAGATGAAAGGGAGATCTGTTTTGATTTCTCGACGGTTGGGCTCGTGAAGCTAATGATCTGCTTTTCCCATTACGCACATTGTACTCCTTACAAATTAAAAAGGAAGAAAAGGGGGTACCTTCACTTAATACAGGGGAAATGGTTTAATGCGTTCCTGCTTTAATGCATCATACAGTCTGCTTCTCTATAAAGCCTTTTTTAATCCAAGGCACTGAACCCATACTGTTAAAAGCATCAATTGTTCATTATTTTTCTTTATCAATGGGGGAGTGAGATTTCCTGCTGGAAGGCTTTATTTGTGAATCATGACTGTGCTGTCTGTGCTCCCTTAGTGGGACACATGAAAAAGAATTTCAAATTAAAGTGTACTTACTGTACCGGGATATTGATGGGATCGTCTGCAATCCTGCTGATTTTCTGTCCTTTTAGCCGTTTGGAGTTGATTGAAACAAGGTTAAAAAAATGTAATAAGAAAATGACCAACTCGTGAAGCTGTTTTCATATTTGGTCTTCTTTTGGATAATCTTTTTGATTTTATGATCTTATGATCTATCTGTGCAGGACCACCAGGGCCTCCGGGGGGTGTGAGAGTGGAGGACATCAAAGATTCGTCAGTCAAACTCATCTGGAGCCGCGGCACTGACAACCACAGCCCCATCTCCCGATACACTGTCCAGTACAGGAACTTTCTGGAAGACAAATGGAAAGATGCTAAAACATGTGAGTTTTTGGACTCCTATAATTAAGTAATGTTACCACCTAATACAAGTCCAGTACAACCACACAAAACCACCACAAACTAAACCAAAACCAATGGACGTAAACTTTGCTGTAGGCTTAGAAAATGTGCCATGTAGTTTTTGCCAACAAAGGTCCTTATTGAAAAATGTATAATCAATTGAGAAAATATGTTGTATTATATTAATAGAATTGTATACACAGATTATGTATACAGGAGCATCTGTAAAATTTACATTAATGTACAGACCCAAATCTAGACGTTAACAAAAATGTTTGGGCCTTAAATCTGTCCTTAGAGTTTGTTCCCATCTTCATCTCTGCTGTCTTTATAATAAGCATATGCATCTATGTGAATATTAAGGATGCCTGTGTGCGGACTGTATGAAAATCTTTTGACAAACTCAGGGATATAATTTCAGTGCAAGGGATTTTTTGTTGAATAACTAGTTTATTATAAATGGCCTGTTAAGTCTACCTGTCACTTCCATCATCGCGTTCTCTCATTGTCACGTCTTCATCACGTTGGCAGTTCGGCTCAAGCAATTCCACGAGACAATTTCCGTGCTAATTACGTCTAACCTTTTTGTAAACTGTATATAATTAGGTACGTGTCCTATAGGATTAAATGTGTGTTCCCTGAGCTTTAAAGTGCCCGTGTCAAAGTTAATTTCAGTTTTATACTTTTTAATTCTCTCCAGTGGTTGACTTGCACCAAATGTTTGAAGCTTTGTATGAATAAACAATGGCAGGAGTGTGTTCAATCGCTGATCCTTTTTGATGGAGATAATATAGTGCTGTGAATGTTAAGGCTGAGAACGAGCTGTGTTTAAATGGTGTGCTTTAGATTCAGAATGAATGTGATCTCTCTCTGAATACATTGTTGATTTTCAACAAAAATAACTTCAACATGTTTTATTACCTGTACGTGTAACATGTATATGTGCTTTCCATAAATCACATGTGTATTGGTAAATGCAGTGCTTGACTAAGTAGCTCATACCAATAGTTAAAACAGGGATACAGGCAATTGCATTGAGATTTTGACACCTTAATTGGTTTTTTATGTCACATACTATCAGCAGCACTCCTTCCAAAAGTATTCAATTCCCAAAGAAATAATTTGGTAGCATACATAATTATAATTGACTACAACCCTGGTCCCAATGTGCTCTAAAGAGTTTAATATGAAAGTGCTTTGCCTACTTCAGCACTGCAAGAAATCATTACCTCTCTGCCAAACATAAATTTAATTGAATAATCACTTCCTCTGAATTTGTAACCAGTAGTGTGTGATTTAGAAGAGATGGAATTCCGTATTTTTGTTCTCCATATTATCTTGTGTTGTCATGCGTTTATTATTTACATCAAAATTTGTAATATTTTCAGCACCTTTGAACATCGAAGGGAATTCAGAGACGGCAAACGTGGTTGATTTAATTCCATGGACTGAGTATGAATTTCGTGTGATAGCGACAAATACTTTAGGGACAGGAGAACCCAGCGTTCCTTCTCCAAAAATCACAACTCTGGAGGCAGGTAGGTACACCACACATTACTGGTTTTAATAAAATATATTATATCAAAGTTTCTTAACATAATTTAGTACACAACTACTCTACCGTTCTAGTTTTCCATTAGCTATGCAGCAAATGAACATGGGGAGATCAGTCGTAATTTATTAAATGTCATAGAAGTGAGGAGCATGATGTGTAAACACACTCTTTGCTAAATGGAGAAAAGTTAAGAAAAATCACATCTTGCAGATAGCAAACAAAGCCTTTGCTGATTTGATTACTTTATTGGCATCGTTCCTATATTAACAGCTAGGTGTTAGTTTTGGAATTGCTTTACACACAGATAATTATCAAAGGCACTATTATTGTAACTGTATGAACCACATGTGTTTGTTTGGCGTTGTTTATAATGAATTAGCTGCGGCTTTCAAGGGCTAAGCTCCCTGTAGACATAAAAAAGCTTGATCTTCTGTCTTCTTTCTAGTTCCCAACGTCGCCCCATCTGATATTGGTGGGGGAGGAGGGACCAGCAGGGAGCTCACAATTACATGGACGGTGGGTTCTGGCATCCTCCTGGCAAGGAAGATTTTCTTCTCTTTGTACGGGTCTCAATTGCAGTATGATTTGAAAAAGGCAGGCAGCAAAGATATGTATACTGGTGGAAAAACAGGGAAATGCCTCACCCTCAAGTGTCTTGCTGACTTATCAGTTGCTTTTCCTTATGGTTGTTAGATAATCAGGTCATAAAAAGAAAAACAATATGCACAAAATGTACAGAAGGTGTAAATAATAAAACTGACAGCAAACTTGTTTTCCCTTGCACTTTAGTCCAGCATAGACCCATGACAAAAGTCAAGCCAAACATCTGTGCTAAATCCAGATTAGTTACTTTGTTTCCATACAAACCATCTCTTTGGCGTACATTGATTGTATTTGAGGGTCCTTCAACTGCAAAGGCTCTTTTCCTCAAAATGTTTGGCAATGTCCATGGCTTTCAACTTTCTTTTGGCTCAGCAGGCCTTGTAATAAGATGTTAATAATGTTAGATGAGCAGCAGATTTTGCAAATGGCGTCTTTTAGTCTGGAGCCAAACCAGCAGATTAATGTCTGTTTTCTTATTTTGTTTCCACTTTGGAGATCCTAAGCAACTCCACTGCAAGCACAGCCTGGATAATGATATGTTTTATGTGTGTGTGTTTTCAGCCAGTGCCTAAAACATACCACTTTGGAAGAAATTATGGCTACATTGTTGCTTTCAAACCACATGGAGATAAGGAGTGGAGAAAGGTGACCGTAGCTGACCCAGAAGCAAGACGTTATGTGCACAAAGATTCATCAATTACCCCCTCCACCGAGTTCCAAGTCAAAGTGAAAGCTTTCAACAACAAGGGAGAGGGCCCCTACAGTCTGACAGCGGTGGTGTACTCTGCTCAGGATGGTAAGTGATATATCAGGAATGGCTTTGCTAATGTAATATAATTTTGACATGTTCCACTTTCGTTCCAACATTTCTTGGAATTATTTGCTAACGTGGAAGGAAGTCAAATGTAGGCTGCAGGCTTAACCGTTATTATTTTAATTTTAAAGGCTTGTGAAAGTGGCATGATTGGGTACCATCAACACATTTTCAAAACAGGAAAGGAAGATATAGAAAGCAGTGGTGTATATCATATTAATAGAATTGAAAGACCGAAAACCGGACAACGTATTTGACAGGAAACAAATGCTGACTGGCGATGGTTTTCAAAATGAAATAACTGAATAACTTAATGTTAATATTATTATTGACAACACAAAATAATGCGATCAATATATATGTGTGTGTGTGTGTGTGTGTGAGTAATATATTTGAATTTAAATAATCAGAACAAACTACTTAGGTCAGAAATATTGTGAATTAATCCATTTAGTAACTTTTTGCAAATCTGCCTGAAGCCTCTGTCCTCCTTTGAAGCTAACAGAGAAAACAGAACGTCAAAAAGAATTGGGTACTTTAATATAAACTTGGTTTCTCTCATCCTTATAATGCATTACAGGTGTGTTTGTTTGTTTGTTTTCAACATGGTAATAACCCTACAAACCCAGTCAGACTGAAAATGACTGAAAAAAATTTAACTGCAAAACGAGATCAATAAAACAATAGCAAATTATGCTATCCTTCAATCAGTCTTCAGAAGGATGTACTCTTTCCAGTCATGTTTTTTCAGTGATAATTCTCTGTAGGAGTAAATTCCTCCAGTACTGAGCAAAGAGAAATATCAGATTGTCTTCTGAAAAGTATTTGCAAATGTTATTTTAATTTCACCAAGAATGAGAATAGCATACTAGCTCTGGAGTCTTCTATATATAGCTGCTTGAAATTCAATTAAATTCTATCAATACATTTTATTGTATTTTGTCGAGCTGCAACTCCTGGCTCAGGGACAGGGACTGAGGGACGCCCCCTGAAGCTTTATGTAAATAGACACTGGCTGGGGGATTAGGGGACTTGGGACTGTGTTGTTGTTAACAGTTACATCAGTGTGGTTAATGCTTGTGTCCCTGTCTTCAGGTAGGTCCCCTATATGTTTGTGTGTCACTAACTGGCGTCTCTGGGGCTGCAAAGCTTGAGATTTGCCTGAAAACCTGTAAGCGCCTGGTTGAAACTAACTATCTGAAAGGGAATTGTTGAAACTGCTTGCTATAACCTATTTTTGCACTAGAGGGCATACTTTATTCTGAATGTTTAGTAGGACTTGATTGTTTTAAGTAAGTAAGCTGTTGCCAACTTTTATACTGTTTGTATTTCACTGTAAGATTGTACAACATCAATATTCAGCTTTAGGAAGCCCAAATCTGAAAAATGAACTACCCTACCATTTGATAACTTTTTCCTCAAGGTTTCTAGTGCAACTAATAAGCAGTATGTGGGCAGACAGAAGTGAGGTGATAATATATCCAGCAATCTTGAGTATTTAGTCGAGTTATTAACTGCTACTGAAAGACAATCAAGCAACTACCGCTACACGATGCTCTGCTTTAATAAAATGCTCAGTTACCTTGGAAACCCCACGTATTTCAGCACAGCTCTTGACTGTTCGGAGGCATAGTTGACATGATGCCCAGTTTTAAGATTAAATAACAGATGAAAGTTCCTTGGAAGGGAGACAGTATGTACTGAGAGCCATAACTTGTACAATTTATGTGTAGAGAGCTTACCTCAGCATGGGAAACTACATGTTGCAGCAGTATTTGTCCTTTCGTAACATGCCAAATAAATATATATATCTTGTAAATTTTAAAAATAGTCGGGTACTACTATAATTTATGAAAATTATGTAGACATACTATACATGTAAATAAGCTTCATGTTCTAAGCTTCATGCTGGCCATTTTCAGCAGTTTAGTATGAATGACACACATTTAAACTGAAAACAGAAGATGGCTTAATCACAGTGCAATTTCTACTAGGTTCTGCCATCATGTCTTTCAGGCAATAGTCCATGGATGATCAATAACTTTGGCAATAGTGTCATATAGCTCTGTTGCCTGTGGAACAAGTGAAATAGTTTTAACAGTAAACACAGAAAGTGTCTTAACCTTTCAGCTCCTGTCGAGGCCCCCACGGGAGTCGTGTTCATAAACTTATCTGCCAGTGAAGCCATAGTGAAATGGCTGCCTGTGCTCCAGCAGTCAATAGAAGGTTATCAGGTAAGCCATGTGCGCAGCTCTTATGGGAGAAAGTGTGGCTCATTATCCCCGTATTTTAAAACTAATTGTTCCAGGACAAGTGCTTGAGATGAAGTCCAATGTTTTTTATCCACCTACTATTTTGTCGTTTATTCAAATATCATCTGCTGTGAGAAATCATTAAAAAAACATTCCAAACATTAAGAAAAAGGCAAATAAGCTTTAAGAACTGGAGTATTGGGTCACATTAGCAGCTTTGAATTTGTTTCTCTCCCAAAAAGCCTTTTATGTTTGTTTGTGTGTTCCTCTCTATCGGCAATGAACAGCTTTGATTGAGACCCCACACATAGTAAACCTAAGGCATAGGATTCAGAACAGATTAGGAAGGTGATTGAGTAAATTATATCACAGAATTAAGCAAAACCCCAAGCCTTAAAATGAGATTACTTCAATCCCAAAGCCTTTAAAGTAAGTTTGCATTTGTATAATAATAATAACACAAATATTTTACATTTTAAATACAGATATATGGTATATTCATGCCAATCATGGAGGCAAAACAATGACTTGAAATCAATAGGAAGAAGGAAAGCATTTGTCATGGTTGTTCTCTCTCTCCTTCTGTGGTGAAATGTTATTTTTAGCGCCGATAATGTATTGGGCTTTCTCATCTGCACAGGTAAAGTACTGGAGAAAGATATACGACAATGAAGCGGCTGCACAGCGGGTTCTTGTCTCCAGAAACGAGAATCAGACCAGGCTAGAAAACCTGCTCCCAGACTCGCATTACTACATTGAAGTCCGAGCCTTTAATTCGGCTGGCTACGGGCCACCCAGCGACATCTACGAGATCTACTCAAAGAAAGCGCGTAAGGACATTTCCATAAATAGAGAAGAAAATGTAGAAACTGAAATTTGAAACTTTTAATATCAAAGTGTGCGAATAAGATATGTGATTGTATTAATTATTTAGGTGCTCAGTTTAGGCCAGAAATTATTTACTTGTGAAGGGTGAATGGGCTCAAATAAGGGGACAGTATTTTAAGGGGAAATGCACAATAACACGACTAGGTATGTCTAATATAGAGAGCAATACCATGTTATCGCACAGATCCTTCTGAATATAAAGGGATGAGGTGCAGGAACAGTTATCATGAAAATCATTAAGCAGATCTCCAGAATCGTGTAAATTGTTTTACGATGGAGCCAATCAAGATGTCCGACCTGGGAGGAGCTTGCAAACCCAGACCATTTGCTTCAGTAAAGAATAAAATGAATGAATAACTTGGTTGTCATTTCTGAGGTGTTGTACAATATGTACATGATGCACTTACAGCTTTCTGCAGTTAATCACACAGTGTCAATGTGTTTTCAGCTCCCAGCCGTCCTCCAAGGATAATTAAAAAATATATTGTTGGTAAAAGGGTGAATATCGCCTGGGAACATGTCGTGCCTTTGGCCAATGAGTCACAAGTGGATGGCTACAAGGTAAGACACGCTCTTTCTTACAGGGCTTAGTATTTATCTAACGCTACAGTCTGTTTGTATATGCTAACAATGGTGCAGCAGTGATCAGTGAAAAAGGTTTACTGAAATCGCCAAAATTGCTTGAAGGTGAATTTATTGTAATATTTGTGAATATGGTACTTTGTTTGCCTCGGTTTATTGTTTTATGGTTTTAAGTTTGTTTCTTCTTCTTCTTTTTCATCATCATTACTATTTAGGTATTGTACAGGCAGGAAGGAAAAGCTGATGGCCAGTTGTTCCAAACCGGCCTACATTACATCGAACTCCCTGTTCCTAAAGAAGGGGACTATGTGGTCGAGGTCCGTGCGCACAGTGAAGGAGGAGACGGTGCCGTGGCTCGAGTGAGAGTTTCAGGTAATTCAGTCGATGGAAATCTTTTCAAAGAAGTTAACAAAATGACTTTTTCCAAATGATGATCCTTTTCCTAAGAACAGGAATGTCATTTCTGCTGCCATGGGTTACATGGCTCTGTACGAGAACTGTGAAGATTATTATGAGGCGCTCAGATAGTAGGTTTGGGGTCTTTTGGTATTGAAGGACATTTTATAGTCCGCTTTTGTCTTTAAAAGCTTTTGATTTAGCTTTGGTCAAGTCGTTGCACTCAAATTAAATGTTGTCCTCTGTGTTATAAACATAGCAACCGACACCTCTGTGGACAGATCTGAAATGTTATTTGGACAATTTGGATATTCAGTTCCTGCACAGCACTACTTCATTTTCCTCAGACACTCGGAAACAGCGCCAATCTCAGCAGCCAGATATGGCTCATTGACAACATGTCTGCCATTGACACCTTCATATGTGATCATTTATCCTTTTTTATTTCTTCATTTGAAACACTCGTGTTCCACGGCATTATAGTTAAGGGAAGAGCTTCAGCAATCGATAACTTTATATTGTGGTGTAGGAGGTGTTCTTTGTAATCATCCTGCTGGTACATGATCAGACAGTCAGACGTTTTAACGAGAAGTTACTTAGTCTCATGGTCGTTGCCATTTTATCAACTCAAAGGTTTCGCAAAACAAAAATGTCTGTGCTCTTCAAGGGTCAGAAGACTGGAAGTCAGTATCAATGACATCATCTGTTCATACTGCCAGCAAGTCAAAAGAGCAGTGGAATATATATATAATTTGTATATTGTATGTGCATTTGTGTGCATTGATTTATACCAAAGCCACCAATTACAAGTTGATATGTTTCATATTATTATGACTTATTATAAGTATTATTGTTATTTTTACTTATTAGTTTGCCCTTTTTCCAAGGCAAATTAGCTGTGTAGATATGAAGGAAATCGGGACAGTGTAAAACATTTAAAAAAATGGAGAAGCTGTCGCCAAGGCCCATCTATTAGACTCTTGCAGTTAATAGTCCGCATGACAAAAAGCAGCTGTCATTTCTCCAGGAACAGTTTGGATTACACAAACTGCTATTCTTCAGAATAAAATGTGTGCAAATACAAAGCAATTAGGAAACACATCTGGGAATTGTATTGGCTCTTTGTTTAAAAATAACTGAACATGTACTTTGGGATTTGCAGTTGCAACCAAGGCATGTTTGTTTTGAAATATAATT
The DNA here is from genome assembly GCF_036373705.1 of Amia ocellicauda. Classification (NCBI taxonomy): domain Eukaryota; kingdom Metazoa; phylum Chordata; class Actinopteri; order Amiiformes; family Amiidae; genus Amia; species Amia ocellicauda. The sequence goes on from NC_089864.1 coordinate 10,449,349, forward strand.
TGTCACTTTACTGTACGGGAACTGAGCATTGACGTTTTTATAGTTTGTTTGAGGAGTAATACCATGTGCCTGTGGTCCATGACTAAACTACCACCATGTGTTCAATCCGCCTTCCCTCTTCTCGCTGGATACATTACCTTCTTGGGAAGACACTTCTACTGTTTCGTAATTGATCTCGGTCATTGAAGGAAGTGCCATCATATCCTTTATCAGTCAGCCTGAACGCATCTGACAGCTTGATTTCATGGTACCTGGAAATGAAAGCTGCCAAAGGTCTAAAATGCAGGTTTTGAAAAATGGCGTGCTTAACATAATCCTTAATGGGGCTACCATGTATGCGATCTGGTTGAGTTATTATTTTGAAGCCAAATAATGATCCAGGCCAGAACAAAAATGTGACATACCCAACAATCACAAATTAAAAGAACGGGACTTGATGTCAATTTGGCATTCAGTAGAATCATTAATATTGCTATTTGTTTTGATCTGGTCCAGACCAGATTGACAGAGAATGTCACGTGTCAGATTATTTATCCAGTGAACGTACACAACCACACACAGTGACGTTGGACCTGTGTTTTTGTTTCTGTTGTTTTTCGCAGGTGGAGCAGTGCGGTGTGTGCAGTCTGCCAGTTTCTTGGTCCTGGTCCTGTTGGCCATTTCTTGCCTGGGACTCTGAATGTAGCTCCATCTTTCTTTTTCTTCACTCTGGTGAAGAGGACTCTGTAAGGTTTGCACCTACGAGGACTTTGGCTCTTTCCAGAATTCCTGGTATCATCCTGAAGCCAAATACAGTATCCATTGGGAATATGTATATGGAAAAGACGTATTGTGAAATTTGAAAAGGACAAAGGCATCCAGGAAATCCCTTATTTAGTACCTATAAAATATATTTGGAAGAGTATCAAAGGAGTTCTTTTAACTTGTTCAATATGCCTTATATAAACACTTACACTGATCTTTTACAGTTGCATGACTTGGTTTAAAGGGGCAAGGTACTGGTAATGAGAATACCACCGCTTATAAAACTAAACCGTATGAAAAAAGTCCATTTAATAATGAACAGGCCAATTTGATTAACAAAAAATAAACAAAACACTTAAAAAAAAAATAATATGGATGTAAATGGTAAGTGTAAGAGTAACTGATTTGTCTTATATGTTTGTTGTTTGCAATTATGATTGACAGCCCCCCCCCCCTTTAAAAACGTAAGCACCCCATTAGAGATACAGTCAAAACAAACAAGTGTTAGAAATGTTTCAGGTACATCCTACATCAAGTTAGCAAAAGTCTATAACATTACGGTGTAGAGCACTGCATACAATTGCATAAAAAGTGTATCAAGTGTGAGTCAAACATGTAGTTAACATATAATGTATGCTGTATTTGTATTGTGGTCCATTACAAATCCAAATGGTGTTTCTGGCAGCACATTAGCATTATATATCACAACATATCTCCTACATCATTATACATAGAATAACAAACATAGTTTATTAATTGTATTGAATATAACATAATCTGACAGAATGTCTGTGCTTTTACTTTGTTTTTTTTAATTGTGAGCCCAAATCTAAAACAACACATGAGACTTCTAGAATGTTTTTCTTACTGTTCTACGTTCTATAACTGTAAAGGTCCTCTGTAGTTGGCATGTCAGATATTGAAAACAACAGTGATTGTTCATAACATTGAATTAGTCAGCAGAATGAGAAATAAGAAGTGTAAATGGATTTAAATATTAAACACAAACCGCCTCAATCTTAAAAACGTAAAATAAGCATACTCTTAACAATGTGTATTAATTCACCTACCCAACAGTTATAATATTCATTAATGTAATGTGATGACAATGTATTTGGGAATTATAAAGCCCTCTGTAACACATTTACTTGACAGAGACGTATTAAACCTGAAGACGTACTGAGCACAAGAAGGCTTTTGTTTTGACTGTATCGTTGGGAATTCAGTGTTACATGCTGGTGCTGTGTAAAGAATGTCAATTTTATTTTTTTTACTTTTTATTTTTCTTAATATATAAGTCTGAGTGTGATTATTGACAATATGCAGTGGTTCTGAAACAGTTGGCTCAAGTTTTAGTGCAATGTCTGATGCTTCAAGAAATACTAGCTTTGAATGATGTTTTAGTACTACAACCTGGCTAGCTCACTAGAGGTAGTTTTTATCTTGTAGAATTACCGCATTAAAAAAAAAAAAGAAACGAGCATAATACAATTAACGGTGAGAAATTATCCTAGATATAATTCTGCTTTGGAAACTTTGTTATTACAGTAATATATGATTTTTGCACAATGTCTTTTTTAATATGAAGGATACAAGTGGTTTGAGATTTATGTCAGTGACTTAAAATGGTGTTCTCTTTTGTTTGTTATAAATCTTTTTTTTATTACTTGTCACTTGTTTAAAAATAGATCAATATATATCTATATATATATATACATTATCCCTAAAATAATAACATTGCATTTAGATTAAGCTGTAAACATGTCAATGCAATACACAATAGCTGCGCTTCTGCATTGTGAGTACCAGATATCGAACCACCAAAAAGTGCTTTTTTTTGTTTCCTACATAATCAACAAATCACCAGAACAAATTGCCAAATGCATGAATGCCTTTAACTGTAAAATCTATGAGAAATATGGTACATTTTGTTGTGCATGAAATGGAAATGGAAGGTGAAGCTTCATTTAAACTTAATTACATTCGTACAATAATACAACTCACATGCTGATCAGGTAATTCCAATCTGCCTTTCTGGTATAGACGTACACACAGTTTGAATGGCACCCTCTATGTCAGAAATAATGTAGATAAGCCTAAGGTATGTATTATCTGCTTACATAAAGCCAGTCTTCTCAATTAAAGTTTATATAGACAAAACAAAATGGTGCTTGGTGTATTTTCACACATTCACACGTCGGATATGAACCAGTTGTTTATCCCTTACCCTAATGTGAAGAAAGCTATAATTAGTGTTTATTAATATCGACACTGTAAGACAATGCTGCCCATATTGGATGGAGGGAGATAGCCAATTTGAAGAGAGCGGAACAAGAACGGCCCTTGCATTGACCGTGGCACGAAGCAGACTGCAACAACTACATTTTAAGGACAGGATACCATCACATCTTTCAATATGATTCTGTATTATTTCGAATAGCATTTGAATGTATTATTTCCTATAGACCTTAGCAAGACATCTGTGTGCTGAATCTGCAGCCTGGGTCGACAAGCAGTACTTTTACCATAAATATAGATGCTGCTAATTAATCATCTACATGTTGGAATCAAATAAAATGCTGTTTAAGAATCAATGTACAGAATGATACTCACATATAACACCAGGAATATTGGCCTGTACCGCTGAATTGGCTGTTTTCTATCAAGTATTTAACAACCATTCATATTTGATTGCTAGTCTTCAGTGATGTGCAGTATGAAACTATTGTATGAATTAATTCAATAATATTACTTGAAAGTGATCAGTTTATTAAAGCTCTAACACTGAAAAATACTACTTGGTTAAGGAAACAAAAAATCAAAAGACCAGGCTAATCTCATTGTGCATTTTTCACACACTATGGATCTTAAAAGATGGCAAGTTTCAGCATACAATCATTCTTCTTTTCCATTTAGTTCGGATCTGTGACGTCTAATCAATATCATGTAGCTGTAAACCGTTCCCTAAAACTTTAGTGTTTTGTTGCATAGCTTATGTGTAAAGTTTATCAAATAAGTGTTAATAATAATATAATCAGTATGTAAATAAAGTATTTTATATGGCACATCTGGTTTATTTTTTAAATGGAGTAAAAAAAACTGCTTTGATATTCAACACTACATAGGTAAGGCTTTGAGGCTGACGATATTCTCTTTATAGTTACCAGTTACCATCTTTAACTTACATAAAGAGTATTCATAGTCCAACCAGAGACATTTGCAGGTGATAATATTTTATCACTCGAAATTATAGGAGTTGTGAGTTTACCACTGGGGATAGTTTCGTTTTTATGACTATAGACAATGTAACTAGACTCTGTAAGCTGAAAGAGTTATTTTTTTACATTATCTTAAGTATATTTTAGCTAAACCCAGTTGAGTACTAGAATAGTTGTGTTACTTTTCATGTTATAGCCGTATTTGTTTGTTTAAGTAAATAACCTAAATAAAATTGAAATCCTAGGCAATGTGTTTGTACTGATCTTCTATTATATTGACTGGAGAGGCTAATCTACTTCAACATTTATAAATACACTAGATAAATCATTCAAATAAGATAATCCCTTTTTACAGGTACATCATTGTTCTAAAACATCTATAGTATCCATACTGACAGGCAGGTATACCGCTAGAAGATCGTGAACTATAAAAGGACCTATCAGTGAATCCATTCAGTCTCAGGAGTTAGTGCCTGCTGTGATGCCAAAACCACAGACCGACATTTCTACACAAAAGAGAGAAAACCAGTACGGTAAGTGCCCTGCTTTGTCATGACATATAATACTACTTTAGAGAACCAGAAATAGTGCCGTAAATGATATGTAAACACAAAAGCAATTTAATATCATATTATCTCATGTTGGAATCTCAACCACCTGCAACTACAATTTAGAACAATATGTAATTATTGCTGTAGTTGCTGCGCACCTGGGCGGCGTATAGGGTTTCATTCAAACCGCTGAAAACCGCTGTGAAGAGCAACACTTCTGCATTAGATAAGGATACACACCCACTGGTGCTTTCAAAATAAAAGTGAAACAGGCAGATTGCAAGCTGGCAAAAAAACACTCCTCCATTAGCTAGTAAGGTCACTTGACATTGTAGGCAGGAAATTATACAATGGACTGACTGAGCCAATTATATTACTTTAGAAATCCTGTTTCTTTTTCTGTTAATGGCACAGCCATATACACTCACCTAAAGGATTATTAGGAACACCATACTAATACTGTGTTTGACCCCCTTTCGCCTTCAGAACTGCCTTAATTCTACGTGGCATTGATTCAACAAGGTGCTGAAAGCATTCTTTAGAAATGTTGGCCCATATTGATAGGATAGCATCTTGCAGTTGATGGAGATTTGTGGGATGCACATCCAGGGCACGAAGCTCCCGTTCCACCACATCCCAAAGATGCTCTATTGGGTTGAGATCTGGTGACTGTGGGGGCCAGTTTAGTACAGTGAACTCATTGTCATGTTCAAGAAACCAATTTGAAATGATTCGACCTTTGTGACATGGTGCATTATCCTGCTGGAAATAGCCATCAGAGGATGGGTACATGGTGGTCATAAAGGGATGGACATGGTCAGAAACAATGCTCAGGTAGGCCGTGGCATTTAAACGATGCCCAATTGGCACTAAGGGGCCTAAAGTGTGCCAAGAAAACATCCCCCACACCATTACACCACCACCACCAGCCTGCACAGTGGTAACAAGGCATGATGGATCCATGTTCTTATTCTGTTTACACCAAATTCTGACTCTACCATCTGAATGTCTCAACAGAAATCGAGACTCATCAGACCAGGCAACATTTTTCCAGTCTTCAACTGTCCAATTTTGGTGAGCTTGTGCAAATTGTAGCCTCTTTTTCCTATTTGTAGTGGAGATGAGTGGTACCCGGTGGGGTCTTCTGCTGTTGTAGCCCATCCGCCTCAAGGTTGTACGTGTTGTGGCTTCACAAATGCTTTGCTGCATACCTCGGTTGTAACGAGTGGTTATTTCAGTCAAAGTTGCTCTTCTATCAGCTTGAATCAGTCGGCCCATTCTCCTCTGACCTCTAGCATCAACAAGGCATTTTCGCCCACAGGACTGCCGCATACTGGATGTTTTTCCCTTTTCACACCATTCTTTGTAAACCCTAGAAATGGTTGTGCGTGAAAATCCCAGTAACTGAGCAGATTGTGAAATACTCAGACCGGCCCGTCTGGCACCAACAACCATGCCACGCTCAAAATTGCTTAAATCACCTTTCTTTCCCATTCAGACATTCAGTTTGGAGTTCAGGAGATTGTGTTGACCAGGACCACACCCCTAAATGCATTGAAGCAACTGCCACGTGATTGGTTGGTTAGATAATTGCATTAATGAGAAATTGAACAGGTATTCCTAATAATCCTTTAGGTGAGTGTGTATATATATATATATATATATATATATATATATATATATATATATATATATATATATATATATATATATATATATATAATTTTTTCCAGTAATAGCATTTCTGAATATTCAAAGCCGGCTTATCTAATCAATTCACATTTTTTACTTGATTACTTTTATGCTTAGTATAAGGTGTACAGCTATAAGGTGAATCCGAGTTAATTATCTCTTAAGCTGTTCCACATTTCAGATTCAAGCATTGTCTTGTCTTTTGTATCTATTGGATAAAACATATAAAACTACCATATGCATACTATTTTCATTCTCTAATATCATTAATAATTGCAGAAAATGTCAATCACCAGCTTAATTATGTGGAATCGCCTGTTGTTTTACAGATTGAATGGAGTACCACCCTTGTGTAACATTGCTGATTTCTGTCAGTCACATTGTGCCACATTGGTCGCATTGCTGTGTCTGAATGAATGGTGCAGAATTCAGGTATTCACTTTTCTGTAGGGGTTGAACAGTTGAAATACTATGACGCAAGCTGACGAACACAACCAACTTTGTAAGTGTGATGAAATGATGTTACACAAAAAACAGACTAAGAGAATAACACTCAGTTTGGTATTGCGTTCCAGAAGTGTTTTTATATATGCTTGCTGCCACACACCTTCAGCTCCATGGTCCTTTAGATGAAGCTAAGTTAAGTATTTCTCTTCAAAGTCTTGTCATACATACAGACCCCTTTAGCATGTCTATATTATATTCCTTTGTTTACTTGGCTCCCTTTATGTCACTTATTAGTTTAAGGTGGACTTTTGTCTTGACAGTCAAGACTCGTTAAACCCCGTTCCTGAGAAACAATACGAATGAAAGACAACCCCTGCGAGAGAGCGCTGTTCCTCCCAGGCGCTGCAGAACATCAGCACAATGAAAGCGTTCGAGAGCAGCGTCGCAGCGATCGCAGCGAGCAGGAGAGGGACGATAACCGATCCTTACTGTATGAATCCTGTAAATCTGTCATGCTACATTAGACAGGGAGACACAGGGGGATCCTGCTGTATCAAATGAATGGCAGCTTTTCAGAATTTCATTTCTGGAGCCCCTCCAGAAGTATAAGATTACCTTTCTTTGTTGCATGACAGGATATCCCAGTAGACCACTTGTGCTGATCTGTCATAGCACAAAGTAACAATGACACATTGTTACCATAGTGATCGTGTAGAAAATGTTCCCCTTTATGCATATCTACCACCAGTCTCAACACAGGTGTTTAAACATGTATCTTTAGAATTGAAACCAACCAAAGTGAACCCAAATATTCTCCATTGATCTCAAGCAGTTCTACAAATGAAGTGCTCCATTTCAGATAAATGCAGATAGCATGTAGTATGTGACCATTTGTGCCACTAACGGACAAGATATCAGACAATAAGTGAAAGTAGTGTCTCTCTGTTGTCCTTTATTCTTTCTTTTCAAAGTTTACATCAAATTAAAATCAACTAAGCAGTGGCATAGATGCAGCTAGGTCATTTACTGGGCATTAAAGGTCACTGCCAGGCAGTTCTTGCTGCTAACGAGGGACCAATCAATTAGTGATGATCTGTTCAATGTGGAGTGTTTTCCTGTGAGTTTGCATTTAAGCTTGGAGTTCCAGTGACATCATTGCTGGATATTTAAATGTCTCAGAATGATTCTAAGTAACACTTATCTGACTTAACTGAATTCATTAATATACATTTTGGGCCAGATTAAATCAAAACTTTAACCCACCCGCTAATAGCAAACTACAATCCTGATCATCATAGTGGTTACATTTGAGTACAATGAGTACAGTTCTGTAGTTTTCTATTAGCGGGTGGGTCAAACTTTTGATTTAATCTGGCCCTTTGTCTTCTTTTATTTTGTAGTACGTTATATAGGTTAAAATACACTTATGAGTACTTTAGTAGTTTAGATAAAATTTTAACAACAGTTTACTTTAAAAACTAGGGGCACTGTTACAGAGAGGAATATACTGACTCAGACCCGGTCTAAAAATAATGTTATTTTTCTGTGTTTGGATTGGCTACCCTTAACTTTAAATGTATGTGGTTATTGGATTGATCTGTAAATACTAAAACAAAAATGTCAGGTAAACTGTTTTACTAGACAGTGACGAATGTTTGTCCTGTGGCAAATATTTTTAAGAGCAACTAAACTATAATCTCTGACAAGGTGTCACAAAGAAATATTAAACATCTCTGTGGTGCATTTATATACTATAAGACTTCTGGGTTATTTGTAGTATCTGTTACACTTTCAGAAATGGTTACCGGCAATGTAATGACAAGTTATTAATAACGGGAGACATAACCTAAAAACACCCATCATAGAAGTGCTGTGTTAGTTTACACAGACAGAATCAAATATTCAGAAGCTAAAATAATCATGTTTATTATTTGTAACAGAGCAACATATAATACGATACTTTAAAGTAATTATAGATAGTTGAAATTAAACAAAATTGAAAAAATAAATAAGTGATGAATGAAGTGTAAATGAATCTGACCTGATCTGACCTCTATTGGTGAAAAACACAAACTGCAGAATCCTTCTCTCTGCCGTAGTGTAGATGCCATGGATTGTATTAGCCTGCCTTTTCAGCTGACCTGAAACAGTTACTTATCATAAATAATCTCAACTCCACTAAAGAGGCATGTGAGTATATTTAGAGTCTGGGTTGCGCAAAAAGTAAAATAGAACAAACACACTAAGACAATAATTTCCAGCACCTACTTAAGTCCAACACCTGAGGTACCAAGTTAAAATTGGAGTAATTCGATAAGAGAACCACATCATTTATAGCCAAACCATTCAAACAGTGTGAATTCCCTAGCACTTTTATTTTTAAAGTGGCAAAATAAGATGAAGGTTAGTATTTTCTAATAATGCCCAACATATTTAAAATGCATTTGTATGATTTTATGCCTCATTTGGATGATTTAATCAACTTCTTTCAAAGAGTTTATATAAAACGTATCATATATTCATCGTATGCCCCTTTACGAACATAACTGACGTCATCTCAGCAGAGAAATGCTTCTGTGTCACAGAGTTCACTTATTGGATTTCTGTGTGGGTTCATACCACAGTCTGGAGTACTTCCCACCAGTCGGAGCGGCCGCATCTTGTGTGGATACGCCACAGGCCATTTTATTCCAAACCTTCTTTTTTTTATTACACACATTAAAAAATGAGTTGCTCGATGTATCCTGGAATAGAACAGTATCTAATCTAGTTTTTATGAAGAGTTAAGATGAAAGCATTACAGACTTTAGGCTTGTCAACACAATCTGAGCAGGATAGAGACTTCAATTAAGAAATGTCCCCCTGCAATCTCCAGTATTTTATATTGCCGTTCAAGAGAGATTTGGAAGATAAATCTTGATGATATCAGACGTGGTTTGCTGTGCTTTCATAGCTAATTTTGCTAAAATTAGCAGAAACTAGAGCAACAGCTCATATCTGATAATACACTAAACAATATAATATTAGAATGACACATTCAACTTAGTTTTTTCTTTTTCTTTACTAATGGTATTTTATTAAAAACTTAAGTCACTTTCACAGCAATGATCACTATACATGTATGTAGTATTGGTATTGGCTGATTTCCTTTCAATATACACTTTTAGGATATCAGATACATCTGCTGTGACATTAAACTTATTCTTGAACCTTTACTGTGACACACATATACTTTGGCAGTTAAAAGCAACTGAACAGCTATCAACCATGCTTCTGGCAAACATTTTAAAATAAATAACCTAAATAAAATTAAAAAGTAACAGGATATTATTGGAATCTTACTGTTACTTCTAAAGATACTGTTATTCCCCATCAGAGGAGACTACATGGAGACTTGATTCAAGTCTTCAGCATCAGGAAAGGCATCGACCACATCAACCCAGAGGAGCTTTTCCAGATCAGCAGGGACACACGCACCCGGGGACACAAATGGAAATTGGGCTTCAAGGCATTCAAGACAGAAAACAGGAGACACTTCTTCACACAGAGAGGCGTCACAATCTGAACAAACTCCCCAGCAATGTGGCTGAAGAGACAATTTGGGAACATTTAAAAACAGACTGGATAGGATCCTTGGATCACTTAGTTATTAATGGACACCAAAGGAGCACGATGGGGTGAATGGCCTCCTCTCGATTGAACACTTTCTTATCTTCTTCTTATGCTCTTAAGTTTGAAGGCTGCATTGCATTTTTTAGAACCTGAGCTAATTCAGTCAGAACAATAACTTATACATTTAAACCAAGCCAGCAGGTGATTGTCTGGTTCCTTTAAACAGGTTTTGTCAAAGATGATGGAGGATATGATTGATTTACCACTACTCCAAGGAAGGAGATATAGATAATAGGTTATTTTATTGTAATTAACCTTCACAAGGAAGAGTAGGAGTTCAAGAAATGTCAACATTTCACAGAAGTGAGTGCAGATCAATAGAAATCATAACTACTTTTTTTCTTTGCAAGCTGAAGTGGCTCAAGTAGATGGAGGAAAACACATCAAAGAATATACATTTTTTTTGTTTCCTAAGCAAAAATCCAACTGATGTCGACTTCAGAGAGTTATCAATCAAATGTGTTCATGGTAAAGGATATGATTCAGGGCACACTTTCTGGCAGCTGGCAGAACGGGCAAAGCTATTGCTCGAAAGCCAATGTTCAGATGAGTAAATAAGCGAAACGTCTAGATCGTAAATGTTAGACGATACAATGCTTGCCATTTTTAGCCTTACAGTTTATCAGAGCTAGAGCCATTAGTCAGTAGGACCGATGGCAAAAATGTGAATTGACCCCCACACCCCCTCAGGTTATTACTACTGATAAACAGCAGTCATTTTGCTTTCCTGTGGGCCCCTAACAGAGTCTGGGCCTGGCTGCATTCACCACCCTTGCAAACCCTCTGATGCCAGCATTGCAGTTTGTTTTGCAGTTGGACGAAGCTATATAAGATCACCATGTCATAACAATATACACGCCTTACAGTAGATCCAAACAGGCTGCACTGTTATAAGAGCTGAAAGGCATTCATTATGATAAAGTAATATAAGAATGACAAGAGGGTGACAAGGGGAAAGCAATAAACAATATCCATTCCAGGAATTGTTTTACTGGAGAATATGGATAGATGCACTCAAATGTCGTTAAATTAGATGGAGCACCTTTAATTCAATTGCGTGTTGTGTTTACTGCAATATAAAGAGTGCACTTATGTCATTGCGTCTCAAATGTATTGTGATAGCATGCAATGTGTAGTTACAGTGGACATGCTTTGAGTTGCAGACGGAGAGAAAAGTGGGACGGGAATTGAGAGGCGCTTGCTTTAGTGTGAATACGGTAGGCTGGGTCAACTGCAAAACTTAGTCCCAAAACAAAACTCCTAGTCAGTAACAGCGAGGCGATGGCTGAGCCCACATCTGCCCGGGAGGCGCTGCGCTGGGGTTGCTGAACACAGAGCCGCTTACAGCCATGGGCTTTGACTTGGACCGTTTCGTGGGCTCCGTGGACCCGGACCTGAAGTGCAGCCTGTGCTGTAAGGTGCTGGAGGAGCCCATGTCCACGCCGTGCGGACACGTCTTCTGTGCCGCTTGCCTGCTGCCCTGGGCTGTCCAACACAGGCTGTGCCCGCTGCAGTGCCGCCCCATCTCCACCAGGGACCTCCACCAGGTGCTGCCCCTGAAGAGCCTCATCCAGAAGCTGCAGATACGCTGCGACCACCGGGCCGAGGGCTGCCCCCAGACCGTCCCGGTGCAGGAGCTGGCGGCTCACTCACAGGGGTGCGACTACAGCCCGGCTCGGTGCGGCAATGAGGGCTGCCCTGAAGTGGTGCGACTGAAGGACATGGACGCCCACATGCGGGACAGCTGTGCGCACAGGCCGGTGGGGAAGTGTCCGCAGGGCTGCGGGCTGCTTCTGCTGCACAAGGACGTGGTGCAGGACAGCCACTGCTGCCTGGAGGCCCTGCGAGCGCACAGCGGCGCCCTGGAGCAGGAGGCCAGGACCCAGCGGCTCCGGTGGGGCAACCGAGAGAGGGCGCTGCTGGCCCAGGTGGCAGCCCTGCAGAGCGAGGTCCAGCTCACTGCCCTGAGGTACCAGAAGAGGTTTCACCAGTACATGATGCACATCAACACCATCACCAAACACATGACTGGGCAGTGCAAGGTGAGGACACCATTAATAACAATTCATGCAACCTGTTCTTCCCAAATGCTCACCTTTCTAGGAAGTTGCATGATCTGTTTTCTTGATGTATTTCGTTTAAGTTCCTGTTAAGAAATTCGGTTTCATATGCATTATTAAAAATGCTCATTTATAAGCATTTTTCTTTTGTGCAATGTGATTGTTTGGAATATTTACAGATATTAAAGTAAAAACAAGCAAACATAATCCCGTGTGATCATCTAACTAACTGCATTCAAAAATATGTCTGTGGGCTCAGTGGACTCAGTCAGTCAGGAACAGCCCACCGCCACACAGCCGGTGTCACATCTCATTCACTGACTTTCTTTCCATCCTTACCTTGTCATTTCTATGTGACCACTGTGCCAGTGATCTGTTGTTCAAAAGAGTGCCGTCTCTGTATGGAAGCATAGAACACAAAAACCTTTGATACAAACTAAACATAACTCTTATTTTTTATCCCTTCACAACTGTGTGCATTTTTGTCCTAGGGAGGAGAGCATCAGCAGCTGAGTATAGCCCTGCAGAGAGAGAGTGACACTCTAGGATTCAATATCATCGGAGGGACGCTCAGTCAGGTAAAGACAAGTGTTTTGTTGGTTTGTTTTCTTTTTATTTGACAAGTGCTGGTTGTGTGTTATAAACAGTATGACAGTGATTCCCCCTTTTTGAAGAAATATTCATGTATATCATTATTTATATATTAGAAAGTGCCTTTTGTTGTTACGACTTTTGTTATTCAATTTTAACTAATGCTTGCTTCTTTTATTGTTTGAATTATGAAGGAGGACGCAACACCTGAAGGGATTTATGTGTCTAAAATTGTAGAGAAGGGTCCTGCTGACGGGGCGGGTGGACTGCGACTGCACGACCGAATCATAGAGGTAGGGCACGACTGCACCCCCGCATTCACACAACTCTGCTCTTTGTATACAGAGGACCCACGTGTGTTTGAACTCCATTACTAACACCGCACCCTCAGCTGATTTTGTTCATAGTGTTAAATATTTTTATCGAACTATTATACTTTAATATAAGAACATAAGAAAGTTAACAATTGAGAGGAGGCCATTCGACCCAATTCCCTTAATTGATATGTAACTTTTAACCAATGATGTGAAAACTATTGGTGGATGTTGGATGGATGTTGGATGTTGCCTATGGGTGAATGGAAAGCAAATTACAGGTAATCTATTTTTGTAGCTTTTTGTGCAGTTTATTTAAAAACTGAGTGGAACTAATTTTTCAGTGTCGTTCAGAGGCCAAAGATGTTTTGTTACCTTTTGTTGGCCCCCCTTTTAAGGATATCAATCCACTTTCAGCTGAAGCCAGCAGTCTTACAGAAGGCTTCCAAGACAATGTAAGACGATGCCTTCCCATGTCCACCTGTTCCCCAGCTGTGTGTAGAAATTATATTAGTAAACAACAGTTAGTCACTTAGTTTCTCCCATTTTTCCATCTCACGGGTGCATGTGGTGAGTTTTATTTCTTAGCGGTACCACTCTGTTCGCTGCCGGGGATGTTGTATCTGCAAGTCCACTTCTGTTCTACACCCCTGCTGCTAAACCTTCCTGCCATTTTTATTGTTGGTATTATAAGTCAAGCTTAGATCACCACATTCACGATTTTAATTGCTTCCTGAGTGGTTTTTAACTCGTTAATAGATTTAGAAGGTGGGTGAATCATTGTGTTGTGCTTGTTTGAACACTTTAATTGTGTTTTCAACTGAATACCAGAGCACATATGGGCTGATGACACCAGTCTGGTTTCAGATGGGATCAAGTGTCGGTTCACGCTGTGTTTCCACCTGTCGCTTAGACCACTGAACAACCGTTTTTATTAAGGATTTGAATAATGCACGGCAACTAAGTTAAATCTGTTAGGATAAATATAATATGTACTTAATTATTGAGTGGAATTATCGGTTGTTTTAGGAGACAAAATAATACAACTTTAAGAAATTCCATGTTGTATATGTTGCTAAGAAGCTGGACACACTGCTAAGGAAGAGTGTTGAATCCATCCAGTAAAACAGAGGGAATATGGGGAAGGTGGTAGAGAGATGAAGAGAGGGGAAACAAGTTCTGAAGAATCTACGTGTGTGTTAAAGGAGTGAGGTCTGGATGAAAGACTAAGAATGACTATTTGGCAAGCGAGGGCAGACGAGAAGGAGGATAGAGAAGTCTTGATCAGAAGGCTGTGTGGACCTTTCCCCCTTTCCCAGCGGGGCTGAGAGGGAAGGAAGTGGAGATGGCCAGGGAGGGAGATAGAGGACAGAAGAGCTCATTGGAAGGAAAGAGAGTGTGGGTAATATAGTCTGCTAAGAGCCAGGAGTCAGAGAGGCAGTGGAGCTTGATAGGAGAGAGCGCAGGGGCGGATGGCACCCAGAGACTGGAGGCTACAGTGGAGTGTGAGAAGTGGACCGCGGGGTTGAAGTGCAATGTCGAATGCATACATCACAAAGGAAAGTGTGCAGAAAAAGGGTTTTCCATCCATCAGACCTGAAGACAGAGTACATTTAAACTCGGGGACATGAATTCCAGCCCCTGACACCATGCATAGGTCCTTTTTAATCATGCCACATGATTACATTCTCTCAAAGATAACGGCAACTTTTCCCAAACTGTCATGAGTGTTAAAGACAGAAATTGGCCGCTGTTATGTTCTGTAGCTTAGAAATACATATAAGTGATTAAACAGTAAATTAATAGTTTTCTCTTCCTTGATCTATTCTATTCTATGCTGTACTTAAGAACATTTGATCATTATTATGTTTCATAATTCACACAAATTAACTTCCTCCGGTGTCAAGTCTTGGTATTACTTTGTTTTTCTGGTTTATATGTAACCACATGCAAGCTGAAGACAAACACTGCGTGAAACAAGTGATTGTTTGAGCGAAATAATGCACTACAATTATACTGTTGAAAATGAATTTGTTCCAGTTCTGATAAACCTTTTTTTTTATTGAAGTAAGATGTGGTGCAAACGCAGGACACGATGGACTTTTACGGATGGATTTTGGTAAATTAAAGCAACTGGTACGGCATGCCGAGTTGTGTTAAACTCTCAGGCCCCATACAGAGCGAGACGTGGGCTCTGTCCCAGAATGAAATGTAGCAAAAAGTCGTTTGCGAGCCAAGAGCTGCTCCCTCCTGCTCTGTGGGATCTGTGGAATCGTCATCGTCTTTGAGTAGTTCTCGCTCAATTGATTACACCCAGCTGTTCCTTATTAGATAACGTACAGTAAGCCACAGGAACCAGGTAGAAGGGAAAACAAAATAAAACAAGTTTGCAGCGTTTGTAGATTTGCTAAACAATCCCAAAATGTGAACTGGTTATACTTTTCTTACATTTTCTATAAATTATGCTTAAACTGTGCTTTGAAATTGTATTTTCGAGTCATCTTAATAAGCTTCTCTTTATTGGTATCCTTTGGAATGGCATGACGCTGTGTTGTCAACTGGCTAGTAATGGTCAAATTCAAATTAAAAATAAGTCAATATTATAGTCAATAGGCACTCATTTATCTGATTTGTGAATATTATGAGACCCCAGGTGGCTTCATGCATCATATTGTTGAGCAGGAAAATCCTTGGAAGACTGTGCATTTTGAGAACTACAGATTGTCCAAGTTTTAAGGGCATTTGTACTATTTTAAAATGACGAATAGCTGAAGATCTGGAAGAGCACGGGTTAATTGTCATTTTCTAAGCAACTGGCCAGCTCAATTAAAGAGTTTTGTTCAAAGGGTGTTTGATTGATTGTGACGGATGAAAGCTATCAGTGCATAGCAAGTTACACCCAGAACCATTACGTCTCACACACAGAGGAAATGTTGCATCATCACCCACCCACAACACCAACGCATGAATGTATGAAGGGATAAACCAAGTAAAACAATAATACAATGTTTTTGTCCTAACTCAATTCCTTCCTCTGTGAAAGCGGCCATACATACTGTAGATCTGAACTAGCAACCTGAAAGCCTTGTAATCATTGTATTTGCAGAGAAATGTGTCATAGTATTGAAGTTAAATTGGCAGAGTAATTATCTTATATTCTGCTCTGTCAATTTCACATCCTGGCTTTACTTCATTCATCATCGAATTGTGGACTAACCTGGCTCAGATGTCTGACTTCTTACAACAGTTAAAGGAACATCTGCCCATCTAGAGGAGATATTTATCCCTAACTATATCTGCAGCTGTTGGAAATTGTCTTTTTTTAGAATAGTTTCTCTTCACTTCACAAAATGTTCACCTGATGTCAATGGATCTGCCAGGTTTGTCGAGGATTTGGAGGTACAGCTGTTAGCACTTTTGTGGTCTGAAAATATGAGTCCAGAATGTGCTAATGAAACCAAAATTTCTCTTAAGAAATGCACCTGGAATAAAATGCTGTTGGTTTTTATTCCACACCATTCTTTTTTCTATTTTAAAACCTTTTTTGGCCCAAAGTAACCTTGGCTTCAAACTGTAAACACTGATGTTTAATGGACCCTTCATTCCATTAAATATTATCAAATTTTAAACAAAATTAAGTATTTGCTTTGTTACAAATGATCTTAATCCTGTCCTTTCAAGCAATAAGTCTGTCATTAACAAATATCTTAATATAACCCTAGAATCAAGGATAAGGTGTTTAAAAAGGTACAGGGTCTTGTTGACTAAACACAGAAATAGTTGAGTTGTATTTCAAATAATTAGGGAATAAAAAACCTATTCATAATTTTAATACCTATTTATAAATAATGTATATAAAACATTTCCCTGGGTGTAATGATTTGTTCTGTGATTTATTGAGTTGCTATCTTGGAACCTTCAAAGCCCATGGGATAAATTCATAGTTTTACTGGGCCTCTACCAAATATGTTAAAGCAAAGTATTTGCAGTGGATTTTAATTGCTTTGCCTCCTTAAAAAAAATGGTTTCTGTAACTACTTGGCTTGCCTGAAATAATTCTCAGCTACTGTTTAACTTGTTATTCATATACTTCATGTTTGTAACCTAGCCATATCTAACAACTTCTCAGTAATTAAGTCACATGTATTGTCTTATACACATTGCCTTATACCTAATATAACTAAACACTTATTGGTAAATAAGCCTTGTATATTCCACTAATTCGGTTTCTATGAATTAGTTTAAATGTTATTTATAAAACCTAAAATACACTGCAAATATCATATAAAATCACTGTTTTTGTACTCACAGTAGGTGGTTATGCATTTACACCTGGCAGACATAAACTATCATTTATAATATTGTTCTGTCAAAAGACCCTTGGGGATTTTACTTGAGTAATACATTTTAGACAATATGCTTCTTTCTTACTTGTCACATGCTGCATAAATGTGGCAATAACAAAGTGTAAAAAGTATCCATTCATTTTTGGTGATTCTGAAAAACCAAATCAAATAAAATATAAACAGTTAATCTGAGTGCAGAATTATGTCAATCTTATTGAGGTATTTTTGAGGATTTACTAAAACTACGGACCAGTTAATATCTGGTCTGATTGTCTGTACAGGTGTCTGGTTGAATGAGCCCCATAAATAAATTTAAGGAAAGATGCTGCATTTTTTAACGTAGATGTTCACAAGTCTAATTTGTTTAGCCTTCAGTGAAATACATTTGCTCCACAAAATCCACAAACACATTGAAAATACCATTACATGTATCGTATATGAACGCAAGTGTACATTTATGATGAAACACAGGAGACAGATTATAAATAATAGTTTTAAATAATTTCTTCTACTACGTCTTCTCAACGTTTACATTAAACCTGCTCCTACAACAATGCAGTTACCTCTATGTCTTTGTCACTGTACTTCCTTAATCCCATAAATCAAATGTATCCCAGAAGGACGATTCAGGCAGCAATATCACCATAGAAACTGGATCAACAGACTGCTAGGAAAAAGGCTGGAAGGTGGAAAATAAATCTAGTGGGTGAACAAAATGGCAGGCTGCCATAGAAAGTCCATTTTGTTTATTGTTTGTTTTTGATGTGAATGGCCACACTCTTCCATTTATCCTCGTTGTTTGATTTCATATCCTGTTCTTTAACTGTGGCATTTGGGAAATTATGCTACATAGAAGTGAAACAAACATAATCATAACCGCAAATGTGCTTCCAATTCCACCCCCATTAAAGGCCATGCTTTGTCATACCCATCTAAGGACATTTTGATTTTGATATTGTTAATTGAGTAAAATGATAGAAGTATACACCTTAGGCAGTATGGTTTATTGACCTTCCAGTTAGTTGACTTCGGGATAATCATTGTGAGACAGAACACTATTGGGTACTATTGGGTATAACTCGAATAACTTGGTAAAAACTTATTGTAATTGAGAATGTGAGTGTGGAAAACAAAATACAGACAAGAGTCCATGTTCTCTTATGACTTTTCATTGAGGTTATGGATCTGTGTATATCTAGCCTACATTTGTTTCTTATTTGGATATAATAGAGCTTAGCTGGTAGACATTATTCAACTAAAACAAGTGGAGCTTTTTATTTGAATGATGGGCATTTTTTACTGGTTATGATTCCTACATTAAAAAAAAATCTATTAGCATGAGGATGCTTTAATGCTTGCAGTTTCTTTTCCTACCCACCACAGTTGTCTGTGTGAAAAAGCCGAGATACAAACTAAAAAATTCCCCTAGTCTGTAAGTACTATACACAGTACTAAATCCTCCTTTCAGGGCTTCTTAACTCTGTACATTTTGGGGGAGAAATCGTGCATTAGGAAGCTTTACAGACTACTGTCATTCTACACAAAGGAACAATTCTTTGAAGTTAGTGCCAGGTCTGAAAGCCCAGCTGGAAAGGTTGTTGAGGAAGAGCAGGTAACTGTTTTACTATTGTGCTCACTTTGCGACGAAGGTCAGCGAGTTGTGCATCTAGATTGTTACTTGATATTTGATAAGTATATGTTTTTCATGCTTCATGAGTTTCAGCTTTAGCAGAAATCTTTCAACTCTTAAGACTACATCGCTTTTGTGGGTTTCAATACGCGAATCACAAATTCCCTTAATCTGCAGGATCCTCCTTTCTCTCAATCAGCTCAGTACCTTTTGTATGATGCAAATAATCTGTTGTGTATATAATCATATCATTCTGTGGGGCACCGCTGTATTTCCACGCAACTGTAGTACTCAGTGCTTTTCACAAGTTATCTGAAGCTTAAATGAAATTGCACGTACATTGCTCCCACAGTTTTAGTCATTTCGTGGGTTTCTCAATGAGTTCAGAGAAAAGGCCTTTATGGGCTGTTTTTTTCTTATAGTTTCAGGGTACTTTCTGGGTAATCACAAATCATACTAAAATCTGGACCATGGCTGTAAACAATATATAACAGTTAAAGTAATAATTTGTTTGTTTAACTTCAAATGAGAAACATGGTCCATATATGTGCTTTTGGGCATCCTTTGTTTTTGTTTTCTTCTCCAAGTAATGAAGAAAATAACTCAATCTGTGTTTATTTGGACTATCATTTCAACTTCATGTGTCGTTCAGGGATACTTTGATGGCAGTGTATAAGAAAAACTGCAATAAACTAGATCTGTGTTACGTTCAGCATAAATTCATAGTATGTTATGTATGATATTTATTTATGTGAATTCTTGCGGTTTGTTTCCTTCTGTTTCTTGGATACAAAACCAGGCTCTGTGTCGAATGTTTGTACCCAGAACGTGCCCTGGAAATGATCTGTGCCAGTGACAGATGAGCACTTTACACTTGGTTGTCTGTGTTTCACACAAGATGAACGTCAATATAGTCTCCACACACTAATGATGATTGAAAGTCGATGTGTATACCAGCCCTTCAACTGGGAATGGGTCATTGACATATAATATGAGTATTAGGCAGTTTATATGTAAAATTGACTCTAATATATCAATGGCTTAAGTATTCTTTTGTTAACTGAAATAAGGTCTTAGATTTTAAGCCTACTCTCGTTAGTATCAATTTTTAAGTAGGTAGTATAGCATTTTGTCTTCTGCTCATTTTAAAGCAATAGTGTACCAGATTATTCCAACTAAAATAATTTGAGTTTCTTTCTGTAACCCAGGTTCAATTCAATTCTACATTCGGCTGGCAGTGTTGTTTCTTTATATTAACATCATCATTTTGGTTTACTCCTGTTAATGAGCTGTTTCTATGAGCCGTAGGTGGCTCTACAGGACTTCAATACACAGGCACTACCACTACACAAGAAAGCTGTAGATTAGGAGCTTCAGGCAGAATTCATTACACTGTATTATTCTTGTCACTGTGTTGTCTGCGTAATGCTTATCCTGCTGAAAGCATTACAAAAAAAAATCATTAGGTTTGTGCACGTGGAAAAGAGAGTTGATGTTTTTTTTACAGTGATCATTTAGCTTTAATCCTCCTGATGGACTGCCAAGTGAAAAATGCATAAATATGTATTTCGAGATCTTTACAGCGCTGATAAAATAAATGATCTGCCAGCTAATATTTTTTTCTGTGCTGCTTGTTTCATTAAATTTTGTCTGCGGAGCTTTGCATCCAATTAAACGTGTCGTCGGATTTTATTTACAGGGGTTTATACGTGATGGATCAAGAAGAAACATGCTGTAGATTGTTATGACAGCTGGGAATCATTACCAGGTTTTGCTTTTTTTTCCTGCTTACAAAGTGTCCTTTGATTATTTTGAATTGATATCACTGGCAGACTTGGAAAGAATGATCAGTCTCTCTAACCTTGTGATTTCACCCTAAATTGATGACATTCTGTGGTCACACAGGCTTTGAAAACATAGGGTAGTGGATAAGTGTTTTAATGATCATGCTACAGAGGTTCATAAATTTAATTTGGTAGCTTGGCAATTTCAGGTCATTATTGGACCTATATAGTAATATTGTGACCAGGCCAAGTGCATATATGCCTCAAGGAGGTGACCCATACCAGTTCAGTATCTCAGTGGCCAAATTAATATCTTGTATATTGGGAAGAGCATCCTGTGTACTTACACTGGCATTTCGCTTAGCAATATCTGTTGGAAGCTATTTTACCGAAGTAATCAGTTAGTATGACAAATTGTATTCTACCCAGGAGCAATAACAGTGTCCTATATAGCACACATCGTAGACCAGGCACCGTGTAAGACATTAAATACAAATATGTGCTGATGACTTCAACTCTGTCTACAGCTGTGGAAAGACATTTGTATCGCACTAGACTGCAGTATTCCTGGGTGTGTTTTAACGCTCTATGAATTGCATTTCCTTGCAAATGCATTGAAAGGAACAAGTTTAATTTGCCTCTTTTCGTGTTTTTTCTCATTTGCGAATTGCGAGGCATGTGCAGTTTTTCTCCATGACTACATATTTAACTGTCTGTCCCTGGAACGTCAAATATTTTCATTTCTCTGTCTCGGTATAAGGGAACAGAAAGTGTATCATCATATGTTCCAAACCACATTAATATCCATCCTTCACAATAAGTAACTAAACCACGAGCACTATAGTGTTGCGCTATACAATGAACTCCTCAGCACATCTGTCTTTGGTCCTGACATTGCAATTTATATTCCCTGTCGTTGCCTTCGTTATAACATTAAAGATTCTAAAAGACCATCCCAGCGTGTCCTTACAAATGGCATAACTGGGAACTCTGCACATGTGCATATACATAAGTCGAATGAAATATAATTATATATATATATTTCAATTATACCCCCCAATAACTTAACACGACTCAACGCTACGACCCCGTTCTTCCTCAGAAGGGCTCAGAGCATTTCATGTTGTCAGAACAGCTTAACATGCCGAGAAGCCACAGGGTTGCTCGACTATACTTAATGCTAGCCAGCTTTCACAGTCCCTTGGCAGCGCCCGGCCAATTGAGTGCCATGGGGAACTCCTGGCTAAAGCTGGCAATGGCACAGGCTGGATTTGAGACCAGATTGCGGTTGCTTGTATTGGCCTAGCATACACTCTCGGCAGAGGCTTTCATATGCTGAGTAATAATTCTTTAGTAACTAGCCTATGGCTTTTATTTAATTTAAATGTCAAGCATTAGTTTTTTTTTTATGTATATGAAAGATTTGTTTAAGTCGATATGTGTTTTTTCTTGTTTGTTTTCATTGCAGCTGGAGGACTATTCAAAAGTTCTAGTTTTTAATTAGGCTGTCATCTGCAACTTCAAAAACAGAGAGTTAGTCAGGAGTTAATCAGAAACAAGAAACCCTGGTGCTTAGGGAAATCAAGATTTTATTATTTTAAAGGGCCTGAAAAGAGTTATAGATTTCCAAACTGATGTGTTCTGGTTCACCTGCATTAAAGGCAGATCCTGACATTGATTTAGGAAGAGCATTAGCTAACTGGTATTGAAGAGTGAGCTGTTTTCTATCTGAAGTGAACTCGGCAATTAGAAAAGTGTGGGAAATTAGTTACCTGGCAAATGATGATTTAGCTAGACATTTGAAATTGGCTAGTCTTAACTTTACTTAAGTATTTAGTTCCAATTTGTTTTCTGCAATCCTGTTTGACTCTTTCATTGCTGAATTCAAGTCAAGGGGCTTGTATTCAATTGCAGTTTAAGCAGTGAAGAAAAACAGTTTTTTTAGGTGAAATAATGCTAGGTACCACAATACCATTAAGACTTTATCTAAATGGTAACCAATTCAATATGTGTTTGTCTCTCTGTTTGCTTTCTGATAAATGATTGGGATACCACTTTAATTGGCATTCTGCTGCTGGTGACAAACATCTGTGTCATGTACTTTTAAATATATTACATAGACTCCTCCCCAGTCCCCATATACTATTCTGTTGCAAGAAAATTGTGAATTGTGAAGGCATTACACTTCAGGGCATGCTTTTTGTTGTTTCTTATTGAAAATGTCATGGACACTTACATATCAGAATTATGCATTAATCCTTATAACAGATATGTGTCTGCAAATGTCATTATTAAGCAAAGATGTCGGATGTTGTTATACTAATAGCTCATAACAGTGGAAGTTTTCTGAGCTACAATGTCAGGTTGGCTGCTTGCTGAATGCTAGACTGAAGCAAGTTGTTTAACAGATGTCACTGCTGACATTAAAACCATTACCAACGACTTTATCGTGGTTGTTTTAATCTAGAGTACATAGATTCTCTGTTCCATTAAATTTGAGGTGATGATAACATAACAATACATTTTGTATTCTCTGTATGTTTTTTTGTGTGTGAATATTGTATGTAGCATGTAGTTCATAATTGTAATTTCATTTTACAATGTTTTGACACCATCCCCTGGAGACTACACATGCTTGTTGCTACAATGTGAAATTGTTATTTCCTATATTGAAAAGGCAAAACTGACTAACCAGTCAACTTGTACCAGGAGAAATGCCTGGCTAGACAATCAAAACTCTGCCATAGTATTGCATTAATTCATTCTTACAGTCCAAAGTTGTATTTAAGGTGGTAATTAATTAATAAATAAACGCAAATGGTGTACTAATCACCTGTATATGGGAAAGTAGATTTGACTTGGATTGGATTTGTCCTCATACATGACTGAAGGATTTACACCAAAGACTGTTTTATAGAATTTGACACTCAGCAATCCTTATATTACCGTGTCTAAAGTAGCACATTGTGTTCCATGATTAGTGCCAATTAGGTCTGTCAAACCAGGTGTAAGACAGGTTATAAAACAAATTAGAGTGAAATCGGAGGAGTCTGAGATTAACTTTATGCAGGACAACTGACCTACAGTCATTGGAAAATAAAGTGAAACAAAATCATAATCGCGTTAGTCCAGAGACAGAGAGGTCTCAGTGGAAGTCTGATTTCATTCTGGTTTTCAACAAGACCAACAAACCCCTGGGTAAGTATTAGCTTGTAGGGCAGTAATGACATGTAGATGTAATTTGTAAAGGATTGAGTAAGAGGGAATTATTTTCAAATGTGTGTTAAAACTGACATAAATAGATAAGATCAACAGTGCTCTTGTTTTAATTTGATTTTGTAAGAAATAAGACTCTAGATATTGTTTCTTGAGATCCATATCACTGTTAAACATATACTTTTGCCATCATGTGGAATTTGACCGTATGAAGAGTGTATCTGACCTGAACAGGGTGCAAGGTGAAATGAAAATACTTTACAGGGCACGGGTCGAGTAGAAAAAGCCCCAGGCAATAATAGACCATTATTTCTATTCTAACTTTTCTTACTGTATATAGTGTTGCCAGTTAACTATACAACTATAATAATTGATTTAACTTTTTTCTCTCAGATGTTTGCAATATTTGTGTTCTTTACGGGCTTCAGAAAAGTCAACCTTTTTCCGAATTAATAATTCATTTAATTATAATAAGGAAACACCAGTAATAAGGCTGGTTCTTGTGTCATTTCATTTGAAGCGAAGGAACGCAGCCTTCTTGCATTTCAGTGTGTCTTCTTCTGACCTTTCAGGCATTCCAGCAGCGTATAATGAGCCCCTGTTCAACCATTGCCTCATATTTATTGGAACAAAGACCCGCTTTACTACAGAGAACTTTGCTTTGAGAGAAACCTCTGGATTCTGTTATCCTCATTGTGGACGTATATGAATTACATTACGTGAACCTGTCACATAGAGCCGGCATCTACAAAGAAGGTTACATGAACAGAGTCTAGCTGTGCCGGGGCATTGAGCTTAATTAATGACTGGGTTTATAGCTCAAAGA
Source organism: Amia ocellicauda (assembly GCF_036373705.1). Taxonomy (NCBI): domain Eukaryota; kingdom Metazoa; phylum Chordata; class Actinopteri; order Amiiformes; family Amiidae; genus Amia; species Amia ocellicauda. The sequence goes on from NC_089864.1 coordinate 10,474,440, forward strand.
AACCAGAAACTCAGACTGAAGATGTATTTTGTCAAACAGGCTTTGTTTTAATTGTACGTTTTAAGGCAAGCTTTCCAAAAGTCCACACACTGCATATTTAGTGTTGTATGTGATTTTTATTTTAAATATCAAACACCATGAAATGTAACAAAGGGTGGAGAGATATCTTCCCAGACAGGAAGACCCGCAGGCCTGCATATTACACACACAACTCTGTGATACCAGCAGGGACATATGCCTATCAGAAGGAAGTGAAAATCTACATATAGTTCAAAATTATTGTGAAAATATATGTATAATAATCAAATGTATAAGCAGAAGGTTAAAATAACTTGTACCAGTATAGCTCTTCTATGTTAACATCTCTATTAGCTTGGGATAACTGGACACACTTTAATTTATAGTTACTACATTGTAGCAGTTGCCTTATATGGTGTACACATCAATTCCAACAAGATTTCATCCCAAAACTTTCCAGTACCAAACTAATACAGGCAAAGATGTCCCTAGGTTATATTTCAGTTTATTTTCCCTTCATGTTACAGTGATGCAGTGTGGCAGTGTGGGGAACATTAAAACACTAGAAGCATGCCACAGAATTCAATAAAGGCATCTGATCTGAGTGTAGGAAAGAAAGGGGTGTTTTATGATTCAGAACATGTCAACATAAAAACCAATCAATCACTGATGTATCTACAATGCAGCTGCGGAGTTGTGAAAAGTACATTGATGACAAAGCACATCAGTATATTTTACAATTCACATTCTAAAGTTCCAAAATCACCATCAAGGCTACTTTGTTTTCTCTTCATAGAAAAGCAGCAGGAACATGCATTGAGTACACTGAGTTACAAGTACACAGCAAGAAACTCCTTTAACATCATGTCATCAAGGCAAACTTCTTGGTTATATTATAATATTTAGTTCATGGAAACCCTATCAGAGAAAATGGATGCTCTTGGATTAGCACACAAGTTGTTTATACGGGTGCAAAATACTTATTATACTTGTATAAATACTGTACTTAAAACTGTATGAAAATGTAAATAAAACCTGCACTCTGACATAATATAGAGACCTGTTAGGGTGGATTGGTAGTTTTATATATATATATATAAAAAGAACACACATTTTGAGGATTAATTTCACAAACAAAATAAGTCTTCAGCAAGGACAGGCTGTCATTTTTTACAATTGATTCGGTCACAGCTGAAATAATGAAGTGTGCATTTGAGAAGGCATGCAGGCATGCCTTTGATATCCAGGGCATGTAAGACCCATTAGAGTTCAGCAGGCATTGAAAGTAGAGCATGTGTCGTAGAGATTTAAACGCACAGCAAAATAGACAATCAGTCATCATAAGCACTTGCGGTTGGGTATAGTGAGAATGTCATTGACGATGACAATGGAGAAAACATGCAGTGCAACACACTCTTTGTGGGGGGAAAATAAAAGTTCTATCGGTGTTGTGTTTGTTTAAGATCGATGCCTCTGTCAAGTCAAAACTGCATAACGAATAATAAACCCTCCTCAAATAACAGTGAATCGCGTAGATTAGAGGGATTTGAATACATGTGTTGTGAGATGGGAGCCAGAATCATCATCATAATGCATAAAGGATTATAATCTATGCTCCTTTAATGTATACAATCTATGTATGTAATCAATAAGATGCCTTTTTTTTTGGCCACACAATGAAAGCCATTCATGGGTGACATTGAAAAGTGGCTGGTAAGGCCTCGCCCTAGGGGTTTGACTCCACCTCAAGGTTTATTTCTCATTTTGTAAATACCACTAAGTCTTTGCATTGCTGACCATAAGCCTTATGAAAATAAACCATCATTATATGTGTTACTGTCCTTCAAACAACAACAAAAACTGTATTCATCTTTTTTTTTTTTTTTTAACAAAATTCCTGTATCAAACGGTGGTCTTTAGCAGGGTTGTACATCCCATAATTCCCCATTTTGCGTGGGTCCCTTTTTTCCCTTCGTGCTACCTACTGTATTAAAGGATAATTAACTAGACTGTGGAGTGGCCCCTCCTATCAATTGCAGATTGAAAGCACTGTCCTTGATGGCAGGTTTGCATTACATAGAAAAGAAAAGCCCCTGTCAAAGATAAAGCCCCACAAAGGTTTAGAATTGTAATTTGCAATTGCTGGTTGGATCAACGTTATGTTTAAATAGCAATTTAATATATCAGATTAATATGTTATCTATTTGACATTTGTGCACTGTTTTTTATTGTCCCTTATTAAAATGACATTCTGGAATTATAGTATTTTATCATTAGAGTTTTACGTTCTATTCTGATTCTATACTACAATTTTCAGGAAATCTATCCATTCACCTTCAAGATCTTGCATTATTGACAGAACAGTGATGCTGGCTTTCGGACGTTTCACATACGATTCTGAAATAGTTGAATTGTGATACTTTTTAAAGTGCCATTGTAAAAAGAAACCTAATATTGTAGTTAAGGCATTTAATTATATATCTGAACGAGGTGACTAATAGAAATAGAAGCTTATTGAATCGTAGGTGGCTGGAGCCATGCAGTCTCCCTCTTCAAAGAGCTGGGAATGGTGAATGACCAGAGCAGACAATAAATACGTGTGTAATTGGAGTGGACAGGGAGAGGCGGAAACGAGGATAAACTCCCATCACTTTCAAACCTGCAACTTTGAAGCTGGCCACTGGCCTGTGTAACTAAGCAGGTCCTACCCTCAGTAAAGAGAGGTTACAGAATTACCCACAGACTCTTTTAAAGCAATCTTCAAAACAAAACAACAATCAAACATTAGAACACCCCCAGCATTCTCAAACTGTATTATGTTTCATGAAATGTGTTTATTTTGTGACAGTTGTAAGTCACGCTGGGTAAGGACGACCGATAAGACCAGGGTACGCAATTGTAGTACACTAGCGTAGCCCTCATCGAGCTAGTCCCATAAAATCTATACTCCATTGAGTTAAGTCAGTAGAAAGGCAACTCACCCCAAATGTATCCATAATGTGTTCACTAAATGTAATGTTAGTGAATAATTAATGTCAATTACTCAAAATAATGCTCTCTAAACAACCCTTAATGTAACCATTAGATCATCCCTACCTTCATCTGTACCTTAATTAAAACTCAGCTTTGTATTCTGTTTTAATTCTGGTGTGCCACAGAATTGTGGAAAGGATACACATGAGAAACATTAAATGTTAAATTAACGATTCCTATCCTATTCCTATTCGTTTTAAAATGTGTAACGGGGTGGAAGAGTTGAAGGGGTTGGTATGCTTACTTTTTTGTGATATAGGTATGACTTAGGCTTGAAAATGTGGTAGAAACACTGTGCTAAGAAATATATATATATTTTTTCTGTGACTGAAGAGATGAGATCAATAGGAACTTCAAATGCAAATGCATCTACAGTATCTGAGTGTCTTTTTATTTCGTCTGCACGCATGGAATAACAAACATTGGAAAGAAAGCCCTTGTGTAACTGGCAAATGAAACAAATGTAAATAACTACAGGTGGTTTTTTTACATTTACACATGCTGGAGGAAGTTAAAGGTTTAGCACCTGTGCGTTGTGTTCATCTCTATGTTTAAATGCAATCTCTGGGTAATGGAATGGCTTCTGTCACGTGAAGAAAGCATTTTCTATTCAGGGATGGAATTAGTCCTAGCAGTGTGCTCAGGCTTCATGGGGGGTATGCCCCCTGGAGGAGAAGGACGCAGAGCGATGTTTGCATCGACATGCACCGTTTGTTGGTTAAACGATCCATAGCAAGGGCCAAGTCTGTTTATTCATGAATCGGCAGATCACAGACCACCACCTAAATTAGTTTCCTTTACTCATTTAACGCATTTATATCTAAAGAACGAGGCTGGAAAAAGCTTGCCCATGTTTATGTAACGCTACAGTTTGCAGGCTGCACATATTGTCTTATTCGTGGCTAGAATGACCGAATGTTTACCATGACTTTTGAGTTACATGACATTGTTGATTTGTTTAATTATAGTACAAATGTATTCATATATTTGTGCTTGAATATGGAGACAAAGCAAAGCAATGAAGATCAACAAATGCCCATGGTCACTATTGTACTTTTTGATTATGCCTTATAGATGCATCTTGTGATATTCTTTGTGATCTCTTTACACACAGAAATGTAGTCTCTTTGGGGTAGCTTACCCACATTAAATAAACCTTCTCCTGAATAAACATTCAAAGCCACTTGCTCTTAGACCAAATTTATTGCAGCCAAAGATCTCAAAATACTCCAGGTGAAACCCCATGGTGGATATTTTGTTCCAGTAATTCACACAGCCTTTACATATTGGAATAGCTTCTAACTAGATTGGGGCAGGAAGCAGACCTGAATCCAAATTGCAGCAGTTAAATATCTTCAATAGCAAGACATATTTGATTAACTCCACGGATGTTTCTCCATGGCATATATAAGGAGAATTGTATCTGATTTGTAATGCTAAAGCTGCTCTAACCCAGGCAAGAATGCTTTCCGAAATCTATGCACTTAGAATCGCGTTTGATTCTCTCGTTTTGTTGATCAGACCCAGATAAATGTTCTCCTCAATGGACAAAACATTTCCCCCAGACAGCTCTGGCCCACAGTAGAGCTAGTGTATCCTTCAGTGAAACAGCTGCTTTTTTAATTCTGGGGAAACATCTGGCATAAGGTGTTAGAGCTCTAGATTTTCTTAAGTATGACTGCCATGCTTATGTGATATCTTTAGAATTCAGATATCGAATAACTAAAAATACATTTCAGCTTGTTTTTACCGAATGTCTAAGGTCATAAAATGTTTGATGTTAGTCAGCCACCCTGTAGGGTTGTTGCTTTCGTAAATTTAATTAAGAGAAAAGTATCAAACCAGGCTGTTTTTCGCAGTTTCTGAGCCATTTGAGCTGAAAGTATTTCACATTATATATTCACCAGAGCCGGTTATGTAAGTTCAGACTAGATGGTAAATTCTGACATAATTAGTAAAGCTCTTAAAGATGAATGTCCGTAGCGACAGTTTTTACAAGTAAGGGTAATTTTGTGGACATTTTGGACTGGGAAGTGTATAACATGCGTGTGAACATTGTGATTTGTGGAAGGCAGTGGGGCTGCTTGAATAGCCATTTGGGTATTTTATTTGGCAGAGTGAGTATTGACACAATATCTTCTCTTTCCGTGGTACCCTAGAATAGTGGTCTGTTGTTTTAGGCGGTGGGTGTGAGACAGGAAATGGCTCCTATGAAGGTCGGACTGGTGCGTTCAGCGAGGAGATAGGAAGCTGGGTAGACTTCTCTATGACATCTGAAAGGCTGTCATTGAACCAGCAAGGAAATTGTAAGTGGGAGCTCTAACGCACTGACACATATATGAGGTCTGATGCGGCTGTCAAAATGTCACAACCGAGTGTCAGTTTATGTTTTCTGTCAGGGCCCAGCACAGACGCATGCTGTTTCCCTTTCATTTCTTTGATTTGAATAACCCTGCGGAAAAATAGGAAAACTTCGGAACAGCTTGAAGTGAAACGGACAGACGAACAAAAATATTGAACTCGACAGGTAGCTTTTGATTAAATAAATGAAAAAATAAACATGAAACATAATGCTAATGTATTAGTGAGCAACATAAACCTTATTATACATTTCTCCTTTTATCTTGTGTTACTATTGTAAACTTTTGATATAATGGTAGAAGAGGTAAAGCAAATTAAATAAATGCACTTCATTGATAGTATATTTATATGAAACACACAAGAAGAAAATAAACAATTACAGATTATCTTTCAGTAGACTAATATGTTTCTTGTGTTACCAAGATGTATTTGTAAATAGAATATTTTTTCTTCTTAATCCTTCTATCCTTTGATGTTTGGCATCAAAACAAAATAATATAATTTCCTCTTTGAATTATACTTAAATGTTTTTTTTTTTTTCTTCTCTAAGTATTTATCCCAGGCATTGAAAGCAAAGTGACACAAAGAAAGATGGCAACATACATTCAACTCCCCTTTCCTCTTGAGTGAAGAAGTTGCCACAGCTTTAAGGTGTTTTGAGAAACTGGTTGACTCAAGCAATTCATCACAAGCCTAAAATTGCAGGAAAAAATGGGACACGGGGTCATTTATGTTAATGGCTGCAATGTGTAGTTATTGACAGGATTTCGTGAACTGTAACATGCAGAACATCTGGAGAGCAGCCAGCACTCCCTAGGAAAAGGGAACCCGTACCGTGCAGTGGGATTTCCAGGTTACCCAAAGATAGATGTCTGCAATTCATTAATGACACAAGATAAATATTGGACGCCTAAATGTGTTTCATGAAATCGGCATCAATCTTAAATGTGGAAGAAGATTACACTTATGTTAGGGGTCGGCACTGGATTGCTTTATCAGCAGCCACATGGTAGTCTATAATAGGGGACAGAAGTAGGCAGATGATTATCTCCCTTTGACAAGGAAAAGGAACTATTTTTCATTATTCATTTTGTTTTGTTTTACCACCTTTCACAGTTAAAGCTTAATATTTCTTGATTCTTAGAAATAGAAATAACATTTTTAGTGTTTGAGACATACATTTATGCCAGGATACAGGATAAATGTAATGTACCTCTGTAGAGCTGTTATATGCTGCTTTACTCATGAACAGCTGATACGCTCCCCCAGTGTGAGGCATGAAAGGAGGATGTGTCATGATTCAATTGCCAATATGTCTGTAGTCAGCATCCCACCGATGTCCTGGTGTCTGGCTTTGACACGCTAGACCAAAAACTCTGCGTCTCCGGCAGCTGCGGGGGTCACCGCAAGACTGAGCAAACACGCATCCTGAGTCACAGAGCTCTTACCACCAGCGCGGACACATGCAGCTCCCTGCGGAAAACCAACACGTTTCCAGCAGCAGAAACCAACCACTAATCAGTGCAAGCTGTAAAGCAGCCTTCTGGCGAAGAGCGTGGCAGAGTTTCATGCTAAACTGTTGCTTGAATACCAAATACCGAATGTCATAAACTTGGAATGCAAACAGTGGTCTGGCTTTCGGAGGCTGGAAATTAATGTACATATTTTTTCCCTGATAATGTCTCCTTTTTCTTTTCATATTTGAGTTTAACTTACTTTGGATATTACATGCGATTGCAGGTTGGCCACTGAATATCGACTCTTTCTAAACAGTCAGAGAATCAACGATTGATTCTTTTTTCTAAACAGTGCTTTCATTGGGGCTCTGTGTGTTGATGTAGTTGCCGATGCCTGAGATATAGTGTAATCAGGTCTTCAGAGTGTCGTTGAGATACTGTTCCCAGTTGTTTGAATCAGTTATTGAACTGCAGGTCCTAACAGATGTTGGTTTATATGCTTTCTGACCTTTGTAGGTGTACAACCATTCTTTGTGCGGCACCAATGACATGACACAGAGCAGAAACACAAATCACAAGCTGTGATTGGGACTTAAAATATACACCTCACCATTTCTTTCTTGAAAAAAGTAAAAGACACATACTTCAGAAATATGAGCAATTTCATTCATGCATTTCTGCAGCTGTGTTTTGTTAAGATGTTAACAAATTGACATGTGCAATAAAATAACAGCTCTACTTGTAGACAATAGGTACAATTCTTGAAGACCCAAGTCTGATCACAAAATTGTGACCGGATTTAAATTGGAATCTGTATTTACTGAGAGTATCTAGTATTTAAAAAAATAATAATAATGTTGCACTTTTTAAATATTGGTCAGGGAAAGACCAATGTAAGTGTCGAAAATGTAAATCTATAAAACATATCACTGCATATTGGATACTGAATATTCCTGATTGTTGATTTATTAGGCATGTAAGTAGCATTTTATAAAATATCTACTATTTGGAGTTAAACAGCTGTAAATAATAATAATACAAAGAACTACCAGATAGTTCTTTTCATGATGATATTTAATTGTATTGTATTAAAATTACTTTTTTGTGGAAGGAGCTGACACTTAAAGCCCAGTGCTTTTGACAGTATTATTTTGGTGTGTGTATTTCTACATTTTATTTAACAAGTATTCATGAATCTTATCTCTTCTTTCCATTACTAAAATATTAAATTACGTATCTTTAGGAAAACAAAATGAATATTTTAAGAAAATGAAATCCATTGAACTCAAAAGTGCAACAGTCCGCATCTGCAGCACAACCAATCTGATCTGTCCATGAATAATAAACAGAGAGCTGCGAGCTTATATTATCTGAACTCAGAGGAAATGAAAACGGACATGTTCTCTGGATTTATTAAAGTATATAGATTGTTCTAATTCAATTCACAGGCTCTTTATTTTCACTTGGCCAAAAATAAAATAAACACAGCATTCTTTACATTGTGTGGTTTACAGATTTTTCTTACTAACTTATTCATCACATTTATACTGGATAGAGCAGCATAAAAGTACTTATTTATTTACTTTCGATTAAAGTTTCAGAGATTTGGCAACGCATACCATAACTATCCAGAGAAGGGGATTGTAATTTTACCAATTATCCTTAAATACACCGAGGTTTCTGTGTGCTAGATTGATGTGTCAGTCTGCAGCTGAAAGACAGTCAGTCAGTCTGGGGAATTAACTAGATGTGGGAAGTGTGCTCTTTTTAATGAAACGCTCTATGTGACTTTCCAGCAGTAGCTACCTCTTGTTGGAACGCGTTTCTCAAAATCCTACTTCTCCATCAGAAGGATTGGCGTGTGTGTGTGTGTGTGTGTGTGTGTATGTGTGTGTGTGTGTCTGGAGAGGGGGTTCCCACTTTGTTTTGAATAATTTACCAGAAAGACTTCTAAACTGCATTGTATGTATTGGTGTACCAATTGTGCATTGGTGATGCACCATACAAAATGGAAAGGAAAACAATACCCAGTCAGCATGCCGCACTTTAGAGGATACTATTGGATTGATAACAAGTACATTGTTACTATCCACACAACCCCAGTTTCTGATTGCTTTGGTTAGGTCTTTTTGTGGGGAGGTTATTGTGTGGTTAGGTTGTTGTGTGGTTAGGTCATTGTGTAGGGAGGTCATTGTGCAGTTGAGTATTTGTGTATGGAGATTCATGATTTAGTCTTGGGCTTTCACAAGTTCTCTGAGATTTAATAACATTATTTATTACTTTCCAGACACTCTTCCCCAGGGCGACTTACAAGTTACATGAGAACTACAAAAGTTTTTTGTATTTGGAAATATTATTACAATCAAATGTCACCAAAGTGTGTTATCCAACTATCACACTGAACAAATGAATTGAGTACATTATGAGTGAGTGAGCAATAATCATATTTTAAGATTAAATGTATTACAACAAATTACATTTGTGGCTACTTCTCAGCATCAGTTTTGCCTAATGAGAGGAAATAAAACAGCCTATGTATTGAGTTATCAAAACTGTCGGACAAATGCAATTGGAAAGAAAACCCATTGCACAAAATATAACTCACATTTTCCTCATTATGGCTCAGTGTTGTCTTTGAATGATGGCATTGACAGCAGCACTTTAACCCAGTAGCAAGTGGTATCTTTATGCCTTATTAATGATGGACTCTGAGGCCTGGAGCGCAGCACCCGGATGCATTACAGCTATTACATTTCATTAAGACTGCAGAATTGAAAGCTGAGATTGTATCTGAATATATAAACTATCTTTGGAAAAAAAATATCTCTGTGCTCAGTACATTCATTTGAATAAAAGCAAATTATTTCTTTCCTTTTTTAACCTCATCGGGTCCTGAGTCATCTTTAATGATGTGGCAGGATGCATTGTCAGCGTAGAGGGCTTTAGGACAGACTGATTTTGGTCATCACCACATTAGAAAAATTATATATTTTTTAGTTGAGAAGTATATCTCACACACTTTATTTCTCTGTAATACAGGAAATAAACCCCCCAGATTTAATTATTGTTGTATCTCTTTCTAAACTCAGAGAACAACCCAATGTAATTATATAATCATCCTTTTTAAGAATGGAGGAGTTAAGCACATTCAAACAGTCGAATACTTAAACATTAGGTCATCTAATTCCTTATGGATTTCCCTTTGCGTGACACAGTAGACCTCAGGGTTTGTTGTGGCTGCTCTGTATTTGTTCACAATCATCCCCTCTGTCCTCTGACAGACCTCAAGCCCCGCGCGGTGCTTTCTCTGCCCTTGGAGAACGACTCAGCATTTTTTGGTTCACTTGTTGCTAATTGATATCAACTGCTCTCAGAGTCTGATTGAGATCTCTCCGCACTAGCTAACGTAATTATTTAAAGCACAACATGGCAGCGACTCTGAGATTTGGGGTCGGAAACTCTGCCTTAATTGCTCTCCTCTCTGGGTGGTTAAGAGCAGCCACTATAAACATTTAAATGAATAAATAAATATGTTGTTACTTGTGATGGAATATTTATTGTAGTAGTGGAACAACAACAGCAGATTCAGGCTTGGGATTTTACTAGATTATATTTTACAAATAAGTATGTGTATATTTTAAAGGGATTTTCGTGTGATACTTTAATAACATTGAACTAACCACTGTACACATATGTGGATATTGAGTGATTTTTAAACACCTGTCTTGAATTAAAAAAGAGACTGAGTTATCAAGTCAATCTCCTGATAGCTGCCTTTACTTTAATTCATTTCTATATTGGGCACTTATCCCTTATAGGAAATGATATTAGGGATATATACTTGAGGATTTAAACTAATATACATTTGCTTTAGTATCACTCTGTTGAAAACCTAAGATGGATAGTTAGCTCGAGAACTTGCTTAAAAGTCAAATTAGGATATAAAAATCCAAAATTATCCCCAATAAATTCCCCCAGAATATCATGACATGTACTATTCCTGTCTCATCTTGGGATAAAGAAAACTGTTGAGTGGGTGCTATCCATGTGCCTTTCATTTCCCCCCTGTTCTGACATGTGAGCCAGCCAACATTGAAATAAACATAGCAAATAACAGTTTTGGAGTATTTTAATATAGCTCTGTCTGAAAATGATCCATGATAAAAGTGTCAAGCTCTTCCAGCTTGTTAGATTAGCTCCCGATATACATGTTGGTAAACATTTCTTTCCTCTCCCTTTCACACTTGTTAAATTCCAGCCCCCTGGCTCTGGTTTTTATCTGCTGATAAAATAAGCATCTGTTTTTCTGCAACCTCATGGACTTTGACTGAAGCTGCCAATCAATGATGATTGATCACATGGGCCGAGGCTCGCCTGCAACCCAGAGCTGCAGTCACATTGTGTTTGTGATTAATGAGCATAAACACCAAGGTGACAATACACATGTGTAGCTGCAAGGCAAAACAAAAAAGTTATATTTTTAGATTCTTTACAAGCTATGAATAAAATCATGAAATGTTCTCTTCTTATACACTATCCTATTTAGCACAATTGCAAACACAAACCCCCTTATAGTCTTTTACAAACAATATTACACAGCATAGCCAATTATGCACCCAGTGCGTGGCTGTTTTGTTACAGAGCCCCGTGGCAATGCTTTTAATCAGTTCTCCTCTGCGCATGAAAGAAAGCGAAACTCTCTAAGGGTTTGTTTAACTAAGACACAAGGCATGCAGTCTAACTTCTCTCTCTGCTCTGCCATGAAATCCAAATCTGTTGAAAATGTTCCTTTACTGTCAAATGTAAAACCTACACATCTGTCATTTTAACTCATAATAATATTCATCTTTTGTGTATGTGTATTATTTCTGCATCACATTTGTATGCCATTTTTAACATTTTATATTACCAATAAACGAGTTACATTAAAAGTGAAATCCAATACCTGAAGTGCTGAGTGACTTGCATATCTTGAACGGACACCTACTATAAACATTTTAGTTTTCCCCCGATGAAAATGCACACCCACACCCATCACACAAAGTGGAGATGGCGTTTCTTCTCTCTTCTGGATGAAGCCAGCCTTACATTCGAACCCATACCCTTGCTGAGGGCTCCTGCTATTTTCAGCAAAGTCACAGACAGTAAACAGTGGCAGCTGCATCCCAGCCCTCTGAAGAACACAATAACACACAACTACCTGGCTTCACAGAAAAACACAAACAGCTACACTCTGACCCAGGAAGTAATAATCAAAACTATTTACAGCTACAATTACAACTGACCTTCAAACCTAAGTGCTCCTGCATCCTTTTGACCAGGACTGGTATCATTCAGGTCCATGTCTTGAGAGGCTCATCACAGTCTGCCAGCCACTACTTGAATTCAAGTCTTAGATTGAGATTCAGATGCTGTTGACCCAGCTTGGAAAGAAGCTTGGAAAGACGTTTCCTCTGAATTACTGACAGAAACATAGACATACGCCATAAAGCACAAAGACTGTGAGATAATTTGTTACATGTGCAGGATGCATGGTATTCTTGAGATACGTAGACCAGAATAAACCTAGAACTCATCAGATCATAGAGTTAGAAGGTGTATAAATAAAGATGTTTTTTTAGGATTTTGATAAACATTAATTTCATTTATTGAATGTCATACAATTAGCATATATCTACAGCATAGTTGTTCTTTTAAGAATAACTATAAAGGTGCAGGGATGTTCCCATTATTGTGTTCATGAGTACAACAAGTCTTTGTTGTAGCATCACTGTCTGTTCTTTGTCCGATGAGTGTGTTATGCATCTTCCACCAGCAGATGGCAGAATACACACACTTTGTGAGGCTCCATGTTGTCTTCTGATAAGAGTAGCCTATAAATCCAGTCAAAGGCTTCAATTAAAATAGCCTTGATGACTGAAGAGCCTCGATTATTTAAGACGTATGCTAGTCTTAAGATGTGTTTTTTTCCTCTTCAAAGATCTAAGTCTTAAGTTACCCAAATGGAAAATTGTTTGTTAATGTTTTTTTCTTGATGGTAAAATGGTATCTGAGTTTTTATCAAATTAAATATATTTGAAGACGAATTCGATCAAAATCTGATAATCTTCTATAGAGGCTCATGAATTCTCTATATGAGAATGGTGAATAGGGTTAAAATTAGTTTGGATAGTCTAAGCACAGCGATCAGAAACCGATCCTTTATCTTAATGCTTGTCTAAATTAGCCCTGACATACACACTACATCACATCACATACTATAACCCTTGGTATAGCACGCATCCTAAAAATCACCCATAAGATGGTCAGTGAGAAGAAGCACTAGTTAGTTTAATATTTGAAACGCCCACACATGAAAATACAAAGCAGCTAATATCAGAACAAGTGTAAATCACTATTCCCTTAGATTACTGCAGTTGTGTCCTAGAGATTCATTCCTGGAGACTCTGCCGTCAATCTTTGAAGGTTTATAAATCATAAGTATAGTGTTGTGTACTATAGAGAACAATGCGCGGGTGTGTGTTTTGGCATTATGGGATCTGTTTTATTCAAAAAGGAGTACGTTGGGAACCAATAAACAAATAATTATTTTGCTAAACAGACATAAATAGTTGTAATTAGAGTAGAACCTTGTGCACACACATTATGTTGTGTTTGGGGCAGTGTAGTTAAATCAAGCTTCTTATTGTATTGTTGTTAGAGCTTTGTAATGCCACTAAAGCATTATTTTGTTTCTCATGTTTCTATTTAGTATGCACGTGGGTTTCCCGAGTCCCTTCTTGGATTAAGAGCAGAGCAGGCCGTTACAAGTTTTCACCATTCAGCGTCCACACCGCGCCGCCTGTTTAATACACGGTGGTTTAAAACTACAGTGAGCTATGTTTTTAAACCTTCTTCAGGCTGTCAGTCCACTCAGAGTCCTGTCAGAAGCCAACATGTTTGTCGTTCATTCGTCCGTATGAAGCACCCCACTGCTCTGCGGCCGTCCGACACATGGCTTTGTGGGCAGCTGCAATCCCGTAACATCCATGTGCGAGTTAGTTTGCATGTGCTGTGGGCACTGTTGAGTTTTCACACAGATGTGGTCATTGCCAGACATCCAGTTTTTAATCTAGACATGCAGTTTGGCTTCACCACAGATTTCAAGTCCCACCATGCCTGCTCCATCATGCTTTTCTGGCCTGTCTGGTCTGGGTTAAAGTCTGGCATGTCCCCTATTCTTCCGTTTCTCTACAGTAATCCCCACTGGGCACTTCAGGAACCATAAAGCCATAAAAACAGTCTGATACAATACTCCCCTGCTTCCCTTGCATAGTTACTCTCCGTCAGCCCTTAAATGACTGTAAAAAGTTACATTTGCTTGAACAATGACAGTACTTGCCATTGACATTTTAAACATACATAGCAATAAAGAACCATTTTGAGCATTTATAATAGTTCAGAAATGCAGTTCAGAAATGAAATGATAAAGTGCACGAGATATACTGTAAAGTATGCCTTTGGGCACATTGGGATTGTTTTTTGTTGACCACTTCAGAGAATGCATTTTTAAAAGATTTTATTGTTTGGACACCCATCTCTCGAACAATAATCCAAGTGTCTTCCTGATTTAAAAGAACGTTGGGATGATTTTCTCCAACGTTAGATTATTGTTTCTTATAAAATAATTTTCCCATTTTGTATAATTAGATCTTGAAATGGTCGGACTGTGAGAAGGCGAATACATTACCTTTCCACAGTTCCGAATGTTTCTCAAATCACAAGTGTACATTGTGTGCTTGATTCGCTGTCTCCAAATTAAAAACCCAACAAAAAATGCAGAGTTTGACAATAACTTTAGGAAAATCTGGAGGAAATGTTACTCTGGAACAGAAAGGTCTGGAAATGATCATTTTAACTTTGAAATGGAAAAAGATAAAATATTCTTGTTGAAAGAACTTGAAGAGGGAATAAAAAAAATGCATGCAGCTGTGAGCGATCTAATAATTATTAGAAACATTTCTTAACTGTATGCCTCAGTGTTTTCTCTGCCCTGAGTCCAAATTACAGCATCAAAAGCTTTTACAGAAACTATGGCTTCCTGATTAAAACCCTTTGTTTAGTGTAGGATCCCATGATAAGTCAGAGCTCTGGGTAAGAAATAATACACTTTAATTTCTTAATATCATTTCGGTTGGATTCCCCTGGGAAGGCAGTTCAGTGGCCAAATGCTGGAGTTTTGTATTTCTCTACATACTATCTTATTCATGCAGCTGCACGTGACAATTATCAGTCAGTCCTGAGGTGATGAGAAGAATGACATTGATGGAAAAATATTGCTGGGTGCTCCATTGTTCAAGACTCCTTCTTCATGCTTACAAATTACTTTTAGGAGTGATTCCACAGTATAATCAGGGGAACTACACTCTGAGGTCTTAGATGCACAGATTGCTGGAGTGAGGGGATGCTTTGTGGTGTATAAAGAGACCGGAGTGATGAGTGTTTCTGTTTGTTTTGTTTTAGTTGTTGTTGTTCGTTGTTGTTTGCAGGCAGTTTCCCTCCCTTGAAACCTTTCTTGTGTTGTGAGCAAGTAAGAAATTAGAGCAGCTCAAAGGAAGGAAGGGAAACAAAAACAAATCGATGGGCTTTTCATGAATTTGTAAACAATCAAAGGGAAAGACGCATTTTTGTGTGTGTGGGTCTGAAGCTGTATTTTGGATTAGCTTCAATTAGATTGTTAGGACTGCTCAAGTGTGAACATGTATTTGCACTGAAATAACGTAACCAGATCAAACGCCAGGAGAAACGTATTGACAGTAACTCGGTGTTGTTTTGTAGCTGACCTGATTAAATGTAGTGGAATACCTAGGGACATATTCACAGAGATTTTACCAAACCAAAGCTTCATTACAATAGCACTGAAATGCTATTTGCGTTTCCATTTACACACAGATTTGAACTATATATGATAAACATTTCTCATACACAATGTTGTTGTTATTTATTATAGTATTCCCATGAGATACAGCTACACAGTGAACTATTTGAATTTTTTTACAGGATGTATCCTAGTGTAATTCACTTTACTATGTCATAGCTAAAAGTCTAGCTTAGATTTGCTTATGTGCATATTTAGGTACAACAGAAGCTTATTAAAAAGTAATTTGGCTTATATACCATATTATTTCATTTTGTCAATCAACAGATATGAAAGTTGCTGCTGAAAATAAGAGCATGTTGTTATAGAATAGTAATACAGCTACTGGAGGCCATTACTATATTTGGATTGATGTAACTACTAATGATAATCTTTCTATTGCTTCTAGTATTTCAGCATCTCCTCCAGAGACTTGTCAGAGCATATTTGTTTTTTATTTTAATTTTCAAATGGCGCAAGGAGCTCACCCTCTCAGGAGCCGATGCATGAGCGCATTGTAAGGGAAGTCTGTTTATTTTATTGAATCACAAACACTATAAAGTGCCTTTGATGCACCTTGTCCCTTCTTAGTTTGCATTTGAAGGACTGCTGCATTATTTACTCTGAGTGACTTTCCGCAAATATCCACACATGCCAGTGATATATGTGTTTGTACACAGAAACATGTTATAAATTCAAATGGAATATGCATTTTCCATAATTTAGCAGTGTTATAATGGCAAAAAGGTAGTCTTATGAATAATACAGGGCTACCAACATAGGGCAGCATGTAGGCAATAAATGCAGTTACTCTCCTGGACTACCAGGAGACATGTAAAGCAGAATGCATTAGTTCTGGTTTGTGATAATAAATCATTGTAGTTTGGCAGGGTCTCCTGCTACTTTTTCTCCTGAGGTCTGGTGGAGTCTGGTGCCATAAGGCGCCAAATGGCTTCTGGAGTGTTTAGACGGATACCGCATCTCCAGGGCCATTTTTAAGTGTGAGAGATATGCTTAGATAACAAGTGGCAGTATTTCTTTGGTATCCTAGATGCAAGGCCTCCTATTGTTTTATGAGCAGAGATGTCAGATTTAGCTGTAATTGCCAGATCTGTGGGGATTTTATGACCCTGTTTACGCTGCAAAAACCAGTTGTTTAAAAGGTCTTCATATCCGAGTGACAGCCAAAGTGTTTTATATACTTTCTCTTGTCTAATCCTTGGATACGGCTGGGATATTTTTCGATTGAATTGTGCCAGTCTCATCTGAGTTCCAATGAAATGCTCAATTTATCAGCCATTGATAAGGGAATTAAGAGGTGTTATAAAGTCGGCCTAACGTCACTTGAAGTCTGCCTAGAGAGAAGATTTCTCCAGCCAATGCAAGTGCAATCAAAAACACGCTCACAAGTACACATGTGACTTTATTCAACTGTGCATTTAATTGAGTTTTAAAACAAATCAGGTTGTGAACAATACACAACGAAGGATGAAGGAATGTTACTTAAGCAGCTGTTTCCTTGGTGGTGTACAATGCTGTATTTTTCTGAACTCTTTGAATTATAATTAATGTCTCCAACTGCATGTTAACAATGTTAATCTGATATCTGTTTGACTTGATCGAAAGCAATTATTTTGGAAGGGATGGTGTTTTAAAGCGTACACTATGAGGGCTAATGATCATGTCTCTTGAAGTATGGTTACTATCCGACCGTTTGCCTGAATATAGAGATAGCATACATGAAGTAGGATGCTGTTTCTTTAAACCTTTTATAAGTCAATATTTGGCATTTCAGTAAATGTGTTTGGAAGATGCCAGACAATTTAAAACATGAACTATTTGCTTGTATTCAGCCTGCAGATGATGTAAACATGTTTTATATGATCTATTTCTGTCCTAACCATATAACCACAATAACCAGTCTCTGAAATATAGTCATTTTAATGGTCCTTTTAATATAATTCTATGTTTGCTTCATCTCAAGTTGAAAGATACAATCTACAGATAGAGCTTGATCTCTAATAGTTTGTCTAAACTGAATGACAACTGGCGAGTGGGAGTCGAGGCGTAATATCAGTGCTGTGTGTTTTCTGTCATACTGGAGCACACTGTCAAGGTGCAGTATTCTGTATTCATGCTACGTTTACGACTGGCCTCAGTGTTGCTTGTGTATTTAATGTTAGTGTGGCTTTCAATAATTCATAGTCATGGAACATGAAAAAGAGAGAGAGAGCTCTGAAATCAAAGCTTCTGATGCTTCTGCATCAGACACTGTTCCCGCGCTCACAGGTGAGCGGTCCAGCTGGAGACAGTCGAAGGTCCTGTATCCCAGAAGCCCCGAGCTGTAAACGCCAAACTGTACCACCAGAGAGGCGCCGTTCTGTCAGGCATCAGACTGAGTGCCCTCCCTGGGTTTAATGCTGCCAAGTGTACAAGCTGAGATGTGTCAGTGCTCAGTGTGGAAGGGAGGCCAAATCACAAATGTTTTCCTGTTTTAAAACGACACACACACACACACACACACACACACACACACACACACACACACACACATCGAGTAGGGAGGCTCCCACCTTGAGGGGCATTCTGCCGTCTAAAGACAGGCATTTGACTGATGGGACGTGGCAGCTCAGGTGTTCAATTGGGTGTAGTGGAGCTTGAGAGGGCTAATTTGAGTGATGAGTGGTGGGAACTGGAGACACTTGCACCTCTCTGGACTCTGCAGAGGACTCTGCGCAGGTGGGGAGGTATTCCTTTGTTCTCTTTTAGTGGATGAGCTGAACAATTACGTTAAAAAGTTCCCAAAAGGAAAAGGGTTTTGTTTTCTTGTTTTCAGCTTGAGGAGTGCAGACTGTGACCACCTCAATCCTGTGGAAACGCAGAAGAAGGTTTTCTGGGGGCAGTGGGGGGATCTTTTGTAATGCGGCCTTTGGTTTTTGTTGTTTTTGCTTGTTTTTTCTTGTTTCTTTGTTTGTGCACCTTGACCCATCATACTGCGAATGACAGATTCGTTTTGTGTGCACATAGTGACTGTGTCTTTGGAAACAGGGAACTTGTGCTATGTATATCTATATGATTTTGGCAGTTTATTACTTTACTTTTATTATTACTTACTTTATTATTATTTATTATTTATTCATGTTACTTTTAATTAGTCAACCCTTACATTTCTTTTCAGGTAAAAGCCTACATGTTTTAAGTCCCGATTGTGAATGCTTTGAAATAGATAACATCATGTTTCCACTACTGCCAAATTTAACCTTTCCTTTAAGGCACAGATGGAGCACCATTCAACTGACCAAAAGGCTGAGATAATGTTTGCAATTTCCCACCAGCTTTGGGAAGCATGCACTTCAAATGGCCTCTGTGCAATCCAGCAAATCCCTATTGATCACTGTAGGGCGGAAAAAATACATTCTGGTAATTTTTTAATGAGCAACAGGGGTGAAGCCCAGCAATTGGAGTGTCATAAAAGAAAGGAAGAAAGAAAAAAGATGTCTCTGGTGTTGTTAGCGATTGTGATTCAAAGGGGAAGGGAGACCGTCCGTGCACTGGTGCTGTCAGAGAGAGCTCCCTTTTTAGTGGTCTTGATGCTGTCAGTGAGGACATGCAATGATGATGCTTAATGGCATCCCCAAAGTTTTTCATCCACTCCGTCTCAGAAGCATTTTATATTCCGAGCGCGCAACGAGTAAGCCTGCCACTTGTAAGCCCGGCTATGTTTCCAACAAGGAGCGAGCCTTGACGGGCTGTCAATCCGTATCACAAGGAGACTTGCTTTGTGTACAGAGGAGCAGAGCCTTATTCTGCGAAGTACGACTTCTGTGCCGCGCAAACACATGTGAAGACAAGCCACTCCACACTAAGGGAGCAGTCATTGTTAAGCAGTCCTTTGTTTCACTTGTGTTGGAGTTATCCAGTCTCGCCACTGCACACATGGCTTTATAAGCCGATCGACACTGTGGTGCTGTTTTGGCACCTGCCTGAAGAGAAACGGAGGTGTGTCGACTTCTTAAATGAACTCACAGGGGTTTCACAGCAGTACGTCTGTATATGTCACACTTAAGTATCATTATATTAGCATACTTAGCTTAGGCAACAAGATCTAATGTGATTTCTAAAACAGTCAGCATATTTGCAACGTAGTATTTGTATTCATATTAAATTTCCCTCCACCAGTCAAATAAATGCTTACATGAAAAGAGCTTCTTATGTGAAATAGTGCTTTAAAGAAAGTCAGGTCTGTGGATTATGTTATGTATTTAATGGTATTGAATGATTAACACTATCATGATGTTTTATACTTGTATTTAAAGTGAAGGTAGTGACCCTCATTTGGCTGAAAGCAACAGTGGAAACAACATTATGGTGTTTATGCGAATATTGACTGGTTTGCTGAGATATCTCCATAGGATAGTTTATATCCCTCACAATTATTTCAAGATACTCTGAAAATCTTCACTGAACATTTGTAAAACAGGCTGATGTTTCCAACCCTCAGAACTGGAGTTTGGAGTGGATTTTAGAAGCTTTGTATTGACAAGTAGAAGTGAGAAGTCATTAATTTGCTTTCCTGTCATATTTCTTGGCCTTGAAAAACAATTAGCTGGAAAATATAATATGGATTGTGAATTATTTTTTAACAACATGGAAACTGAAATTACAAGTGTTATTATGAAAGTCAGATTTATAGATTAAAGAAGATTAAATACGTCCATTGATTATAAAAAGCTTAAAGGATGCCTTTGTGAAGAAGTGAAGGTTGTCTGCGATGAAGTTATTATCGGGATCATTTCAAGGCATCTTTTATGACTGCTGGTTGTGTATGCTTCCTCTGCCGTGTTTCATTAAATCTCATATAGGCCTAGTCAGCAAACTTTGGTCATTAACGGCCATTTAAATGTAATTATTTATTGATAGCTCTTATAATTTATGTTTATGGTTGCACTCATTCTTAAAAATCCAATGCCTGGAGTATAGGATAGGAAGCATTGTAGGTTAACAATCATTTAAAGACTGCTGCAATCAAGAGACTGTATAGCAAATTAGCATTTCCTCCGGGCTAGAAGCATTTGTGTGTGTGTGTGCAACATTATTTTTAATTGTTGCACTGACCAGTATCTGACCTTCTTACAAAATGGTAACCTGATTATCTTAAAGGCATCCTGATGTTTGCCTTAGCTAATGACACGATATATTGCATTATAAACAGTCTATATACTAATTGAATCAATGGAATCAATAGGCAATAATGTAAGCCAGTGCTAATTATTTCCATAGATGGAATATAGCTAGGCATGTTACTTCAACGTGTTAAGGATTGTTATTTGTTTCCAGTATATGCCCACAGAACACTTTACTCTCAGACCTAATCAAAACACAGAACTACCTGCCAAACGCAAATTAAAAACGAACTCCATGCTGCTGTGTTTGAATTGGTTGAAGGTATTCCTCTTCCAAACAAAAAACCACCTGCCACCCGTGATTGTAACTGTGATTTACCAGTGACAGGTAGGTCAGAGTGTGGATGTGTCCAAGGCATATGCATTTTTCAAGAGTTGTTTGTGGCCTTTTTCTTTGTGTGTGTATATTTTGACAACACACCTGGTTAATTCTTTGATTAAGCTCTTGCAGAGGATACCCAGACGTCTAAAACATAACAACCGCATGAATACATCAACTGACAAGACTGTAGGGATATGAATTAGGCATGCCTGGACATATTTTGATAGATGACTGAAAATGATCAGACAGTATACGTTTCTTTCATGGGTCTTCGTGTCGTACTTACTGTTTTACTGCTAGCAAGGGCTTCCCGGCATCAAGATTCAGACTGACCTCAGAGATATTAAATGCAGTAAAATGCCCTGTGTTCATGACAGTACTTTTTATCATTATGAATAGAAATTAAATACATTTCCATGGAAAAGCAGCGTGTGTTGTTCAAGGGATGGGAAAAAAGTATCCATGTACCGTCACCACAATGGATGTCTGGTAAAGCAGAAGCATTCCCTGGTGGTTTGAGAGGGAGTGGAAGCAGCTATATTTCCTTTGCTCTGAAAAGGATGCTCATCTAAAAGTTTATTAATGTATTACTTCTTTAAATACGTTTTGATAATTAGTCTTGGCCTTGTTCCTTGAATATACAGTGAAAACATGTTTTTCGGGAGAATAAAGCCACTCACTTAATTCAGTTAAGTATGTCGTTAGGCATAAACAAGATACCTTCTTAAAGATGTACAGTTGCCTTTCGGACAATAAACGTGTCACTTTTTGACAATTACTGTAGTAATGATGATGAAGATGTCGACGCGTCACTGTATTTTTTTTAAAGGGACACTCTTGCTCACTTAAGGGTTTATTGGATTACACAAAACCACAGAGCGGCACATTGACCTGGTGAATTACTTGGCTGAATTTGAGGGAAAACCACTCATTAGAAAATAAACTGCTACCAGGGGGATAAATTAGGAGAAGGTCTAGGGAAACCGAATGTTCACAGCCATATGTGGCTCAGTTTAATGTGACGGATGCTTTATGCTTCGATATTATGATGGCGAAACTTGATATTAAAGCAAAGGAAAAAAAAATGTTTAATTGACATGTTTTGAGAGATGAAACATCATGGTGGCGTCCCATTGAAATACTGTACTTGCTCATGTAGTTTCTTAAAGTCATCCTTTCCATTTTAAAATGTTATGGACGTGTGTTGTGTAGCAAGTCTACGGGTTACATGGAATTAGATGAGTATTTTGTAGTTTGAGGACACCTGAGAATTAAAGTACAGTGAAATGTAAAGAGAGTATGAAGAGAGAACAGATATTAACTGTGGTGTGTGTCTGTGGTGGTGTAGTAAAGCACTTCATTATGACTTACTGCTGTTCATCTCTGGGATATGAAATGTAGAAACATCACTTATTGCATTTTGCTGTAAGTTGACTTATTGTAACTCACTTGGAAACAACAAAAACACAAACATGAAAGTAATCTTGAAGTCAATATTTTTCTACAATCAACTTCTGTCTTGTTAGGGAAGTCGGAGAATCCTCTCTAAACCAATAAGGTTTTGACGTTGATCAGGCAAGATCATTATAGCCCCGCCTGCCACTGCAACATAACAAATCAGACTCACGTCTATAGAGAATAACTGTAATTGTTTGAAGTACATTGAATCTGCAAGAGTAATCGACATCAAGCGTATTTTCTGCAGCCTTTTTCTGCAGCCTATGAGACAATGAGCCGTGCTTATCAAGGTTAAATAAACAATGGAATAAATCAAAAACCTATCTATGAAACTGCAAATGTGCAATTTCAGAGCGAGTCATTCCTCATGTTTCACGTTGTGCAGATACTGTATCTTATCAAAGAAAACCACAACAATTTCTTATCTGACAGAGAAACAGAGAGAAGAAGGCAAGTAAAACAATGGGGTCTGGGCTGATTAGGAGGAATATCATTGCATTTCCTTGCTCGGGCGGATTAAAGCCGGGAGCATTAAAACACACACTATCAATCAGTCACTGCCGTGGAGTGTCATTTCTTGCGTTTCTTTTTTCATTCTTAAGTGACAGGTAGGTCCGGGATTGATGGGAAGACATTTGAAATGCTGTCATTGAGCGCGTTCATAAACCCGTCAAAGGTACAGTAGCAGATCAAAATCTCTGTGAAGGGGGAGTTAAACAGCTACTTTCGTTGATGTGCTGAGTTTTCACTTGAGAGTTGCTGCAGCTGGAGAGCTGTTGAATGTTGTTTTGAAAATCTAGCGCTTTTGTCAGTCGGGAGACATACATTAGATTCTGGGAAGAAAGCAGTTTCCTATTCCATTTATGAGATCTGTACAGCATTGCATATTCCATGGACCCCATTAGACTATAGAGTGTGTTATGATTACATTACCTTTATTGTCATTGAAAAAAACACTTGTTACTTCACAATGTTTTAGCCTGTAGTAGGTATTCATTGTTTTTAATCTTTTAAATCTGATCTCAAAGTGATAGGTGAGTGCAAAATCATGTTTATTAATTTGTTCAAATCAATATGAGACAAAATACATATATACAGTTCCTATAGAAAGTCTACAACCCCTTTAAAATGTTTCACCCTTTATTGTCTTACAGCTAGGAAGTAGAATGCATTTTTTTATTTTTTTTATTGAACTACATGTCCTGTCCAACACTGTCCAAGTGAAAAGAATATTCTAGAATGTTGGTTAGCTTGGTTGGATAATTGTCCACCCCGAATGTAACAGAAATGCAAAACTAGCTCAGGTGTATGCAATTTCCAACTTCCAAATCCCACACCAAGTTAAATGGCCTCCACCTGTGTTCACCTTGATTTCACGATCAGTTCAGCAGTTCCTGTAGGTTCCCTCTGCTGGAAAGAGCATTTAAAAGCAAAAACTCAATCATGAGCATCAAGCAGCTTTCAAAGGACTCCGGGACATAAGAAGTGGAAGGTGTATGGCACCACCAAGACCCTCCCTAGATCAGGGCGTCCCTCCAAGCTGGATGACTGAGCAAGAAGGAAAGTGATCAGAGAGGCTACCAAGAGGCCACCAACAACTTGGCAAGTGCTACAGGCATCTATGACCAAGGCAGGTCAAAGTGTGCTGGTGACAACAATATCCCAAGCACTCCACAACTCTGAACTGTAATGGTAACACAAGAAAGCCCATCTTGGATCAAAAATGTTTGGCATGACTTGAAGATTGCTGTCCATCAATGCTCATCAAAGAACTTGACAAGCTTTAAGGTGTCTTATTTAAATAGATATTAAACATTTTATTACATTGAGCACTTAATGTATAAGTAAATAGAGAGGGAACCATTTTATAATAGGCTTTTACTGGATTGTATAAGCTCTAAATTGGAAACGTGAAGGAAATGTTAAGCGTGTAAAAGTCACTAATGAGGGACTATGGCCTGGGGGTATTTTTAACACTTCTGCTTTTTATCTGCATTGCATATCATTGTGGTGCCTGTATTTTAACATTACAGGGAAGGATTACAAGTTTAATTGATGTTCCATGTTTCACTGATTTGGAAGACCAAGTGTAACCGTATATATATCAAGGGGTTTGTCTTATTTGAAGAGATGGCTAATGGAGGTTCAGCAGACAGTGGTTAGAGTTATGAGTCTGACATAAGATGTAGATAATTGGAATTCTGTTGTCTTCAAATGAAGTTGCATTCGACATGAAGCCTGGCAATCCACTCAATCCTTTTGGTCTGCCGTTCACATTGGTTCTTCTTGGTGTATGAGGTGAATATACAGAACAATATGTCAATTAAGAAAGAGAATCATTGCATGTCATAATTCTAGTGTACTTGTTTTATTTCTTCATCAACAATACTCAGACTTCAATAAAGAGAAGAATCTCAGGCATATATTGTTAAATAGACAGACACAATTGTTAGTAGGCTATAACATGGAAAAATTGAAATTGTTTGAATAGTCTCTTCTAAAACAATCAAAGGTGTAGCATATTTAAATGCACTTTGGCCTCTTGCACAAGGAAGCCCTCGTTAATGATAACTCTGAAGCTAAGATGAAATCAGCATAATGAAACAATTTAAATTCATTCAGTTTAATGACTTCTGGTGTCAGATCTTGAATTATTTCATTGAACAAATACACTATCAATGAAAAAATATGCAGTGATATGTAATGGGAGAATTGGATGTTTTTGGTGTTTCTCAGCCATGATATGTGAGCATTACACTAGTAGTAGTAGGTGTTCAATCAACAACACATACAAAGCAAACACCTGTTTTTTAAATCAATTTTTGGAATACAGTCCCTTATACATTTTGTTTTAGAATTTATTTCTGACAATAAGTTCTCCTTAAATCCCTGTGATTAGAATCTGTTCAGTGGATCTAAGCAGTAGTGGCATTGAGTTTTTTCATTGAGCTTTTGCAAGACAAGGTTAAGAAAATAAGTAATGTGGGAGACTCCGCTCAGGGACCTTATGGTCACATTTTAAAGCATGGTGCTGCTGAGATCCATAGATACTTAGTTAAATTGCCCAGACCCCCATGTGTTTGATTGTATCCAGCAAGACTTTTCCAGGGTGCCGATTGTTACAATATCCAGCATTCAGTTTCAATCCATAGCCTTCAGTCGAACATTCATCTTACTCCATGTGCTGAGGGAAAGGTTTTGTGCACCACCGGTGACACAGATAGAATCCGTCTTATTGCCTTGTCTCCTCGCCTGATGGGGCTGGGGGGCTGCCTTTGTGCAATCTTGTGTCGTATGGTTTGTGTCGTAGAAAATGACACCAATTTGCCTGGCTCCTCTGTCATTTAGGAAGACACTTCACTCTTGTGTTTAGCAGGTGCAAAATTATAGTTGGGACCTAAAATATTTTTTCTCCTTCCTGGCCCTGGTGTCTTCTGCTTTTTGTTTCGTGTGAACTCTAGATATCTTAATTAAACCCTTACATTTAATGATTTACTTGATACTTAAAAAATAAAAGACACTCTGGCATTAGAAAATCCTATAATAAGTGCCGGGTTTCCAAACTCCTCTGAGTTAATTAAGAAAATAGTTAAATTAACTGCACAATAATTTGAAACAATTAAGTTTGGCTGGAATGAAACCCAAAAGATAGAGGGTTCCCTCGGGTCCAAGACTGTAAACACTGGCCTAGAACAAATTAAAGGTTTCAGTATTGCATGTTTGGTGTTTTATAGCTGTTTTATTGGTGCTTACATTTAAAACCATCTTCCCTTCATTGCACCAAGATAGAAAAGCTGAGACATACCTGCTTCACTATGCTAATAGTTGTTTGATTTTATAACAAGCAAGTGTAGCTTTCTTATATTGGTAAATACAATTTGCATCTCAACTGATCAAGTACATCCTTTAATGAATTCATTAATTCACTAATTATAAAATATATACCTAATACAACATATCCAATATGCCATTAAGCTTTCTTTCCAGTTTAGCTAATGAAAATCGCAATTATTTCGAGAGCAGAGATTTCAGTATGTACTTTCATTTCTAATACATGGTAGAATGGGCACATAAGTATATATAGTGATGAGATGATCAGGTAGCATCATTTTGCCCACCTGTATAGCATTTACTCAGTTAGCAGGCAATGGATTTCCTGTCATGCTAAAATGTTACAAGATTATTCAACATTAATATGTAATTGCTCCTTCCTATATAGTGTGGCATTTTGATTTGCAATATCTCTTCATATTAATCCCAGCCTTATAAAACTCATAAACTTTTTTTTTTTCCTAATGAAATTAAACACAACATATTGCTATTACATTATAAAATACAAATTGGTAATGAAGATCATTAGTTTGCTTTTGATATTTATATTTTTACGTTTGCAAATCTACAGCTGATGTGAGAATAGGAGAGTGTTGTATCAGTAATACAAATGAAAAATAAATGTACTTTTAAACCTGTGACTGATTGATAGTGTGTGTTTTAATGCTTCTTTCTTTACATTCTCCCAAGCATTGTGTTTTAATACCATTAAAAGTTTAGCAGCTGTGGATCATGCGATGCATAGCTGTTAAATTCTTGCAGGGAATGTAGGCATTAATCACAAATTTAAGGAAGTTTACTCTTGGAAAAAGGAGTGGGATTCAACAATTAGATTGAAATTAGATTTCAGATTTCTACAATTAGATTTAGCAGTCATCATAATAACTGTGGCAGTGTCCTGGCTGTAATTATTTTCACCCTTGTTAACATAATTGTAGTGACTAACACAATCTTACTAACGTGTACAATATCTAATTATTATTATTATTATTAAAGATTTCTTCCCTCCAAAATATGATTGATTCCTTTAAAATGAATATTCAAAATTACCAGCTGTCAAAAACACTACCTGACATCTAAATGTTTTCTACTACATTTATTACAATTTTGTTCATATGACTCTTAGGTTTCCACTTGGTTTAGCTATTGAAATATTTACTTGTTTACAATTAAAATGGAAATACCTGTTGCAAATCTTAATACCTTGATAAATCTGCAAATTTACTAGTATTAGTAGTAATCACCAATTACCTGGACAAAAAGATCTAGCCATATGGAACTACTTAATTCAGTTAGTCTTAGTATGAAAAACAAATGCTCAGAGATTTGTTTGAGAGCTGGGAAAGAGCATTGCTTATGATCCAGAAAATAACATGTAGTTGTTTCTACTAGGTAGCTATAAAGAGTATATATATATATGAAATATTTAATTGCAGAAACATTTTGCTAGTTGGTTTCCATACATATGACTGTGGTTGTGGATAAGTAAGACATTCAATAGACTAAAGACACTAAAATATAAATAATATATCTAATGGTCAGTACACAGCAATAAAGTGCAATAGATAGATGCTTGGAGATACAGGAAACAAGTCACGGGGTTATGCTGAAGCTGTACAATCCTCTAGTTAGACAATGTATAGCATTGTGATCTTCACATCATAAACATTACTTAAGTGCCTTGGATAAAGATCAGAGAAAAACAAACCTATACATATCAGGGCTTAAAATCAGGAATTATTTGGATAAACTAAAGTTAATCTGTTTCATGTTTAACAAATGATGGTAAGGGGATTAATTAAGAGTTAAAAATCTATAAAGATGTTAAGGGGAGATTTTCAGAGTCCTATTATCACGTTGCAGAACACGTATCATTGTTGAGTCTAAAATGCTGCAATCTTTCACATTTCAGCTTGACACGGGGTGAGGGAATCACTTATTGTGCAGAAACATAGTGAGCCCTGTGTGGAACTGAACAGCCTGGTCTCTTATAATTTCTCTTACATTTTTATGCATTAGAAGGCGATTACATTGCATTATGCATGTGCATGTGTAAAAATATGTATATGCAATCAAATAAAATAGTTGTTTTGTATTCACAGTGGTTGTCACTCAGACAAGCAGCACAGACTGCACTGACATTGCAGTTCAGAAAAAAGCTTTTGCATAAATGTTGTATTTTTCTTGAAGTTTAATATAAGAATGTGAGTTTGAAGTTGTATTATAACACCTTCCTTGCTTGATACAGCTTATACTTGGGGGAATATTGTTTTCATTGTATAGACACCGGGAGAGAAAGAGAAATGGGACTTATTTATACTGGTCAAGACTGACTGGTTGATCATCGTCCATTTCCTAAATGGTATCTTTCAGTCTCTCACTGTTATCATTATATTTCATTGCATCTTTCATCTTGCTTTCAATACATAACACGGCTCCTTTTGATGCTTTGTGTTCTGCTATCTTTCTGACACAGTTAATAAAACATGTCTTTTAAAGTGTCATTCTCAAGGTTTGTTTTGAAAGCTCAGGCAAACCGAAGAGGTAGATTTGGTTAAAATGATGTAAACCTACCGCCACAAATTAACGAATCAACATCAAGAAAGTCGCGTAAAATCTGAACAATTGTGTCTTCGTGCTTTGATATAAAGACGGCGTAATTGTCGCCTGATTCCTTTCTGTACACCTGATATCAATCAGACACAAGAGAGTCCTTTCATTTGAACCAGACTGCATTTCAACTCAGGCAGGGAAAGTATCATGGGCATAAGGAGCTTTGTCCATAACCATAGATACCACAACCTGCTAGACAGAGTAGACAAATTCCCTAATCAGTTGAGAAATGTTTGAAATATTTTTAGATTTCCTGAAGGCTTTTGATACCGTTCCACACAAAAGATAAATTCTCAAATTGAAAACTATAGGAATTCAGGGTAATGTATGCAGGTGGATTGAGAACTGGTTAATGTGCAGAAATCAAAGTGCTGATTGGTGGGAGAAAGCATAAGCTGAGGCGAGGTAATTAGTTCAGTACCACAGGGATTGGTTTCAGGCGGGTTCTTGATTTACATAAATGATCTAGACTCTGGTATAGTTAGTGAACTTGTTACATGTGCAGATTTAAGAAAAGCTAAAAGGGCAGTAGATTAAATGTATAGAAGCAGTGAAGGAAATAGAAAAAAATGAATTGCTTTTGTCTCACTGAAGATGGACTGTCCAAAGCGGGATCCAATCACGTGCTTTATTTTTTAAAAGATCAAATTATATTGAGTTTTAGCAAACACATTCTGATAGTCTATAACCTTATTTACATTTTAAAGTATGTCAATGTTAAGCGATTACATGCCTTTTGTCAATGAATAATATGTGACCCGAGGCACTGCAGTGTGCTGGACTCGGAGAGGGATAGTCACTGCTTGGCACGTGCCTGAACTTATTTGCCAGCACCCATTTACTATCATAAAAAGTAAATTACCACCCAGCCTGAGATTTGAATTCTGTCACGGCTGATTATGATTAATGTTGCCTTCAGCACAAGAACAACAAATTAGTCATTTTTGTAGCTTGCTAAATAATAAATAAATAAATAAATAAATAAATAAATAAATAAATAAATAAATAAATAGCAAAAATTACATATGTCGTTGTATGGAGGAAGCACAGACTTATTAATAAAAATTAAATCACTGAACAGTGTAATCGTATCCAGCTCATGTAAGCCGCGTCCCTATAATCAATAATGCTTAATTTTAGACTCTTACTGGGGGAACTCATTAAATATTAATTTGATTACTTTGGTTTTCCGTAGCCAAGATAGATTAGGTGAAACTGAAACTTGTGTCCAGTCAGGTGATGGGAAATTGTCCATCTGCCAAGTGGAACGAAAGGAGAACCCCCAGAATGCACTGGAATCGCTCATCAGAGGGGTCCATTGATCTGAGCCCAGTGTGAGCACAGCATGCTGAAGCATGGGTCCGCTATGTGGGAGTGTGGCTAGTTTAAAATCAGGGTAATTAAAACTCATAGCCTCGAAGCAGCAAACTGAAATATAAATGAACCAATACTGATTTTATTTTAATGCAATGATTCAAGAAGCAAAGCTTAATTTTGCATGAGTGTAATGCATCTACTCAATCAATACCCCTGCAAAAGAGTACAAATCAAAACAAAAGAAAGGAAAGAAAGGCAATGTGATTATGGGAGCCTAAAAAGCTCTGATTTTGATTTTATTAAGTTTTCTGTTTTCATGTTGTTTTGTTTTGGTTGTTAGATATTATTGCTGTCATACCCCAGAACTCTTGGTAAACTCAACGTAACTGAAAGGGAGAGTTTTGCTGTTGCAGACAAATAGATTAATGCAATTAGTGATGCAGCATATTACTGACATTTGTAATTTTTTTTCCTTTCTTTCTATATCACTCAATCCTGCTGCCAGTCCTCACCATGACTTAAGCTGAATGGTGAATGGTTTTCTGATATGAATTAAAACATCAACAATGACATTGTTCTACATTGTGCTGTGCGCCCTGAATGGCAAGTTTATTGCTCAGTGAAAACAGTCAAATACTTCACTGCCTGAAGATTCGTACACATTGCTCTACATCCCTCTATCACCAGTTCAAGTGTCTGAAACAGTAATGACTTAATGTACAGAACACTTATTATACAGATGGGTGACAAATTAAAGGAAAAACCTGAATAAATTAGTGGAGGAACATAATGAATGCAGATGCCTCCAAACAGGTGTACTGCATGATACAATTAAGCAATTAACATCCTATCATGCTCTGTGGCATGTATAAAAATGCTGAGCAGGCCCAGCTGACCTTGATTTTGGATCAAGATGCCAAGAGCAAAGGATCTAATTGACTTGGAAAGTGGGAAGGGTCACTGCAAATCATTACAAAGTTATTCTGAGTGATCACCTTTATCCTATGGTGACACATTTCTATCCTGATGGGAGTGGTCTCTTCCAGGATGACAATGCACATCCACAGGGCATGAGGGTCACTGAATGGCGTGATGAGTATGAAAATGATGTGAATCATATGCTATGGCCTTCGCAGTCACCAGATCTCAACCCAATTGAACACCTATGGGAGATTCTGGACCGATGTGTTAGACAGCGCTCTCCAACACCATCATCAAAACCACAGATGAGGGAATATCTTTTGGAAGAATGGCGTTCATCCCTCCAGTAGAGTTCAGAGACTCGTAGGATCTGTGCAAAGAGCATTGAAGCTGTTCTGGGGCTCGTGGTGCCCAACACCTTACTGAGGCACTTTATGTTGGTTTTCCTTTAATTTGTCACCCGTTTGTGCATTGTGTCATGTGTATCACTTCAGTCTCCATTTTATTACCATAATGATTTCACCCAAATAGAAAATACCTGCCTCATTCACTTCGTATTAATTTATTGTAAAGCTGTCCAAAATTCATGTTGTGCGTTACTAAAACATATAACAAAAAACAACTACATACAGCTGAATTCAAAAGTATTTACATCCTTCGTTTGAAACAGCATCATTTGGTTATTTGTTTACTTTCAGGCTAGAGTTATTTTTCAATGATATATTTTCAAACTTGATTAAACATTGATGTAGCACAGATTCACGATGATTAAGCTGGTTTAAGACTCAGTGTAAACCTTTGACAACCACTCCATTGATATCTATGTAAATGATCCATGTGACTGAGCAGGCCAAGAACACTGCGGAAAACAGTAATATGACTAGGGGATATGTATGAAAGGATTATTATTAATTTAGTTTAAATAAATGAAACCATTAAGGTAATGCAGGACTGGAGGATTATATTCACAGTATTTTTACATTGTGGAGGAGATGTAAAAAAACATTAAAAGCGTTGTCCTAGATTTTTCAAACAAGTCTCTAAACACAGTGAGACTCTAATTGGGATTTTATTGATCCAATTTATCGTATGCATACTGCACCGCTTTCATAATTAAACCATGACCTACAAACCAATGAAAGGCAACAAATAAGCCCCTTAGCCCAAAACACATTATGCACTTATAAGCCTGGGGGATAATGAAGGTATGTTTTCTCTATCATCATGTAGTAAGATGCACATAATGTAGAGAATTAATATTTTACCTGCTGCCCCGCATAGCTTTAATAAAGCGAAGGAGCAACGATGTAAAGAGAGATATGGCATCATCTTCTTTGATTTATGGTCTGGAAACCCTTGTTATAACCTTGTAATGGGTAAGAATTTGAAATGTATATTTAACCAGTGTGAAATGTGGGCAGTCTAGGTGAGGGATCTGATTTTTTTAATACAGATAGAATAAAAACAAATTATTGAAGTGAGGATCACTGCTTGACTCTACTGGATGGTGAGATTCTTAATTTTAGGAAGCACGATGTCCTAAGCCTCCCAACAGCTTCTCTTCAGCCTCATCTATATGTATATGTGTGTTTTTTTCTAAAATAAGTGTAACCAATAGACAAAGAAGCACGAAAACAGCAATGATTACAGCCTGTGTTTTTCTTACTGTTAAATCCTGTCCATTGTGGCCAGTACAGGCTTTCTCTGAATATTTAGTGTGCGTCTGTGAGCTCTATTACAGTGTATCTTAGATGGAGTGCCAGTGCATTGAATGTTGGCAGCTCACAATAGAAGAGGGAACAATGTTCCTCCAATAAATTAATTCCAGAGATAATGCGGACCTCGTTATTTCCACTTTTTATTGTACCACACCTCATTATCTTGAATCAGAAAAACCCAATACAAATAGAAATCTCTCACCGGTGTCGGAAAATGAAAATAAATAGATAATTTTGAAGAATACATCCCATTAAGGAACAGGAAACACACACAAAAGGAGTGAGTAATTAAATACACTTTAACCAGACCAATGAGATCATTCTCCTCGGCTTTAGTATACAAGAATATTATGGATCATCAATCCGTGTTATGAAGAAAAACAGACTTATTAGTGTAGTTTTCCTTGACGTATTTTAAATGGGTGTGAAATTGCAGGCATGGTAATGCATTCTTGTCTCATTACTGCATACTAACTCCACCTTTATATATAAACAGATGTGTTTACTAGTTTAAATGAGATCAATTGAGTGGTGGAATAGGAATTGGAGCCCTTTCCTGTTACTCCTCATGAAATGCCTAAAAACAAACCTAATATCTAATCATTAGATGTGTGTCAGACACTACCCCAGTTCATCTTCAGGATAGTACCCCTCCTTGTACAAATCTCTAAAAGTGCATCCTTTCAACAGATAATGTAGAAACCCATGTCGCTTAGCTCATCTGGAGTGCAATCGCCTAATACTCACTTGACCTTGTTAGTGCACCCTGTTCATTTAATACAAAAAAGGACTGTTTCCTTGGCTGTACCTTCTACTAGATACACAGCTGTTTGAGAACATGACAACAGGAAATATGATGTTTAAATCTAAACAAGATACAAATACTTTTTCCTCTCTATTTTTTAAATACAGATGTTCAATAATGTCTTTAGCATTCTGTTTACGTTGTTCTTTTCCTAATAGGCGCACAATACAAATGAGTTCTTAATAGAGTCCATCTTCTGACTGTTACAGTGCACCTGTGAGTCGTCACCATATAGGTCTGTATGTGTAATTAATAGTGGCTGGGCTTCCTTGGGCTGCTTCCCTAATGTTTTGCAGTCCCTGAAACATCTTCCACAGGAGTAGAGCTTGATTGCTCATTCTGATGACTTTCCTCAGGGAAATGCCTCTGGTTGGAGCAGCTGCGATCATTCCTCTTGTGCAGTCACCGAGGTGCATCTGTGAGGGTCCTGGATAAAGCACTCTCCAGAAATAGCGGCTCCTGAAATAATGTGCAGTTGTATATATTTCATAGAAGACACGTCTGCTGGTTATATCCATATCCATATGGGTAGAAGAGTAAACATTTCCAAAGAAATTGTCAAATTGTGTCATATGCAGAATTCCAAAAATAGCTCTGTGTTAATTAATGAGGGGAAGAGATTTAACAAATCAGAATCCTGAGAGAGCGAATACCCAAACCCCCACCGGCTCGACACATAACAGACTTATAACACTTTTGTTTTTCTCCACAAAGAGCTGTGTGTCTATAAATTGAACTATTAAACTGTGTCAAGAATGCTTTTTCAGAAGAATCATTTAAGTAATATCTTTATGAGGTTCATGGATCAATAATCTGCTACCAATTAGTGAAGCAAAATGAACTGCATAGCTCCCTCATGTTTGCAGCCTTTCTTTCCTTCTAATTGGAGATAATGGTTTATTACTGTCTTTAAAGAAACATCAAAACAAGGGGCATTGGGTCTTGTTTATCCTTCTCTGCTGATGCACTCTATTCTCTAATTGTCATATACTGCTAGGCATATACGATATACATTTATTTGGTAGAGGGATACATGTTGACTTGATCTTGTACTTATAGGCTGCACATGTGCACTAATAATTAAGTAATTAAGTAATTGTTGAGACAAATAAATTACTCAAGACCCCAAAACTTTCATTTCCTGTGCAGAAGAAATCTGAAAAAAACCTGTCCATCTTATTCTCCTCTGAATGATACATAATCCTATCATGTTAAAAGATAATACAGTTTATTACAGAGCAGCAGGAACTTATTTGCATAAAAAAGAAGCATCCTTTATTCTACAGAGTTAATTGAAGTTAATCAGCGACAGGGCTGTAACAGACAGCCTTGTTATGACGGTGGAGCGGGCTTTGTTCAATTAGAACACCTTTAAGATTTTTAATTAGCCATGCTGTCATGCTAAAACATTGATGCTCTGCTGTGGATTGTGCATGACAGTTAATTATAGGCACAGCAATGACTTCTGTGTTAATTTGACCATTTAGACCATCTACCATACATGGTCTTTAAATGTGGATGTGTGTTTTCACAGGACGTAGTTGCTTCCTTGGTGTTGGACAGTGGTCCATATATATAAACACTCACACATACAGTACACACACTCACCCAGATGTTTATTAATGGACACACAGAGATAGATACTGTAAAACATATTTTATAATTGAGGCCATTAAAACAAGAAGCCGTTACATTCTTGATATCACAATCTTCTCTCGCTCTTTGTCTGGCCCCTATAAACCCAGGCGCAGATATCAGTGGTGACCTTGCTTCCACCACAGGCTGCAGGTGGAAGTGATAGATATTCATCCCTTGGAATTGAAAGACCTTTTAAAACGGAAAGCCATATTGATTTATTAACCAATAAATACAGACACAAGTGATTCTTTTCCCTGTTTTCCCGTGGTGGGGTTCTTTACTGTTTAAAACCCACAACGTAGTCAATTTACTTATCTGAAGATCAATCCGCTGCCAACACTGATGACTGGAACAATACAGGTCAGTGCCGAGCCGCTCCGTCTCTCAGAACCCGGGGCCTTATCGGCACATTAAGCGGCACCCCGTGTCAATCATCCCGTCCCTCATGCTGCCAGTTTAATGAATGGCTCCAGCCTTTTTCTCCCAAGATAACTGAGCAGGCTGCTTCTGCTCCTCAAGGCCGAAAAATTAAACAGATAAACTATTGATCATAATGATCTTCAAGTTACATTTTGCTGCTGTTTTGTTTTTTTGGCATGCTTTGTTAAACTACTTCAATCAGGGTAGAGGTACCCCGTGAAAATAATACTTCAAAAATATTTTCGAAGAGTATACAGGATGCTGTAGTGATTTGCAATTTGTGTTTTTGTTCAATTTTGCAGTCTCTGGTTATTGGCAGAGTTCCTTCTTGTGCTTTGACATGAAGGCCCAGAGCCAAATGAAATTACTTTCAAGTGTAAACTTCCACAAATCCATAATAACTGTTTTTCCAGTTCAGTTGTGGATAACAACTGATATGTTTGGTAAGGTGGTTTTTACCTTTTTCTTTGATTGGCAGAGTCTAAATGCTGGATGGGATCCACTTCTGTTTGACATATTGGCAGAACCTAATCTAGTGAGAAGTTGGCAGGAGCAAGCGTTGCCTGCTCTGTATTTTAAACACTACCATAGGCAAGAGTTGTCTAAGTTGAAAGTCAGTTGGTGATAATAAGGTTTGTACTATAATAACATAATAAGGATAGTAGCCTTTTTAAATTACAATCATCTCCCGAAGTTACGTCGTAATTCCGAGACTGGCGATGTAAGTCGAGTCATGTTGAAGCAGACGTGTCCCAAATCCATCGTGAAAATTCAGGAGTAAACAGTAAACAGTTAAATGAACCATAAAAAACTGTTAATAGAGACTAGAGAGATGCCAGTGCAATATTGCCAACAAAGTGTGTAACGACGTAAGATGAGACAATGTCGGGGGATGTTTTTATGCTTGACCTCTTTGCAGTCAGATTTCACAAGTATTTCTGGAATTTGAGTGTTATTTTAAATAGTTATTTAAAATGTAATGTTGTAGCAGAAAACAAATGCAATAATTTAGAGCATTTGTAATAACATATGGAAGAGGTAAGACCGGAGATAACAGAATGCTATCTAATCTACTACTCCTTAAATGAACAACAGATTTCATAATATCTGTAACGTTGGTATTCCCAATGTTAACATATTTGCTGGCTGCCTGTAATGTTGTCATTTAAATGGTAGAGATGAGCTCTATGAGCTTAACAGCCTTCTGTGTTTCTCCTTCATAAACATCCGCCGGTTCGCATCTTTGTCTGTTGTCAGCTGGTTTCCAGGGAAAATAACAGCCACGAATGCTAGGATGCTGCTCATTTTTAAAGTAAATAAGATTAATTCCCTATTCTATAAATAACTGTGAAACAGCCTTGGTCTGCCAAAATGCTATATCAGATTTTGTGAGGGATCCTTCCTGCTGAGTGATGTCTCGATGTGTGTAATTAAAAGAATTTAAAGTAATTCTGCTGCAAATATATAGGCCTATGTTTTTTTGTTTTGTTTTTCATTTTTCTGTAAGGATCAGTAAGACTTGTTTTATTTTATTTACCTTTTTAAGACACATACCGACACTCGACCGCTGTAAAATGCGGCGCATTGTCTCTTTCAACTGGAGGCATTTAGGACCTTTATAGAAGGCGTTGTTCTAACCCCTGATACAAAATGATTCACTTGGTTCAAGTCCAGGCTATAGGGAGCCCATCCATCTCTGGTAATGAAAAAGCCTGGAAAGAAAAGGAGTACAGAGGTGTCACTGGCCATCTGGAAGAGTCATGTGGGCATCTGGTAGTATCGATTCATTTAGGATACCATGCTTGATCTTTTACACCCTGTCTTACAAGTATGAGTGAACCCTTTCGTCAAGTTCGGCTTTAACGCAATGCAAAGACATCGGGGAGAAAAAGATGTTCAAATTGTTGTGGTATTTTACATCCAAAAAGTTAATGGGAGCAAAATGAATCTGTGCTCATTATGCTGATAGTGTTGTCGTGGGAAAGATTTTCTTTTACTCCTTTTAACTCATTTTTAATCAATTGTGCACACCATTTTTAGGATAGTGTAAATATCCAACCTGTAAATGTATTTTCTCTTTACAAGTTGGTAATTGATTGAATAGCTTACTTTGGCAGCTTTCTTACGTTTTGTATCATGGTTTTCTATAGCTGCTCATACTTTACAAACCTTTAAAGTTGCTTACTTACACTTTAATGTGGTTTTACCATGAGATACTGCAGTGAACTTCTATGATGATTGATTTAAACACTTTCGAGAATGGTAAAAGTGAAAAGAAGAAATTCATGTTAATTAAATAGTTCTAGCAATGTTTCAAAACTGTATCATATACCCTATACAATTTGGATAAATAAATAAATAAATACATACATACATACATACATACATACATATTTTGGAAATTAGTCTGCTTGGCAGTTAATGTTGAATACCAAAACCTTCTTTATTTGTCTTGAATATGTATTTTTCTCACTGCAATGTTTTCATTATTATGTATTTGCTATTGACTGTGTAAGATCAGTTAAAATATATTACACATCCTATGTAAACTAAATAAACACATTCTGTGTTAGATACTGCTTGCCAAGTGTTCATCGGTCCTTCAAGTGATGGTTTTGGGAATACTTTTGACCTTATAACAATGTGTTTATAAGAGCTTTTATAAGAATTGGGGAGTTGTGAAATTTGTCTTCATGTTAATTCAGTGAGATGTTTTTTTTTTCTCTCTGCAGGTTTTACACATCCCTAAATACTTGCTCAAACAAGCAGTGTACAGGATACGTCTTTGCCTGTGGTTTTTAAATAATGCCCTAATACAGAAAGCCACAAGCAACAGGAAGCGGAACAAATCACATTTGTGTGTAAAAAATGAAATGCATGCACTTTTCAATTAGATTTCAGCATAAAGGGATTGCTAATCCCCTTGCTGCAAATCTGTTTAATGAATTTCTTTAGCCTTTAAAATTTGAAGCCAAACAAAGCTGCTGACGTGACCTGTTTTTATAAGAAATCATCATTTTTCTCTTTCGTCTATTTGGAGGTTTGTTTTCAATGTAATTGATGCAAAGCCTTTTCGGTTAAACAAATGCTCTTCTTTTTTATTTTAATTTCCTGAACTGTTTATTCAGAGGTTTGGTGAAGAAATGAAGGTCCATTTAGGTTATTATGCCCAGCTGTCCATTCAGACTACAGAGCTGGACAGAATATATTCCCATTAGTTCATCCAAGACAGTTAGTCTTTGATTGATGGTGTATTAATGCAGGAAGCCGAGCCCCTTCCCTTTGTTCCTGCGCATTAGACAAATTAGTCCTTACACATTTCCAACCCACCCCCAAGTCATCAGCCTGCACAGTCATTCTGGTTGGTTAATACTGCTAATAACCTTCATTTGAAAGGAGCTGAAGTGTTAAAGAGGAGGGGTTTTGTTAAAGAAAGAGGACAAACTGAGTCTGAAGTCAAAGGAGCTCCACAATACATCACCCGGCCACTGCTGCTCTCCAGCACACTTCACTACTGCGGTGACGAATGATCTTTTCATTCCCCCGGCCCAAATTAATTTTTCCGCCCCTCTTTTTTTTTATTATAACACTGCATTCATCTTGACCGTTCTCGAGATCCTGTGGATCAAGGCCTCTGATCATTTCACAATCAAATTAGTCTGGGAGAATATAATGCATCCCTGCCGTCACGAGACGTGCTTTGTTACTTGTGTCTGTGACTTGATTACACGTAGAGGTGACACGGTCACTGTCATTAGACCTTCACAGGCATCCGATTGTGACTAAAATGCGATGTGAACCTTCACCTTTCACAGGGCCGTCTCGCATTCACTGAATTTATTCTGTGTACGCCATTTATTAGTGGACGCAAATTGTTTAAACCTACTTGAAGATAAAACCGTATATTAAAAAATTCTTCCACTGAAAAGATAATCTAGTTAAAAACCCTCAATCTTATAACACAATGCACCTATGCAATTGTTAGTGGATTAAAATTAGAATAGATTATGTAAATTGAAGGCATTTGTCTTCAGTTCCGTATCTGACATTGTTTTCACCTTTTTCTGTCATTTGCCATTATCTTTATTTGGATTGTAAGTAAACAAGGTTACTATCAAAAATAGATCTTTTAAAGAATCGCTGACATAATTGTGTCATCTCTCTCGTGATGATGCTTAGCGCAGGTCGGACAGATTGGGATTAATTTCTCTTCTCTTCCTGACATCGGTAAATTAAGCTTAACTCTTTAATTACCATTGTGTAGGAAATCACCTTCCTATTATCCTTCAATTTTATTTAAACAGCTGTTAAGTCATAATTAGAATTGTCATGCCTCATTGCTGGTGTTGGGATTTTTCCATTCATTGCCTTGACTCAACATGTGTACCTAAATATTGTGGTGAACCAAAGACTGTCGAGTGAAGGGGAATGTCATGGCAAGGTGGCATGGTGGATGTCAGGCACAAAATAGGGTCAGAGGCTTTGAAGCAGCTCCTTATTTTCTCCACCACTGCACAAAAACAGCACAGGGTTGTGAAAGGTATTTGAAAGAGATATTGCAGATGTCCACAACACAAGGAAAAGCTGTAGTGAACTGTAAACCCAGAATGGTTAACTGGAATGGAAGTGGAATATAAGTCCTCAATATGCATGAATGGAACTTTGAATAATAGTGACATTGTTTTTTATCACTTAGGTAGTAGGTCAGAATACTAACTTTGTTTTCCCAGCACTCTTTGCATCCTAAGAAATTGCTTTTTAAATGCTCTACAAGGTTGTCTTTTTCTCCGTCTTTGTGGTGTTCATCATTATCCTAGACATTGTGTTGTCAATTCACTTATACTGTTGCTTAGGATTCCAATTGTGACTCGTAAAGGCCTCCATTCTGAAGAATTGTGCCCAGAAAGTCCAAAATATCTGGTCCAAATCTGGGTTATGTACATCACCAACTGTGATTGGGACTCCCCATGGAGGGACTCCGGCTGAGCCCTCCCACGCTTCGTTGGGCTCGAAGCTACGGTTTTCTCATCTTGTAGCGGGAGCTGTCTAAGCACCTGTGTGTCTGACAGATATCAAATCCAAATTTAAGTAATTCGTTTGTTGGTATTATACCTGACTGCTGCTCAACACAGCACTGTTAAGTTTATAGAGTTCTGTACACCACAAGGGTTAAGGTAACTAATACTTATACAGATAATAAGCAACAAAACACACAGCAATGCCAACCATACACGAGGAAGCAATTAACTATATCCTCAGGCTGGCCAAACAGCCAATCATGCCGACTGACACAGGCACAATGGGAAGTCTCTGGGTATTGTGTGGCTGGGCAATTTGCTGGGTATTCAATGAGAGTTCATCGTACCAAACAGTGAAATACTGTTACACTTGGCTGGCAATGATATTGGAAGAACACTATCCTTCCTCGTGTTTTTTTCCCTTTATCATTTTAAGTACCTTACAAGTGGCAGGTGTGGCATCATCAATGTAGGTGTAATTACATTTCTCTGCCTCTTCATAAAATATGACATGTCTTCTAATTAGGGAACTGAAACTTCATTACTTGTTGCTATTTTTAAATAGGTGAAGTGGGAAAGCAGGTCTGTTTCTTCTGAGTGTTTTCAATTAGACCACAGTAGGATATATATTGTAAACTCGAGGTCAGTTCCTTAATTGCCTCCTTACAGGCTTAAACCATTCTTCTCTAATTAGCCTAATAAATAAATTCCGTGTTGCATAATTATATTGGAGACAATATCTGATATCCATTTAAATTGTGTTTGCTTGTGTGAACAGGATCAACATCTTGTAATCACAGTAATCACAACCTGTAATAATATATTTTTAAAACATGTATATTTATCCGAGGAATGCATTAAATATTAAAACCGAAGGCAATTGTCTCTTTCACAGCTATGAAACTGTTTTGTGTAATTTAATCATTAATGGCCATAGACACATGGTAGAATAGCACTCTGTTTCATCTCCCTGGGAGACCTTAGTATGAGATTTATTTACTTCTTGCTTGCTGAGTTTTAGAAATGTATCTACCTACAAATCACAATTGACAGACTTGAACCTAACTGTGGTTTAATTATTCTAAGTTGCCAATGTCTACTGCCTCTAAGTAAGAAGTGTTGCTGTACAAGTTTGTAATTTGCAATCCGTGGGTAGGTTAAACTTTTGATTTGGTAGATGCCTTCCTTACTATATATTCATTTAAATGGATTGTTTACTTTCTTTTAATATTTTTTTCTGCTCAGACTTAGGGGTTAGGTAGGCCTATATGTTTGTAACAAAGACTAGATTTAGACTAAAGGCTTTTCTTAAACTGACTATAATACATTAAGCTTTAACATTAATGGTCTTTACTATTCCCTAATTCCTTTAAGTAACATATATATATATATATATATATATATATATATATATATATATATATATATATATAAGTCCTTGTTTGGCTGTGTTTTTGTATTTTTGTTTAATATTGAATTCATGTCAAGTCTGGAACCAGTCTAAACTGTATGGTCCATTGGGTCTTATGCTTGTATTAAACTCAAATTAGTATTCAAAAATAAATAGTATGCTGTGGCATTTTTTCTTACAACTGCTAGACTGGATATGTCAAATAGAAATTTGCTTACTATTTTTATACCAAAATTGTTGACACTTGTTTCATAAATGTATGGCGAAACGGTGAATATCAATAATTCTTCTCTCCTTTAAAGGAAAAGCAACCTTTTTTAACTGCTTTGGCATCATCAGTTGAATGGTGTGGGACAGAGAGTGACAATAACATTTTCTACATTTTGTCAAACACTACACTATCTTTTTTAACAGCTTGTGAGGAGGTGAAGGGGTTAAGAATGAGGTAAACCTGGCTGTTCTCCGGGAGACCCCTCTTCACCTTCCTCACAGATGCTGAAAATTTTAATTGTATCTGGAGATTATTCTCCCCGCTCCAGCTATTACCTGACACCCAGATAGATGAAGCCATTTGTGGGTATTATCAGAGCCAGCTGTGAGGGCTACAGTACGAATTATATCTGAAGCCTAATCCTCTCATTGAGGGAGAATCCCAAGCATATCAGCCATATGGCAAATAATTTTATTACAGGAGAAAAGAGTCCTTGAAGTTTAATCGATAGATGCTTCCATCCTGGACCATTTAGCATCATGGACTGGTTAACACCGATTGCCAGCATTCATCCTTATACTGAGCATTCTTGTTTTTAGCACCACATATCTTCATATAAAAACATTATTGGGTCTCCCATCAGTAAAATGGGAAAAAAGAGGAAACAGCTTTGTGATAATGCTTGTGTGAGTATTATTCTGAAATGTATGTGTATACATTTAAGATGAACAATTGTCTGTTAGCTATTTGCACATTTGAATTGTGTGTAGTAGTTTGCTTGCTGTACATCATTACTAAAACAGCGATGTCTCCATTTGCTTGTCCAGAAACACAGCAGTTGTCCAGCGTATCATATTGAGAGCTCACAATGTCCATGCTTGTTATACAAATTAGAGTATAATACAAAATGCAGGCCCACACCCCCTAGGTTCTCTTTTTTTAACTGTTCAGAGCATTTTCTGCAGAGACACAACAACAAAAAAGATAAGATTGAGAGAGATTGCATTTGACATGATAGGCCTACCTGCTATCGAAAGTAAGACCACTAATGCAAGAGGACTTGAAAGCGAAATATAGGGAGGAAAAGAAAAGTTATTATTTATATTTTTGTGCTGGATGAGATTATGCAATTCAGCAGCAAGCCTTCTCATGAACAAAACGGCAAAAGTGGTCTATTAAATGTACACAAATGGTAACTGCTGTAGTAAAAGCATCTGTTTCATATCTACATTTGATTGTATGCTTGTTATAGACTCACGACTCGGTTCGAAGCGTTAATGTTTAGGCTGATGTAACATAGGTGTTTATAGTGTAATGCTGGTTTCTTTTTGGGCCCATCCTTACTATACACATGATTAGACTGGGAAGTGCTATTAAAGTACGTTACTGCCCGTCGTCTCTCTCGTTTGAAGGGAATCCTGGCCGTAAAGAGGAGCACCTGGGTCAACTGACTTGTCATGGAAGAAATTAATTGACAAACAATAAAATCCTGAAAAAGCTCACTATTAGATTTATGCCTGTCCCACTTTGATTACACAGACATTTTATAATCTCTTGCTGCAAGCTAAATCCATTTCAGGACAAGACTCTCCCTTTTGGCAG
The DNA here is from genome assembly GCF_036373705.1 of Amia ocellicauda. Lineage (NCBI taxonomy): Eukaryota > Metazoa > Chordata > Actinopteri > Amiiformes > Amiidae > Amia > Amia ocellicauda. The sequence continues at coordinate 10,518,673 of NC_089864.1, forward strand.
TTAATTGTCCTGTTGTATTGACCGTACGAGTGTAAGACCACTGGAATTTGAGAAAGGCCCAAATGGCAGCTTTGTTCCAACAACAATTGTAATCCTTACGGTAATACTATTACTTGTCACAAAGCCAAGATTTAATATTCAGTTCACAGTTTCCAAAAGTTTTTACTTTTTTGAACAAACAAAACACCTCTTACCCAAAAACAAGCTCTGAGGTGGGTTTAAAAAAGGCTTGTCTTGTTATTATTATTATTATTATTATTATTATTATTGCATACATAACCAAGTTTTAGTAATTTAATTTACTGAAAGACTTAAAGCAAAACAAAACAATATTCTGTATTGCAGCACATTTGCTAATTTCCGTGTTGAAATATGAGGACTAAATAGTTGTTGTTCATAAACTTTAAGAGATATAGAATAAAAGGATATTTGGCATTTGAATGTCCTCAGAGTACCGCAGCAGAGATCCTCTAAAAGGACTATGAGTGGCCACATGTAAGTGCCATTATCGAGCCTACGAAAACACTTTAGGCAAAAACTGATGGCATTTCAGGTTACCACATAGGGACAGACCTGGGCTTTTAAGACCTAACATGATCAACATCTCATGTAGCTTAGTGGTAGAAAATTACACATAATTGTTGAGGTTCATTATCATTTATATCAATCTTCTGATTAAAAAAAGCTGAACGACCTGCCGAATGTTTTGGGTATATGTCTAAGGGGTTGTTAATAATCCAGTGTACAGGAGACGGGACTGATGATCAAAGGCCAAATCAAAGCCATGCATCCTGAGCCAAGCTCTAAAACCTTTAAAGATGTCCTATTTCTAATTTTCTAGGAAATTGCATATTGCCAGATTGAAATTTATCTTCCCACTAAAGTGTGATACTGTATTATTTACTTAGCTGTCCTGCTCTTGAAGATATGTTAGTGCTGAGTCAGGGAGATACTCCTGGCTTGAAATAAGAAAAAATAGGTTTTCTTGACTACGGAAAACATACAGAGAAGCCCACTGAAACTGGCCACTGGCATCTCCTCCACTGCCAATCCATGGCACAAACATCTGAGGTAAACTGGCAATTGCATGACAGTCAAAGCTCAGTCTGACAGTCTCACAGGGACGAGGCAGGCAGCAAGACAAGGATTGTCTTCATCTGAATCTTGGCCGCACCATTTTTTTAAGCTCAAACTCTTCTCAGAGGCAGTATGGTCCAAAATGTATTGTGCAAGATTCAGTGTTAAATATTGTCTGAGAATAAACACATGCACAGATGTCTGGTAATGACCGGCAGATTATTAGTTCTCTAGTGTCCTTTTCATAAATACAAAGCATCATCTTTAAATATATTCTAGTATAAAAGTAGTGCCTTGTCAGCCTTTGAGCCTCAACTTATCACTTACCCAAACGGAAGAAAAAGAAAACAAAACTTCTTCAATAGCATCCCACCAAAACCTCTCCTGGTCCAACTACATAGTCCAGCAGATTGTCATGTAAATAGGATTGTCTTATTGTGCCTGACATGCGTATCCATCTCCTCTTCTTTGTTCTATTTGTTGGGCTTTTGTACACCTGTGTAAGCCACGTCCAAGGCAAGTGTAACAACGCCGTAATGCACAGTTGATGTGTTACAGCTTTGTCTTTTTTAAGTCCACACAAGCGTGCGCTGTCTTCTCTGCAGCCTCACCGGGTCATGCTGTGCTATTGAACGAGCGAAGGCAGGTACCACAAATAATAGAAACAAGAATGGTAGAGCGCCCTAATGGTGGGAGATCAGCAATTCCACAGCTGCTGAACTGAGACTTTGTGCCTCGTGAATATATGTAAATCTAACCATACGATTGCCCTTCACACTCCTCTGCCATCCGAGGAGTACAAACAGTGAACGGGTCCATTAGCTCACATCCTTACCAGAGCAATGCACATGCTTGAGACATCTGGGTCTGTTATTTTGTTATTTGTAATATACAGGAGAATTATTAATAATAGACCAGTCCCACAGTCCTAGTCCTAGAGTAAAGTTTCCAAGAGGGCTTATTTCAGTGACACTCCAGCCTCATTTAAATTACCTCATTAGTGCCACGCTAACACTAGACTACATGATCTGGATCAGTGTCAAACCACTAGGTTTCCTTCCTTCCCTAAACTAGTTAAACCCAATTGGCGGCGGGGCTGTGCATAAATAATGCGAGAGAAGGGTGACGGAGCCTAAGTACTTGAAGCCTGACAGATTTGCCCATGATGTATTGCTATTAGATACGCTCCAGTGTCACTTTATTTATTCAACTAGTGAGTGAGGTTAACCCTTTACTCTGTCTGCAAGTGACAGGTTTGTCTGCGTAGATACTCCTGTGTTTGTGCTATTGACATTGCATACCGAACTTCCATGCATTTTAACAATGCTGTCCAGCTTTTTCTATGGTTTTACTCTGACATCATGTATGGTGTTTAATCTGCTGTGCCCGAAGGCCTCTTACTTGTGTGATAAATGACTGCTTCACTTAACAGTCGAGCCAACTGGGTCAGCAAGATGAAATAGCCATGGTTTGTTTTGTTTGGAAATTGTGGGAGAGAGGAAATTAAACACATAATTGTGTATAGTGTTCTTTACATTGGTGGTCCGGTAATGTTATGAAAAAGGTTTTGATGCATATATAACCACTTTGTCAACAAAATATTACCATTTGGGAGTTTTGTTTCAACCGTCTCTATGACCCTTCCATGCTTTTCTTCCAAGGCTTTTAGGCAGCAAATGCACCAGTGTTAAAAATTACATGTTAATTACATGCATTGCTTGATTTGTTTCCCAATCCAGCCAATAACATAAAGAATAAAAGATTAAGCATTTGAATGGATCGTGCAAATTAATAACCAGCTTCTGCTGCCTGATTTGTGCTTTTCTTTTCCTCCAAAACAAAGCCTCATTTAACAAGGAACTGTTTGGAGGCTGCCAACTAGCTTTGCCACACATTTCTATGCTCCCCGAAACACAAAAACAAAAAAGAACAAAGGAAAAAAAAGACTATTTTAATTTTAATCCATCTGTTATAAGTATCTGTTTGTTTGTTTTTTCATTGTAAACAAAAACAGAATGTGTTGGAAAGACAGCTGGTGTCCACACAAAATGTACCCAATCCAACCCTCCTGATAGAATAAGCTAACCTGTTTTGTCGTCTGTTTTCCATTGGCGGAAACACAAGCAGGTTGGGGAAGCCCAGAGCTCCATTTGTGCGTGCTGCTTGAATAAAATATTCTCCTAAATTTTAATAGATTATCCTGAAATAGAGCTAGGGCTTGACAAAGTGCCTGCACGGAGATGTAGTGGCTCTCAGCGCGGCTGATAATAATTGATGGATGACCACACTGCAAGACACTGACAGCCTGGTTGCCTGGCCTTTACCCTCTGCCAGTTCAACCCTTACAAGTGTGAAATAGCCAATTACTGCGACGCCTATTGAAAGTAATAGGCCAATGAGCAAATTGCTACTGTGGGACATTGTGGTTGTGTAGATGGAAGAGGGCCAAGATAAAGTTCTGCTCCAAGCAGCTGCTCCCACTATTGCCTGATAATGCTATTGGATGAGTAGGGAATGAGAGCAAGGTATTTCTTCTTTTAACTGCAGTGTCCTGCCTTGTATTGACTTAAAGTTTATGATCCATGATACTATCGTGTTATACAGGGTCTAATTTCCAGAAATAAATCCTCCTTTTAAAGGTTGTTAAACGGATAATGGGAACAGCCATGGTCATAGATTCTGTGAAAAGCATTAAATACAATTTTTGCTGGGAATGAAAAGTCATATTCTGTGCGGAGCGTTAATACTTCCCAGCCATTTGCTATTGACAGAACAATTCATCTTTATAAAGGACAGTGAAAAATTCCAATCTACTCACCGACATCACATTATCAGAAGTAATATATGACTGCATCTAAATATAAAGTTCAGATCTGATACAGCAGAGCGACCGCTGGTAATTTCCTCGGATATATATTGTCTGCTGGACGATTTACAAATTATAATTTTAAAGTGTAATTGGACAGGCTATTTTTATACGAGACTTATATTGTACCCTGTTTAATGGAATGTACAATAATATTTCTATTTTATGTAACTTGTTTCCACCTTCTCTAACTTTACAAAGCAAATTGACATTATCTGGTTGATGGAGCAGAAAACACAAATCTGTCTTACAATTTAAATTTGAAACACTAAGTCACTTAATTCCAGTTGAGTCTTAGAGCATTATGGCGAAATGCAGAATATTTAAATATATTAAAATATATGTATTTAATTAAATCTTAATATTAATATCTTATCACAAAATACTTGTTATTCTAATAGTCACTGTTTAATTTTGATGTGTAGTGGTCAGAATATTAAGTTCAATAATCTTAATTAAAATGATTATGATATAAATTAATACATTGATTATAAAATTCCCAGATTAAATAGTATAATGTAATAACAAATACCCAGTGATCTACAGTACAGTTGCACCCCAGTTCCTTTATTTGTGTTTTACCTCAATAATTTAGTTTCATTCCAGATTGGTTGTGTTTAATAAGGACAAATGAAACACATTTCAACATTTCTTGGAATTATACTGCAGTGAAATGTTAATAAAAAGGATATACAGCACAAGAGTAACTTTCATTATAAGTTTGAAATTATAATATTTTCAAAACCTTAAAAAGTAGTTTGTTTTATACAGGTTTTATAAGTCTCAGCCTCTGGGAAATTAGCATTGCAATGCACTATTAGGATTGTATACACTTCTCAGATGAATGTCATCAAACAAAATATTATATATACATACCTGTGTATTTACATATGTATATGTGTACGTATATATATATATATATATACAGCTCTGTAAAAAAATAAGAGACCACTGCAAAATTTTGTTAAATCAGCATTTCTACATGTATAGCAGCCAGGGATGTCGCTAGACCTATTTTAGGGGGGCTACATTTTCATTCCCCCCCCCCTTCTTAATGGAGAAAAAACCCATCTGTCAGCAAACCCATCCCCACCCCACCCCCCGGGTCTGAACACCGTCAGCATCTCCTGGGCATCGTTTCGTAGCCCCCCTAAAACCTGAAGTCTAGTGGCATCCCTGATGGCAGCCATTCCATTCCATTGCATTAATGTTTTTATTTGGAATTGGGGAGAAATGTTGTCAGTAGTTTATAGAATAAAACAAAAATGTTTATTTTACCCAAACACATACCTATTAATAGTAAAACCAGAGAAACTGATCATTTTGCAGTGGTCTCTTAATTTTTTCCAGAGCTGTGTATATATAAATAAACAAGACCATAACAACCAAACATTCGTAATCATATGATCAAATACAATATATGTAAATGGTAGTGTAACTGTATAAATGCGTGTCCAAACAGGTTTCATTGATGACTTTACAGAATTGTATGCAGTTATACAGCAAATCATCCGGTTATCTACACAAAATTAACACGCGCTGTTGTTCAGCCGTATTAAAAAATTTGACATCACATTTTGTATGCCTGAGGTAAACTACACAAATATTGGACATTTAGTTGCATTGTTGTTATTATTGTTATTATTGTTGTTTTTGTGGTTGTGATGTTTCCGTGATCTTCAACTCTGCGCAGCACGACTTGAGGAAAGTAATTTCTCTACTAGCTGCTTGACTTGACAGACAGGCAGAAGACAGGAGCAACCGGCACAGCAAGGTTAGGGCTACAAAGAAAGCAACCAAATTATCTATCGCACAAGCATGAAGCTTGTCAAATGCCTTCCCAACCCCTTATGAAACGGCCAAGATTGCATATTGGATATAAAAATGAAGGTCCATTTAATAAATAAGGGCTATTAAACACAGACACACCATGTTTTTAATTGAAGTGCTGCCAAGACTGGACAGAATGGGAAATTGACTCCACTGCCACTGTTGTCTGAACATTTGTTTTTGTGTCCTTTTCAAAAAAGTCAGGCAGGGAACCATTAGTGCCTTATTGTATATTTCCCAGTCTGTGTTGAGCTTTGTTGGATCATAGCATTTGGCTCATTGATATATACATTTCAATATTATATTGTGTATAGGGTTTAGCCTTTATCCTATGGATCGTTTCCTAATAATTGCTCCTACTGTTTATCAGATGTTGTTGGGAGGACATACATTATTATTGTATATAGTGCTCTTTAGATTTGCGCTGCTTGTGCTTTAAGATGTTTCCTTGACACAAAAGAAAATAGACATGAATGTATGAAACACAATGTTGATCAATATCTCTTAATTTGGGGTGTAGTCGCACACTCACATTACACAAACAAACAGGATTTATTGAACTATAAATGGACCTGTTATTATTGCAGTAATGTTTTATGAGGTTCCAGTTTGCCCTTAAAAGCTTCACTTTGTTTCACTAGAGCATCCAATACTCATTACAATTTTTAGGTAGCGTACACACATTGTGCCAGCGGCCATAAAATATGCAGCAGGATCCGTGTGGCTTTTGAGAAATGTTCCAGTAAATAGCATGTGGCTGCGGGCCTGAAGGTGTTACAGGCAATTTGACAGTGTAATGTATTTAGCCACTTTGAGCTGCACAATGTTCAATATAAACTGTATTCCACACATACACAACAGTCCAGGGCTTTGCTACAAATAGCATATGACTGGTGGGAGTGTCTGTGTGAAGACCAATTGCCACTGAGGATTGTGTCAGGCCTGGATAATGGTCTGACAGTGTCCTTTATACTTCATGTTCATCAGCTGTGTTGTGCAGTGAATGGCCTAACTTGTGTCTTAAGAACACCTACATGGGTCTTACACAGATGCTTCTACAGAGATTGCGACGGCTCTACAGGTACAAACATAACACCAAACTGTTTTATCCGGTGGTTCATATTCTCCATTAAACTTTACTTATTTATCAATATTTTCAGAGTTCGTTGAACAACGATTGAGCCTGGCCTAAACTGTAGAAATTTCAATCGATTGATTGATAAGTGTGTGTAAATCTTTTATAGTGTAATACAAGTGGAACACAATATGCATGTACAGAAAGCAGGGTCAGCAGTTGTTTGTTCAATCTGACTTGATAATGACATTGGTTAAAAGCCGTTAAGTGTATCTGTGTTGTTTCAACCCACCGTCATAGTAAATCAAAATATAATTGTGAAGATGAAGTCTCGGAGTGCACACCCAGACTCAGAAAGCTTCCTTCCCAGTACTTTATATTGCATTAGTATTATTTATATGTATTAACATACTCGTACTGTGGGCAATGGTAAGTTATATTACGCGATATGAATTGAAAGTTAAATTAAAAAGGTATTTGTTTGAAATAAGTAGAATAATAATAGTAGAAGCCACTACATGAGAAACATATATCACCACTTCATGTTTTGTCACCTTCAGATTTTGTCACCTTCAGATTTTCCCATCTTCCCGGTTTTTAACAATACGGCAGTGTTTTAGCATTGCCCCACTCCAGTAAAGGCTGATTTTTGCACCAACATGTTAAGTCTGTAATTTGCCATTATGCTTATTCCAGTAATATTTTACTTTTCTTCAGTATTTGTGTGAAAAATACAAATAATTGTTTTGAGAGTTTAGGGAAGCTAATGAGTGGTAATGAGGTCTAAGAGAAAGTGTTAAGTGCTGTTTTTGTTAATGCAGCTGTGCAGTACTGGGGCTCTGGTTTTGTTTATTAGATAATGACTGAGGAATGCTCTTCAGCGCTTCCAAGATCCCCAATTCAATAAGAGCAAAACACGCAGTTTTTTTTTTTTGTTTGTTTTTCAACACACAAAGAATACAAAATGTTAACGCAATATTTCATCGTCATTAATGTATTATTTTGTATTAATGTTGCAGGTAAACAGGTAAATTTTTAATTGTCTAGATTGTTAAAAAGGCCAAAGCATGAATGATTTGCTACTCAGATAGTCTGTGATTTTGAAAGGGCTGCTGTTGGGTTATTGCATGGATGTCATTTAGTGTTACATCTGACCAGCCATGTCGTGCTTGAAGTATGATTAACATTTATTATGATTAACTGGTTGCTGTTTGGTGGAATTGTTAGATATGGTCATAGCGATGATAAAAATAGTTTGATTTCAACATATTACAAATATTTCATGTATACATTTTAGAGTTGGAAGATGGGCATCTCATTTCTCCCCAAAAAGTGGCTGTGGTTAGAATTAATACTTTCTAAATAAAAAATGCTACCTATTGACTGTGCACTCTCTTAGTATATCCCTACGAGTGGTCCACTTCACAGGAGGCAGCAATTTGCTAGAGGATTTGCGGTCCAGGACAGATATGTGCCAAATGTGGGATGCCTCACTGTGGATATGTTTTTAAAGGCCACAAATGGAACATTCCCACAGTGATTCCGCCCGATGGTTCTTTCAAGTGTGAGTCTCCAGCAGATACCTAGTGCTCCTAGTCACTGTGTGATGGCTCAGGAGACATGGACTTATCAAGGTTATGCAGATGCTGGATACCTAACTGTGGCAACTCCTAGAGCAGCCAGGCCAAGCACAGATCCTTGTACATCTTCATAGCAAGAAGAGCATTTTTTCAGAGTGTTCTTGGATCCCCCAGTCATGCACAAGTTATATAACTATGGGAGGGAATCTACGATGATCATGTGAACCCTAGATTTGAGCCAGTTGACCTTGAGGCACAGTTGAGGTAATGGGCTTTCCCCTGTCATGCTTCACCTGACTTGCCTTGCCCACAGCTTCGGTATTCATTAGCCAGTTAAAATTGCGTTTGTTCCTACTTGACAGGGAATGATTAGGTTCCCCATTATATTTTTATAGCCAGTTGAAATCTAAAATGGTTCCCCGATAAGTAGGCTAATTAAGCTAACTAGGGAAGAGAGAGGAGAGATGCTTTGGTCTTCGCATTTATTAAGAGACTGGATAGGTGAGGGAAAACCCAGCTATTATAGCTTTTGAGATAAACTGAACTCTTTCATATGGAAACGTACAATTTTATATTAAAAAATGTTTCTCTTTCTTTCACATCCATGTCATTTTGTGTTTTCCTGCTGCTGTATATGCTAATTAGTTTAAATCCCCACATCCACGTTTACTGACCTTTGCTTACCTTAAAAAATATATATTTAAAAACATAATTATTAAGTGTCCTAGAAGTCAATCCTTTATATCACTTTAAATACACATTTATTGTCTATCTCCCTTCAGAATGATAAAACCTTAGCGTATAAAGGCATCCTTCAGCCACTCCACATAGGCCACACAAGTCATATTAGACAAGCTCGGCAATTCACTACATATGAAATTGCCCTTTCTTCAGACATAATAATTCTGATAGCTCTTCACTGGGGATTATGCCTTGGTGTGGCACGTTATACCGAGTATAACCCAATATACTTCATAACAGGGTAAGAAATGAACTACATTGAATTTTGGGCAGTTATCAGATTTAATTTAGTGCCACAAAAGCCGTTTGTTCGGGAAAAAGAATTGATATGGGGGAAGAAATGGATTTACACAAAGGGTACTTATTAGAGATCGGCAGCTCTTCAGTCAGGAATGAATTCACAGTATGACTTGTGGTTTGCTACCCCTGAATCGGCATGTCTTCAAACCGCAGTGTGCCATACGACTTTTAAACAGAGAAGAAATCTCAGCCTCTGGGTGGCCCACAAAGGAAGCGCTGCTCCCGGAATTCACAGCTGTCACTCAGTCGGAATAGGATTTTTTCTAATATGCATAGAGCTTAAGAGAATATAAATAACCACAAAACAAAAAAAAACTGCTGTCATAAGTGATTTCTCAAAATGCAAAATAACATAACCCTCACTGTGCTGTGGCAGGGAAAGGACCCCCTGTGATTCTGTGAGTGGTTCTTGACGGGGATGGCAGTCTGATCTGGATGCACGAGGTTGATTGTCCACTATACATGTGGTGTGCTAATTAGAAACCAGCATTCTCAGATTGGCAATGTGTTTGAGTTTTGGTTTTGCTTTCCAGTGACCTCAGCAGCAGACTGTATTATCTTTCTTCCTTCTCTGCACCTCTGAAATCACACTATGGAGCATTACAAATTATATATATTTTACTACCCAAGGTTCAGCTGTAAGGCGTTGCTTCTGCTGGCTCTATAAAGGAGAGCAGATTCAATTAACTGGTGCTAGTAATTTACAGTCTATAGCAAAACAATGGACCTGTTTTCATCGTGTTCTTGTCACAGGTCACAATATTTACTCATATCCACATTTTATCCTGTTCATCCATTCTAATCTAAATAAAAGAAACCTGTATCTTATTGGTGGTGTATTATCTGTTCCTTTAGCTCAGTTTGCTATAGTTCCCGGTGTAAATTGACACAATTCCCACTCAAGGGCCTCGGTCGTCTTCGTTTCTGTGTGGGCAATACACTGAGGGAGTACTAATGAGCCATTGTCCCTGCTCGGTGGTAGAGGGCATATGGCTGTGGAAAGTGCTTTGTGTGATTAGTAGATTGTCCCTAATTAAGTAGATGCAAGGGTCACCGCAAATGATATAGCTGAAGAAGGCACTGAATGATGGCTTTGTCGGTACGCTTTAAAATGTGCTCCAGAGCCGAGTGTGGATTGTTTAGTGTGCTTGATAGAAAACAATCACAAGCAATTAAATTAAAGACTATAAAATGGTGGAGTTCGTTATGGCTGTAAAACCCATAGAACTCTGTGTTCCCAGTGCAACCCAGAGCACTTGTGTTCAGTCAAAGACACAATTAGTCATGTTACAGAACCAACATGAGATGGCACAATGAATATATAATGAGGAATGCAGAAACAACCTAAGCTGTTTGGGTTTTGCTTGTTTTTATGCAAAGCTATAAAACAATGTAGAAACAAGTTGTGTTTTACCTTATAAACTTATTATTATTATTTTAAGTTAAAAATAGTACTGCTCCTTTGCATGTGTTTGTATCTCATCATAAACTGCAACATGAAGGAAAAAGATTCACAGTAAAATGAGGTGAGATTTTTCTGATATATTGAATATATTTGTTTCTTACTAAGTATAGGAAGCCAATCTTTAGAAAGTTAGTATAACAAGTAATAATATTATATGTTACTGAGAGACCACATATTCTCATAATTTAAAATGCATTATAATGGGGATCAGCTGGTGGTATCACACTAGGTTGATTATAACAAATCAAAATTGTGTTTCCTGAAATTGTGTATGTAAATAGAAAGCACATACGCTAGATGTGGTTGCTCAGGGTTGGGGAGCTGTGTCCATTCCCACCCCCACATTTGACACAGTCCACTTCGTTTGTTTATCAGATGCAGGGTGCATGATTGGGGGGTCTTTTTTAGAATAAACATAAATGATCCTAAAGAAATAACAACATACGTGATGAGTCATAATTAAATCTGAAAACAAAATATGTATGGATTTGTTTTCTAGAACCTTACATTTATATATAAGCACATATATAAATGTAAGATTCTAGAAAACAAGTTCATACATATTTTGTATGCCCATCAACCAGCAGCTTTAAGACTTGAAAGATACATTAAGCAAAGATATGCATTGAGATTGACTATTAAATGGCCAAATACTGTGCAGAATATGAGATGAGAATTTGAGGTCAGTGTTTCAAAGCCTGAGATATGTAAATTTTTTAACATGATATATATCAAGACTAACTTCCATGTCTTCCCCACATGTATAATCAAGAACAACTTCATATTTTAGTCTTATTCGTTGCCGCATTGATTGTTCATGATGTTAGCTTTGGTTGGCTGCTGTGCATAAGTGTTTTCCGACAGTTGCACCAAACTAATGTTGTGTGGCCTAACTCTGGCCTCATTATGGTGATTGCATTTTCCATCAACCCGCCACATAAAAATGTCTTCTTACTTTTAGCCACACTTTCTTCAAGACGGGCATTGGGCCCCGATGTGGCAGGCTGGTATAATGCTCCTTTTCACTGCATCAACCATTTGAAAGCTGACTTTGAGTTTTGCCACTCATCCTTTTTTATTTGACCAGTGGGAGTTTTAATCAAAAGACCACGGAAGACCTCACTCTTCTTCCAAGCGTCTTTCCTGCCTCTTCGGGCAACGGGGTCACAAACCTCTCAGTACTAACAATGTCTTTTCTGTTACAAGACAGAGAAGCAGCTGTGAAATGTACTTCAGCTGACAATTTAGCCTTTCTTTCCACAACCCATACAGTATACGTCTGTGGGGTAGACCGATCTTGTACTTTTGTCATAGCAGATGTTACCAGAACTTGTTTACAGAATCAAATAATCTTCAGTGTAGATTCTTATGGTTTCTGTAGCTTGTTATTACTGGGAGTTTACCTATTTTTTGTGTGTGTGTGTGTGTGTGTGTGTGTGTTTTTTTGTAGAAGGAAAGATGTATTCATATTGTCAAGGCACCTTATATATATAAGAGGTACTAAACAATAAAATAAAAGAACATTGTCAGAAAATGTCTTCATATGTGCAGTTTATTTAATGAAGACAGTGTATTTTGGCTGGTCGTTTTCCTTTCTGGTTTTTATATCTAAAAATCAATAATCATAAAATAAAAGCTATTATTTCTCATTTTTAAAGCCAGTGTATGTTAGGTCTAGTTCCAAATGAAGAACATCATTTTGTTAAAGTTTTATGAATCCCAGTAGACTGACAACTGATATTGTTATCCCAGGGCAAACCGTGATCAAATGTACGGCATGTGGTAAACCCCGAGGGAGCCGTGGTGCAACTACATGCAAAGACGCCAGTTTCCTAGCTATTCGCACTTTATTACTATTCATGCAAAAACACACAAAATGATCAAGAATTATGGGGATAGCTGTGGATCTCTCTGAAATCGTGCTGTGTAGGAAAACTGTATGTTAACATATGCAGAAGTTAATTATCCCTTTTTCAGACAACTTGTGAAAACACAAAAACCATGAATATTAGTCACACGATCAATAAGGAGTATGGACAGATGAAACAATATCTGAAACTTTCAGCACAAAGAGAGAACATAATATATGATAAGGACATGCAAGACTTTGATAGAATGGAAGCTAAAGTCATGGAGGCAGTACAGAAGTTGCATCTTTCATTCCACTCTTCAAGGTCACAAGACTCTCAGGATGGCAGCTTACAGGTTTATTATACACCTTTCATCATGATAGTGACACCAGACATAGACTGAACCTAAAATGATGTCAGTCAGGAAGAAGAATGGGTTTCCCCGGCTTCCAATGCTGTGGGATGAGCTCGACAGAAGATTGAAACAGAAGACTGTGAAGGTAATTAGCGCTGAATGGACCAACATAGAGGCAGCTAGAATTCCACATAATACATTTTGCTTTGTATGTAATTTCCAATTGTTACATATAATTATGCGAATGTGAGTGAGAGTGAACTTTAGAATGGCTCAGTCCGTGTCAGTTGCAGAGTAGCTGAATCCCTTTCTTCCCATCATATGAACTTTAATTTGCTAAGAGCCCTCTGTTCGGCATCACCCTCCGTAGCACTGACCCTTCTGCACTGATGCTGAGCAATTAGTTGCCAATAAGAAAAGCAGTAAATCTTTGTTGGTGCTCTGAGGAATCTCTGTCCGATTAGAAGACAGCTGACACAACCATAAGGTGAGGGCTCATGTGAGGAGCTGAACACACAATATTAAACCGCAAGCTTCTTTGCCTTGTTAGAGACCAATTTGCTTTATGATTTTATGACTCACCGAGAACCATTGAATCCACCGTTTCGGTACTGGATTGTTTGTGGTTTAAAGGGGTCCTGCACAGAGGCCAGATGAGAATGGGATGAGTCTTTCATGGCGGCCTTGTTTTCCTTTAATGGGTCTGTTTTCCTTTGTTTTCGAGCTTCACTTTCATACTGTGTAAAATGAATAAAGATAGTGATGAAAGCCTTTGTAATAGATTACACCTGTTAAATAACGCTTTGAAAATGTTTCTTGTGAAAACTAAGTGCGCAAAGGTGTCTGCTAATCAATTAATTTCTAAATATGCTTAGATTTGCAAAGTAGAAAACTGATATAAGTAAATAGACGTGCGAGTTTGGAAATAATACTCTGAAACCAAACCGAGCACTTGAAAAATATGTGTGGTTAATATTTAATGGGCGTTATACCTCCTCAAGCTTGAACATCAAATACTACAATAACAAAGGAAGAATCACAAACTGCAACACCAGTGCTTTAAGGTTGGTTTCTATCGAATAGCTCTATTGGGTAGGAAGAGATCAGTAAAGTAAATAAGGTTGCACTATTTCTGGAAATATTGCATTTAATAGTTAATGTATTGTACAGCACCACTCTAAGGTCTCATTGGTTGCCACCAAAGGGGAGTGTGGCTTCAGGCAGCGACTCATTACCAGACTAGCACACAATTGATATGTAACATGTTAACCTTAACGTCTAAGTGTCCCGTGTTTTAAATGGGGATTAACTGGAATATGTGCAGCTAACTTGGTACGTCTCATTCACAGCTGGATACTGACTTCAGTTACAATAGCAGTTGGAGAGCTGGGAGCTATTTACCTTCCATATTTCAAATTGGGTACAGGCAAGGGTGGTGAGGTTTGTAATGTACTTCACATTTTTTGGTTTGCACTATTGCTTCAAGGACAGAACTTAGTTATTAATATTTGTTGCATGGCAGTTTAACCATGTTGGTTCAATATACTTTGCACACACCTGGTAATGAGAAGACAACCTTTAATAATATACTGCTGACAGCATGAATATTGCAGACTTTATGGACCAGCACACACAGTGTAGCGACATCAAGGTTTTAAGAGCAGCCCAAATACTGAACTCCACTGTAAGTTCAATATAGCTGGAGTTCGACACCAGTCACATTCTGATAAAGCGTGCTTTCCAATGGTTTGTTTCACTGTTGGATATAGCTATATATAGAGAGCTTTTTTTGGACAGGGACATTTTTAAATAATTTTTTTTATCGTTTGGATTTCGAATCTAATCTTTGGAAGAAAAGTAGATATCAGAAAGGACTGTCAACAATGATGTGATCCATATTAAACTCTATGAAAAGTAGCCAATGAATGAGTAAGCGGACGCAAAAGGAATCTTACATTATGTGTACAGGCTTGGTTTGATGGATAGTGTTTCCCATATGGTCATAACCATTGGCTGATTTGTGAATATTGTTCCCCTTTGGTTTAATCTGCTGTGTGCTGTGATGCAGAAACTGCATTCCCCACAGACTGCTCTCAGGGCTATTAATTTATCTTCTATGGATTAACTTTGTCTTGGCAAAGAGTACAGTGTGGCCTTCCTTGGCAGGGAAAGGCATATTGGAAAATATGTTGACCTGCAGTGACCTCATACCTTGGAATGGAGCTACATTAAAGCTGGTCTGAGTGCATTTCACATTTAGGATATTTGATTTTTATTGTTTATCCCTGACCAAAGGACATCTATTGGAACACTGCCTGACCTTTGGTGGCCTGGTGTGTTATGATCGGTTTTCCTTAGGTTGGCTTCTGTAGACTTCTTATTGGAACATTTGATTAACTATGTATTGGTTGATCCAGCTGTTTATTTGACCGGACAAAAGACATATAGTAGTAAACACATAGACCTTTTGTGACCTAGTTCAGGGTCACAACAAATTACAGTACACGTGATTCACAAGTGACTTTTATATATCCTCCTGTGATCTCTGCAAAGACATTTTCATCACTTGTACTCACACACACGCAAAGAGCATATAGCACATGTTTTAAACAGAAATCTTTATAAATGTATATGACTGTGTCCATTACATAAATATTCAAGTGTTTTAAATGTTTCTTTATACACGGCTTACTTGAAATTGATGTATTTTCCCCATAAATACAAAATGAAAAATATTATTAATAGCAATAATAAGTTAGTTGCGATTCTGTGATATCGGGAGTCATTTCTGTATAAGCATTTATGTACATTAAGACTAAAACTGTGAAAGTTATCAAGTTGCATAACATGCAAAGATGTGTTAGTCCTCAAACTGAATTTGTGTTTTGTTGTGTCTTTTTCCTCGTTTGTTTGTGTAATGTCTCTCTTACAGGGTATATGCCTTGCGATCGTGTAACTGTTTTGTTTTCCGAACAGTCCACGAGTTGGGAAAGGGCCTGTTTTTCCAGCACGTTCTCATACATATTTATAGTGCACAGACTGCGCAGCGCTGACATAAAGATCCATTTCTTTGTCATGCTTGCATCAGTAGTGGTTTAAGTTGACTTCAATTTGAATAAACACATTTTCTTTCTGTCTAGCCAGCAGAATGTTGAGTTATGCTATTTACATGGGTGCACTGCGAGCAGCACAGACCTATTTTGCAGATGAATCTCTGCAAAGACTTCTTTGTCATAAGCTCTCTCAAACAGCACAGTTGCTATGACAACATGGGCTAGATAACCCATTTGGGAAAATACTTGTAGAACCTAACACTCTATCATCTGACATTCAATAATTTCGTGTTCATAATAACTAGAAAATCAATGGCTGTCCTCTGAGACAGTTTGTTGGAGAGGCACACAATGCTGGCAAGTAGCTGTCTACATTTGCTTATATTTGTTTGCGTATTTGTGCCAGTAGTGCAAATCAGAGGGAGGCTGCTTTAGGGTTGATGACTTGCTAACTGGGGATGGAGTTGTGTTAACAGCATTACTGTGACCCTTCTGTTGACACACATAAATAAACAGCAAATGCATGAAACCACTTTTACCGCTTTTTTATTGTCAGGTCATAAAGCAGTTCACAGTTCATAAAATGTATATTTGATACTGTGTATAATAAGAATAGAATCCACGCGTAATGTATCATTTTTAGAAACAGAATAGCATTATGTCCCAGTTAATGCCTGTGTAGAAGTGACTTTAATGAAATAAAAAATGAAAAAGTAGTCTATATAAAATATTCCCTAAATAGGCATATTAATATGTATTTTAAAATAATAATAGTTATAAAGGGAGCACAAATGTGTATTTAACATTTCCAATGGCAGTTCATTTAATGGTTTATTCTATGGTGTATTTTGTATTTCTTTCAATATCAAATTAGTTTTAATACTGACAGCAACCTCAATAATTGCACAATTGGCTTTTTTGTGTGTCACTAACTTTTTAAATGTTTAACATTCTGCCGCCAAATTTCTGTTTTAATTGAATTGGTTTCTGATTGTTTCTCTCTGTAAAGTAGCAAAACGGGAGGGAGGTTGGTTTAGGAGATCGGTAAGATGATACATTGTGCATTAGCATATGAAAAAGAAGGGTCATTTGACTCCTCTTGCCCTCTAACCTTAGTTCAAACTAGATACCATGTCATGACCTTGTATTCATTTTCAAACGAGCAATACTCTGATTGTTTAACGCTTTGATCCAGCACTCACTTTAAAGTGTTTCAGTTGTGTGTGTGTGTGTGTGTGTGTGTGTGTTTATATATATGTTTATGTACCAATTTTGAGAATCTCTCTTTACTCTTCTATGCACATTTTTCACTGATCTGATACAAATTACACAAATAGCTTATAGTCAGTAATATATCACTCATTCTTAGCAGTTGGAATGTATACACCAAAGTAAGAAGGCTGAATATATAGTAGAAATGTTTGTCTGTTTTGTAATCTTATCAAGAAAGCAGAAAATAAGATTTCTGCCTTGTGGGTATCATCATAATTCCAAACTAATCTCTATACATTGGAAAAAAGAGGAAATGGATATATCACCACACACACTGTGAGTATATCTTGCAGAAATAGTTATTGTGGGATTATGTTAAAGTGGAGATTTGTAGCTTATCCTCTGGCTTTATGATGACTTTGTCCAACCAATTCTGAATAGCAGTGAACTGAAACTTATCAAACTTATCGCCGAATTAGTCTTTCTGGTGCTGCACTTGGAAGGACACAATGAACTGTTCAATGTCAACTTACACAAGAGGAGAGGCAGGTATCTACATGGATAAGTATGGAATAATTGTTTGTTATATTTTCAGTTTTCCAGGATTTGCATTATTAGTCCGTGAGTGTGACGTCTCCTGTTTCATTCATATGATGATTTTTCTCTGCAGCTTGTTATTTACGATGTGTAAATCTACATGAAGCTTGATGCAACACTATTACAAGTTATACTTATTGTGAACAGTTAAAGAAAGAAAGACTGTTAGGCTTGTGTTATAACATGGAAGAACAATGGTACTGCTTACAGTTTTGCAGTTTAAATTGGTTATTTCAAGCTTACAAAGGCACAGAACAGGATTTCCACAGTCTTCAAATTGTTTTCCTGGGGTCAAGTGAAATGTACCTGCTGTTAAAATAAATCTGAGAACTGAGTTCCATGACAGGCATTCAGCAATTTCTTCTTATGTCCTTTTTTGATTAAAGTAAAATTGCAGGCAGTTCTGGTGCATTTTGTGTGAGAGGCTGAACGTCTAGCAAATCAGAAGCAGCTGTGATGTCACCATTTATCTAAATTCATATTATTATTTTTTTGTTGCTGCCGCTTTCTAAAGGTATATTGCTTATTTCCAAAAATATGTATATATATTTTTTGTAATTAAATGTAAACTTCATTGACTTAGTACCACTCACAAGGTTGTATATGATATACTGTATTCTATGCTATTCTGCTGTTCCATCTATAACCAATAATTAAAAAACTAAACAAAACAATCATGCCCATAGTATATTTTGGGACTTATTATGATGAGACTACCCTAATTGGATTATTTGATTTAAACCTAGGCATAAACTAGATTAAAATATTTGTATGCAATTTTCTGTTCCTTGAGATTGTGATAAAGGCTGATGTATTGTTTGAGTTTTAAAATCTACACCTGGATAAAAGAGTACTTTTAGCCATCTTGTGCCTAGGAGAGATTTAGCTCAAGTTTAGTTCTCCACGCTGTTTAATCCTGGGGTATAAATTGAACGTAAATGAAGTGAGGTAGATCACTGTGTTCATTATTTAATGGCAGTGCTCAAGTTAAAATGTATTATGATGTAAGAGCATCGCCTAGGCCTGTGCGGTTTTATGAGTCTGTCAGGGTAACGCTGGTATCAGCACAAAACTAATATAAGTATTACAGTGCATTTGTGTCTTTCCAAGGGGACGCTTCCCACTGTGCTTTGCCCTCTGTGCCAACTCCACTATAGATCTGTTTTCAGTGGCAAGAAGGAACAAAACTCTGTTTTACAATCTGGAGGGTATTGACTGTATTGACTGCCATTCTGCCAGCAGCCAAATGAGAGTCTAAAATCAATCGGATGTGCGTCCAGCGCTGTCATTGTCTGCTTCTGGCCATCAGCAGGACATGCGTCGTGCCCTCTCCGATCTATTTACCCATCTTGTGATGGCGTGAGTTACACAACTGTATCACACAGCATCTGCCCCAAAGCTTGGGGTTGGGGGTCCAGCTCTAATGTCTGAATGCTTTGGCTTGGCTCTTTCACAGTCGGGCTTTATCCTATCAATACAGCGCAAGATATCATCGACACTCGTATTGTTTTATTTAGTGTCATGTGACAAACAAAAACAATAACATTAGATGCAAGCATAAACATACACTAATATTATAGGGTAGTGTTATTTTTTGTTGTGTGAGATTCTCCCTGAAATGCCTCCATACAAATGGGGATGAATAATCAAATTAAATATAAATTTTGCTGTATCAAAATTGAAATATTACCCGTAATGACTTGCTTTGTGAATGTCTGTCATCCGGTTGATTTTGATGATGTGAAAAGGACACAATCTCCACCAAAGGCACTGTTAAAATCAGACAGAGACTGTAAGAAGGAACTTCATGTGCCGACTGCATCAGGATGACTCCATAGCAACCTTAACAGTGGATTAGGCTCTGTGAGTAGGAAGCGGTGGCTGGGAGGCAGTGGGGAGGACGGGCTAATTTGTCATGTAAAGTATATGCTGCATATGTCAGGTTCACCGTGGCTTTCATTTGTTTTGATAATCAGAATACTGACAGATCCCGTCCCTTGTGATCGGATTATTTTGTAAGGATTTCCTTATCTCTGTGATGCTCTGGTATCAGAAGACCTGGGGTCCTGCATGAAAAGGGAAATGAACATGAAACCAATTCCAGAGACCTGGCTGATGGCAAAGCGGGGCATTGAGTACAAAAGTTGAATCCGTCTGGCCTTTCATGTCTGTGTGGCTAGGAGACTGAAAGGTTATCTACAGGCTGGCATAAGTGCCTCATTAAAGGCTGAAGTACAGTAAGTAGAGATTACATTAAACAAAAATACATGTGAATGGCATTAGTCAATTTAGCATTATGGAATTACGCAAATACAGGAGCATTAACATTTTAGCAAATCATTTTGTATTACATCTGTGTAGCCTAATCATGCCTAGCTGAAAATGGGAAGAGCATTGCGCTAATCACTGTTCAATCTTCAATCACCCTCAGCTGCTGATCAAAAAATTCAGCTTTTTATCCCGATAAGAACTAGCTTTTTAGTGAAAATGCATTGAAAGCTACTACATTCTCTGCCATTTTAGTAACTAAACTAGGAACTTTCAGGTAGTCGAATCTCAGTGATAAAAGATGATACGGCACGTTGGTTTGAACTGCCGGTACCCCAGCGAAACTATAAGATGCTTTTGTACGAGACAATGGCAGTTACGTGATGTATACACTGAGACACTGCTGTCCACCAGCTGAAGAGGAAGTGCTCCCATCTGTAACCAAGAAGCGAGACGACAAACAACTGAAAAAGAGAAACAAAATCCCAAGGCCCTGTGGTGTGTGACAAATCTCCCTTCACAACCTGACGTTTTCTTCTTTTAGCTGTTTTTTCTGTGTGTGTGTGTGAGAAGATCTCAGATTAAGGATCTTTAATACTTAGCAGAAACCCATTCAACTTACTGAAAGATAAAGCCTGGATTTGCGATGCTAATATCTTTGCAGGAAGTACAGACAAAAGCTGGGCACCACAATATAGAGTTGGGTTGCCACACTGCTCAGTACCTCAAGCTTTGTTCAATTATGGCTCGTAACTTCGATTTCTGGCAGTGACTGTAGGGCCAAGATCCCAGGTTAGGCAGGAGTTGTTTTTGTGCCAAGCTTATGGTTTCTCATGCTGTAATCCCTTTAAGCACCTGTACAATGGATGAACAGCTGGTGAAGGCGCCATGCTCTTGGTTAGTGTAGTAAAGTGCAGTAGGCACTTCATCATAAACAATGGTTAGGGTCAGTAAAATCAGTACGGATCATCTCCGAGAAAGCTGGCAGAGCAACCTGACACCAGCCAGCCTTTCAAGAGGGACCAATCTAATAACATTAATTTGGTTCTGCCCTGCTGTGTAAGGTAACCGCAGCCAGGTCAGCTGAAGGAGTACCAGGGATCTCACTTCACTGTAGGCAGGTTGTCTGGCCTTTTCAGGATCCCACAAAGAGTCCTGAAGCAGCCAGAGGGACAGACGTGCTTCTAATGATGCACATCTAAAGCAGAAGGATGGTTGCTGAAAATGACTTCCTGGTGAATCTGTGAGGGGAGGGGAAAAATGGGAATTGTACTGTCTAGGTCAAAGGGAAATTAATTTTAAAACACAAACTTGCTAGTGCCAGTACACTTGTGTTATTGAGCAGTTTATTGAAATGTAAGCTACATTACCATCCATGTTGCTAGTATCGTTTGTTGTAAGTGGTCATCATTTAGAGCAATAACGCTGATGTTTGCCATAGTCCTTATTAATCAGATTAATTTCTAATATATCCGTCTGAGTTTTGTTTTCCTGTAAGATACTATCCAGTCGATGTGAAGCAAACAAGATAGAGCTGTCTTTAATAAAACCTTTAACTACATTCCATAAAATGTGTCGATCATCAACTGAATTACGGTTCAATTTAATTAAGTCTGGTAGCCGATTTATACTGGTTTAATTATGAATCCTGGCATTACCGTTAAACGTTTAGAATGGCTAACCAGAGGCCATAATATGTATCAATAAGGTAACATTAGACTATTTTTGTGTAGTAAGGATGGGTTTAACTGTGTGAAAGTTGCTGTGAGAAGTTATATCATCACTATACTTAAAAATGAATACAAAAAAACATTGGGACTGCTTCATTTTACATGTCTTAAAAGGTAGAATCAGAGGAGCTGAGTAAATACCATAAATAAATGGTCTGTGTGGACAGATTCATACTTAACATATGTATTCTGTTTTCATTTTTTTGATGTGCTGTTTTTGTGTGTGTGTCTGTGCATGTGTGTGTGTGTGTGTGTGTGTGTGTGTGTGTGTGTGCGTGTGCACATGGTGCAAACTGTATTAGCCCTTTAAAAAAAAAGTATATTTTCTGCTGCTCAGGCTCAGTCTGTTACACAGGTGGAGGTTGGTGCAGTGAGGCATGGAGCTGATTTTGCTCCGGGCTATAAAACACTGTTGGTCATCACAAGGCAACACAGTAGCCACGGCCGGTGATCTGCATTGTTCATTCTTGTGTTTTCTTCAAGGCTTCTGGTTAAAGTGCTACAGAATTGTGCTTTATGTTTTTGTTGACTTTTAAACAAATGTCTGTTTCTTCTTTGATTTCAGTTTGTCTCTGAGAGAGTTTTTGACATTCCATTGAGTTTCATTTTTTTTGGTTTGTGTTCCTAATTCACATTTTCCCGAAACAATGTCTGTTCATGTCTTCATGGACCGAGGTCTGTACTTCTGGGAGTGTAGCTCCATCATTACACTCACAGCTTGCTCCTTGGGAACCTATTTGTTCTGTTTTATCCCGGGGGGTTGTGTTTCAAAGATGTTATATTATTTTACAGTTTTATTAGTCTCTGATTTTTGTTTGTTTGTTTGACAGTTTTACTTATCATGACCAGCAAAGTCTGCTCCATTTTATCTGAAGGTAATTGAACCCTGCACATATTGCAACACTTCACTTACACATATGCAAAACACATTTGCTTAGTAATTTGTTGTCTTTACAATGTTCAGGGGACAAATGTAGTTCTTATTCATGTCAGAGAAATGTTGAGATATTTCAGATCCGATTAGGAAAAAGCTGTTGCCAATCAGGAGAAATACAACGAGGTGTCTGAAATCTGACTACTGTCAAAATCACATTTCATAAAAGAGAAATTCAGTGGGGGCTGCTCGAACACACATTACGACTGTGTCATCTGTGGCCCAACATGATATTAGATACAGTTTTTAATAAAGCAATATAGTCCATACATCCTCAAGCATACCAGTATATTTAATTAGCCAGTGTCCTTCGCTTTTAAATCGTCCAATAAATGTTTATCCCAAGTCATTCTACATTAATAAAATTATTGTAAGCATTTTGTAGACACTTATACTTACAAAATCTAGTCACCTGTTCAGAGATACCAATGTAATTACTGATAAATGCTTAGGAGCTTGGTAATTGGACAATATATATATATATATAATAATTATAACAGCAACTATACATAAAAAAAAAAAGATCACGTAAACAAAAAACAGTTCAGTATCGTATTGAAAGACGTGCAGTTATTTGGCTTTTTGTTTTACCCATTAACCTTCTGTCTGCCCCAGGAATGGAACACTAAGCAAAACACCTGAAGTAGCGCGTTAAAGGAAATTAGAGTATAGAGTACCCACTCAAAACAAAACGGGTTTGACAAAACTGAAAGACTTGGTGTTTTTTGCCCATTTGCTTTGTGGTCCTTTAGCAGGTCATTGCTAGTTAACATTTGCCCTTCAGCCCACGAGGAACAGTGTTTTTGCGATGCTTTAACGGCATCATCATTTAGCGCTTAGTTCTGTTTTTGAATTTCACACCCCAGCGAACCAGGGTTAGCAGTGCAGGTGTAGGTGCGTCCGAATATCATTTTGGCAGAAATTGAATTCAGAAATCCTGAAATGGTCCCTTCAACTTGAAATTAATCGTTTTCCCATGGCACCTTTCACTTGGCCCATTAGGTGAACGCAGAAGCACGAGGTAAGACCATTTCGGTTCAACCTGGCAAAGGGCAGCCTCATGATAAATGACTGTGGGATACTTGTTCTCATTCTGAAGAGAAACAAAAAGGGCAGAGTAGGACAGAAAGAATAAAGGACGTGGCCCTGAATTAAAAAATATGTTAGGCAGCGCATGGCTTAATTTAGGATCGTACAGTAGCTAAACTAGGGTCTACAGTGTTAAACATGAGAGATTTTGTGATGAAGGGCATACAACACATCCAGGAAAAACAAATTGGTTCATTCCTTACTAGACGTTTTGAAGTATCTGGGGACTACGGTCATGTATCAGATTAAAATGTTATATGGGCACCATGTGACCATAGTATTTTATTTGTAGCTTCTGGCATTGATAGTTATTGATATTGTTGTACAAATTGCAGGGTCACAAAGTGTGCTGCTCCCAGGTATTATGAGCGCTATTTCTTACATTCCTTCAAAATGAGTTTCTTCAGTGAAAAAGATGGAAAACCTTTCCTTCAAAACCAGGATATCACATTATCTGTGTTATGCCAGCGATCACCACATTTATCCCAAATGTCAAAGACACACGAGAGAATATAATATCTAATCATAAGTAGGATTCATCTGAAAACCCACATGGTCACTAGAAGATAGCTTTTTGGTATTTTGTCTTCGTCAAATTTGCAGCTATTATATGTAAAATTATTTTCTTTATTAAGATGCTGAATGGTCAAGCAATAGCCAGTGGTTATACCCAACAATTAAACTAAAACACCCTTGAAATCATTCATAGTCTATCAGTGGACATGGACATGGGTCATATTGGCAGCTTTCCTTTTGTTTTCATTGTTCTTTATTTGCTTTTTGCATGCAATATACAAGGGGGCAAACTCTATATTTACTGAATGAATAAGGTATATGTCATGTAACACAGAGACCTGTAATGGTCCATGCTTCTTTGTTGGTGAAAAGTTGTGAAGATTATTACAAAGATACATGTGCACGTATATGTGTGTTGTTTTGGTACCGAGACTAACTTCTGTTCCTTTATTGACTCCAGTTGCTTCCAAGAATCTCTGTATTTTAATTAAATGTAATGTATCCACATCTGTGCATGGATATTTATTATTCTATCTGGGTGTTGGTTCCCTCCGAAATTGACTCGCTTCAGCGTGGATATAAGAGAGCCACAGGTAATGTATTTTGTTCCAACCAATAGGAAACAGAAAGCTTGCTGCCACAACCTTAGGCGTTACTTTTGACGACTTCTCTGTCCACCTTGGCGGCAGCAGTTTGGGGCCGAGGTGAATGCGTCAGTGATGAGTTTTATTAAGGACTCGCATGAGGGACAGACATAGACATACAATTATAGGGAGCTTTGGTGTAAAATTTCTGGGTGATTCTAGGCTGGGAGTCGGAATATGTAATGGCTATTTCTTCCCCAAGGGAACCAACGATGTGGCAGGAATTGCATGTTTTGTTCTGTTAAGATTTCCACATTTAAGCAATTCAAAAAGTATTTCAGTGTGTGCTTTACAGTCAGCAGCAGGTCCACTTTAATAATTAGACTGGCACATGCTTTCCTTATCTGCTGAAAACTACATTTTACATTTCCCTTATTTTGATTTCATTTTTTCTAATGACAAAGCAGACTTCAATATAATAGAATGTATTTGGTAGATATTATTCTCATTTCTAATATTTTGTATACAGTACACTGGACCACTACAGTAATTTAACTTTATTAAAATCATATATTTCCCTCAAACTGAATAAAATAACTGCTTTAAAAATCGACTTTGTTTAGCAATGTTGCATTTGTCCTCAGTTTCTAATTAAATAATACTTTTCTTCAGTATTAAAGTGACACTTCATTACATGGATTTGATATTCCCATGCAACTTAAAAGCCAGCATTAGTGATCTTTTAATAACATTGAGTATTAATGGTAATGAGGCTGCTACATGTAGGTAGTGCCTTGGCTTCCCTCCAGACTGTTAAGTAAAACTAAGGCCCAGAAAATCGGATTATTGTGTCCCCAGGGGAAGGACCGATAGCCAGCAGATGATTGTTCGTGTACTCTTTACTCTGTCTCTGCACTGTGTGGGTGCTGTTCGTGGAAAAGTCAATTTGTTAACAATTAACGCTCATTAGCAGCACTTCCTGTTCCATAAAGGGGTTCCTTGTTGATTTTCTTGAATAGATTAATCTTTCCTATAATGATTTCATTGTCAGAATTGAGCAAAGGAAAACGAATTGTGCACATAACCACAAAACAGCCTTCTTTTTCTTATTTTATCCCAGAGGCATGGATTTCTTCTGCTCTTCCTCTAATAATGTACAGCTCATTCAAGCATACAGGTACAATACATTAACATTAGCAGAATTTGGTAAAATTTCTAATTCAGTTTAAAACTTCACAAATTAACAGAGAGTTTAGCATTTTTGCTATGGTTCAAATTAAGACACACAAAGTCTTCATATTTAATTCTTTACTACTTACTTAGCATTGCCTGTCATCCTGAAAACATCAGAATCAAAGCATATGTGGGATTTTCATTTTCCTTTACTCACCAAAGAAATGCTTGTTTCTATGGAGATTGGATGTCTCTTCCTAACTTCCTAAGTCCCCCCGTATCTGACAAAATCTCTCTAGTTTCTCAGCTGCTGAGCACTCCTCGGTGAAGCCAAGGTGCCGCTCACACAAAGGAGTGTGTATTGTCTAACGGAGGAGAGATCCGTAATGAGTGAACACTGCACTGCTACCAGAGGCTGCTGCGATACCCCTCCCCAGTAACACCTCGTGTAATGAATAATCAATGACACGCCGTTATTATTCATGAGCTGGAATCTGTGTAGTCATGTGCATTCAAGCTGAGATGAGGGGGAGTGTTGCCATGAACTGAGTCAAAACTCCAGTGTGTGTGATACTGAGAAGGGGAAGAATAGAGCGTGCCGCCGCACACTGGGACAGCTTCTGTTTTCGAGCGAACACTGGTGTAGCTGTGTGTGTGTGTGTCCTGTGCCAGAGTGACTGATGAGAAACAGTAGACAAGTCTGGAGGGTGATTCCCTGTCAGTTCAATTGCCTATCAGTTGCGGGGGAAATTAGAAGCCTTGCTATTTTGTTCTGACTATAATGGGCTGCAATCTGTGCACTTTACAGAAAAGAGAAGAACACTACAAACTGCTCTATGAAATTGCCCAGGTGAGTGAAATTGCTTGTTTCCTTCCTCTCTCTGTCAGCTGTCTTGGTTGGTTTCTTCTGTTGCCGGTATTGTGTTGTCTTCACTTCCCAGGCAGTGAATGTCACAGTAGTTCTAGCTGAGTTGGTATCAAATTGTGCTCACTTAAGTCTGAGGACTTGTGGCTTCCTTAACTTCAGGATTTCATGCTTAGAGGAGATTGTCATGAGATTAGGCTGGGATTGAGGATCTCACACCCTTATTAAATGTATAGCTTTCATTTAAGGCTGTTTTGTAGAGTTTATAGCAGCTCTAAGGTTGAGGTGCTGGTTTGTTCTCCTCAAGATGTGAATACATTTTTTTACATCTCAGGGTGTAAACTGATCTCTGTAGCATGTATAGAACTGTTTTCTGAAGGATACTAATGAGACGCTAAGGAATTGAACTCCAGTGAAGTTTTTCTTTCTCTTCTTCCCCTCCAAGTTGTAATGTTTTTAAGTTGCCAATTAATTTGTGCTACAGCTCAGATAAATACATTTACAGAATAATTCATCACACAGGAGGAGTTAGTGTTGTGTTCTTGGGGCGCTGTGCCCACCAAGGAAATTGAGCTGAATCTGGGTTTCCCATCGACTTTGATTTCTGTAGTAGGAAGTCTGGCTGCATCTGTGATGAGCTGCCGGTGGAGCGGGTCTGCCGAGAGCACGGGTAACGGTTGAGTCCATGAACAAAACGCTCTCCACATTGTTGGTGGTCTGCAGGCACAGCAGCAGCTAAGTGCCCATTGCTGACTGGCTCTCTGCGAGTTTCTCCTAACGTGATTCATTTCACAGTGGGCTAATTATAGAGCAGATTCGCTACACATGAAACGGCCTCTTCCGAAGCAGCGTTAATGAACATTTTCATGGTAATGTGATCACAGCCTCATTAGCTATTTTATAAAATGATTCTGTGCATTAATTAAATGTAAAATGTCTCTTTTATCGGCACATAGAGGAAAAAGAAGATTAACACTGTTAATTACTGCCAGGGGCAATGCTTTTTTGTGCAGTTTTATCGACTGAGAACTCAAAACGATGGTTATTCGGAGATTATAAGAAATTAACAGATACCTGTCTTGCAGTTACCGTAACGCTACTGAAAGCATTTGTGTAAGACCTGTCATCTGAATTTCTCATTTTGCCAGCTTTAACATTCTTTGCCCGATTGTCAGATCAATGGCAATAAACTAATTTACTTAATGACTTACTACATGTGATGGAAAAGGGAAAACTGTCTTGCTTGGTACGGAATCATACAATCACAAAGGGGCAATTCAGCATTAGTGTTTAATGTGGGTCTTGCTATGCTGTACATTGATAGAAAGGTTTCTCGGATTTATTCCACAACAAAGGAGCACGTTCTTGTTGTGTGTTCCTCTGTTTTCCAAAGGTAACCTACTGCCCAGGATTACCAGGCATTTTCATAGACCGTGTATTATTGCACATTACAGCTTCCTGAGAAGAGAAGGAAGCTTGTGGGGAAGCTGCCGCTTTCACTTTCTCTCCTGGAATATGTCAGATAACGTTCTTTTTAATCCCTGACAGAATCTCACATTTTCCACTAAAGTAATGAAGCATCAGCTCCCAGCTCTGCATCCTATTAAGAGTCGAAGATCAGGTATCGAGAGAGAACAGAACTGAGATTTCTGACATGAGAGCTGTCCGGGAAGTGGGCGATTCTTTGTTGGGTTTCTGTGCATCCTTTTCTTGAAAGTGTGTCGGGGCAGGTAGTAAACAGCAGCTGCCATCAGAGCAGGATGCACTGTTTACATTCCTGAGTTGTGATCCTTAGCTTGAGTGCCTGGATCTGATATAATAAAATGACGAGAGCCTGCTCAAACATTGGCGCTTGGCTTTCCAAACTAATTTCTTTAAATGTTATGGTCTTGTAATTCCCAGATTGGAGTTCCATCACGATTACGATGTAATTCCTTTCACGTAAATTAAAAATACCGCTTTAAGTTGCACAGCATGATAGACAGAACTCCAGTGGACTGAATCAAGGAACTAGACACAGTCATGGTGGATGGTTGTCAATACATTACCTTGGTTTTCACACCCAGAAACAATTTTGACACAATCCCTGAGTGTGTGACCCCTTGCACCCCGAGGAGATTTATGACTTTATTGATATTGTTTTTTCTAGCAGTACCATTTATTTAGCAGTGAAATATACTGAGCTTTTGTTGGGCTTTGAGCAAAGATATTCCAAAAGGTTGACATTTCTTATTTATTGTCAACTCTCCAAGGATGGAAATGCACAGATTTGCCTTTTTTAACAACTTGAACAACTTTAATTGTGAGAACTATTGAACACTTAATTTCAACTGCATGTCAACCATATTTAACCTTCCAGTGATGCGTATTTTCCTAAAGGACCAGAGGAAGGAAATGTTTTCAGGGCCCTTGAGTAAGATTATTGACCCTATTGCAATATTAAACTTTTCCTAACCATCGCTAGCAGTGAAATGGTGTTGCCACTTTAATGCAGTTACTTCCCTGTTTTCTAATGTTCTCTTACATTTAATCCACTGATTAAATAGTATTGCATATTTTGCAATGTGGCTTCATTGGTGTTGAGTCAATAAAATAAAAATAGCATTACTTGGACCAAGTAACACTCTGTGAATTCTTTATTACTACATTCAGATTATAACTTTATAAGCACAGCCAAATGTATTATTTTTTGCTCAGTCCTGCAGGGTGTTTTGTTTAAAGTAGTAAGATCTGTGTAGGAGGAAGCAAAGGCTGTCTTTTAAAGTGAAGGCACCTAAAAAAGTCCCTGACTTGGTAAAAATGTATTTTTTTTGCAGGGAGGAATAAAACATAATGCATGCCTCTGCATCTGTCAGATAAAGATTGCCAGATAAGGGTTATAAAGCTTGTCTGAAACAAGATAGCATGCTTTGTAGAATATGAGTGGGAAAGCCCTATAAAAACCCACTTCTCACAATTACTTCTTTACTGTTTCATTGTTCTTTCAAGATTACAACTGTCAGAAATGCCCAGTTTTTCATTAATATATTCTCAAATCCAGCACCATCATTGGCAGTATTATGATCTCTTGAGAGGAGATGCATCCCTTATTATTATTAGTATTACTATTAAATCCAGAATTCAATAAATATGGTTACTTTGGATTACTGCCAGTGTTTATTACTTGAAAGAGAGAATGCAGATGGTTGCAAATGATTCAATTTGCCTTTGTGGATTTAGGCTATATTCTTTGGTAAGAAGCTAAATGGGTAGAAGAAATTATATAACAGTTTTCAGTTGTGATGGGTGGAAAAAAACAGAAAGAGTTTCTTTGATGGAGTAGATTATCAATGACAAGTTTCTTAGAGCACACTGAGACCATGTTTTTATTGTCATTTATGTTCTTAATTTATTGATATTAATTGACAACTTGGACGCCCTTAGTATTGCATTACGAATACACTTTATTAGGCAATTAATATGATTTATAAATGTATAGGCTTGATTTTCTGGGTATCTGACTTGCTCCGAATCATATCCTCCTGTTAAAAGTAGTACTTGACTCTTACCACTAGGCTACACTAACACGCAGAGTAGAAAGCCGCTAAGTGTATCTGAGCTAAAACTGTCTCCCTTTTAAATATGGAATGTTTTTCCATTTCTTTTTCTATTTATTTATTTATTTTCATTTGTCATTCCTATTCTACTATCCCAATTAGTTTTTTCTTCTTCAATCCGCTAAGCCATTTGTCTTCACATCCCAATAAGCTTTTGGTACAGTCTGCAACACATTTCTGGGAAACCTGCTTGGAGCAGACAGACCGTGAGCATTGACAGGCAGGAGTGAAATCAAGCTGGTGTGTTTGGCTCTGGTGGTTTGGAAAATAAATAGGTTGCAAATGGGCCAACAAGGTACAGCAGTGGCTGATAATAGACTGATAAATAAAAATGGGGACAGATTTATATTCTATAGAGTTACCTTTCTAAGTGTGCCATGCACGAGCACACAGCGAATGGGGGACTGTGATCTTTTGGCAAAATTAATTGTTATGTTTCCCGCCAGCCAGGGGGAAAGAACTGCAAGTTTTGAACCGTTTTATTCCATCAACCCTAATACCAAACTGAATGTTTTATAGAGTGGTAAGATGTTTGTTTGTTTGGGACGGAAAGCCAGAAAACAGGAAATTCAGAATCCAACTTCGGGTATATAGAGGGGGTGGGGGAGTGATTTCCATCGAATAATGTGTCAGCATTGTTTCTGTCATGAATTTGATTTATGACACAAAATTAAGGAGAATCACCTTTTGACTTAGATTGTAAACAGTTTGCAAGCAACAACACTCCCATCACAACAGACGTCTGTGTGTGTGTGTGTGTGATATTGGATTGGAAACTCAATGTCATTGCCCCATGGAAATGGAAAAAGTCTTTCAAAACAAGAAGAATTGAAAAGATACTACCAACTATGTTTCATCAGACTTCAATTGTGTTGTAGTAATTATGTCCTCCATGTTTCCCATGCAACCTTTGCAATGGCAACGAAAGCCCAGGGCAGCAGTATTGTGAGGATGAAGTCAAATCTTCCCCATTCCTTTCTCAAACAGCAGGCTTACAGTAAACGTCTCACACACAGATTTTCCCAGACTGGTGCAGCTGAACCTTCCCATACCTATGTCACCTCATCAGAAGCTTTTCTATCTTGTGACTATTAGCTACAAATGTACTCATCCATCTTCTTGTCCCATTACATTTTTGTGAATGATGTTCTTCACCCATTAAAATTGATAGGAAAGAACAAAGAAAAAAGAAAAATGTGTTGTTTGATTGATTTTGTGTCTACCAGGAAAATTACCCTGAAATATAATATAGGTTTTGGAACTATTTCTAAGATGGAGTGACAGCAAATGTACTGCAGATATTTAAGTACATATTTGTAAGGATTTCATTATGAATTTTCTAATCAAATTTTACTACTTTCTCCACTTTTTTTTTTTTTAATCAAGGTGAAAATATTTCAGTGTCCAACATTTTAATGCATTGGAAGAAAATATGAGTGGATATTGAGGTTTAATCTTGGCATTTATTCATTTACAGCTAAGCAGTTTAATATTGTGGGCATCTAGAAGGAAGAGCTTTTAAAGGGTAGTCAATGATCCAATCCTTTCCAGTGTGTATAGTACAACAAGTACAGCTGTGACCTTTTCACCCAGTTAACTGATGTAAATTCCCTTTGGCTGCAGTACAGTGAAAAGCATAGGTGAAAATGATGGTGTAAGTAGAGGAAGAATATCATATTAATGTGATTGAGCTCAGCACTTTGTAACTACATGTTATTATTTCTGGGGTTATGAAATGGATTGTTTGGTCTAATGTTTGATTAGCCTCTCTAGTCATTTTCGGTGACTGGGCTCACATGGTTTTGCAGAGGACCTGCAATTTGACATTTACTTCTGGATGAAGTCCACTTCCCCATTCCTTTCTGAGTTGATGGGAATGGACTGTGGCTTTCTGAGCTTTGTAGTTTGATTGAGTGTTGATGGTGTAACCTGATTGCTTCATAGGGTTCCAAGGATCTGTTCCGGTTACCTAGCTTTTCTTAAAATGTGACAGTTTTCAGATTGAAGATGAATAAATATATAAATAAATCAGTAGGAGTATTAGTCTGCACTATATGTCCTATAGATCACTGGGCTAAAACCCTAAAACAGTTATTTCCTGGGAATGGACATAAATATGAACAATGAAATCCACCCTCGACGGCTTATCAGCTGCATCCATTAAATCTTCTGTGGAATGGATGGAAGTTGAGGATATAAGAGGGAGCCAAATTGACCTTCTCTATTTTCACACTTTTCAATCCCAGGGAATGTATTGCTGACCTTTTTAGCTGTACATCCAATCCCCTTTGCCCTCCACCTCATCCGTGGGTCTCTTCTAAATGAATTGACAGCAGACGTGAGGAGGACTTGCACAATCCTTTTAAATCAACTCCCATTTACCCACCCAGTGACTCATGAGTGAATTTTATGTTTATGCATTTCCTGCCTTTCCTTCTATACTTACTTGTTATATAATAATGTATTGGAACAGAGAAGTTGTATGTTATTGTTCCCATGATTACCATTGCCTATACACACCAGACTCAAATGTGATATTTCCTCTCAATGAACTTCACGTTTAGTAAAGAAATGTAAACATGACTGAAAGTCTCTCTCTCTCATATATATAATTTTCATCACCACCAGCCCATATCAATCCACAGCTGGATAAAGGTCTCCCCAAGATGTTTCCACTGGCTTCAATCTATAGCTTCCCTTTTCCATGTCATGCCTGCATAGTTTATTATTTCATCTTCACATTTGTTATGTGGTTGTCTTCTAGGCCTTATTTCATCTCTTGGGATCCATTCAAAAGCATCCTTTGTCCATCTTGGTTTTGTTTGTCTTGCAATGTGTCCATTGCTGTTTTATAATTTTCACTCTTTCAATTTATAGTTTTGTTTTTGGATCAATTCATTAATTTTTTTCTCTCTTCTTGTTATTCCAAACATATAGCATTCTTTATGTCAACCGCAGGTTCTATATTATGTTTTGCATTTAGTGATCAGTTTTCAAAGCTATAAGTGAGCAATAGATAAAACAGTAGAGTCCTAGTTATGTGCTAAAGGAAGGGTGCATAGAAGAAATTGAAGTATTATTATTATTATTATTATTATTATTATTATTATTATTATTATTATTATTATTATTATTATTAATAATAATAATAATAATAATATTAATTTCTTAGCAGACGCCCTTGTCCAGGGCGACTTACAGAATACAATCGCAATACAAAGTGCAATAATACAGTGCAATTCAAGGCATAATACATTTGACAAATTCAGAATTTGCACAAGTGTATATGAGATATACAGTAAACAATATATAAGGTCTTACATCCTAGAATGAAAAAGTAGATAATTGCAGACAAGATGTTCAGTCAAAGTTAAGAGCTAAGGAGAAGGGAGCATAGGGGAAATCAAAATAAACATTAGAAGTGCAAGTAATGCAAAGGCAAGAGTATGACAAAACGTTGTATAAGTGCAATCTTACAGGAGAATGAATGACTAAATTCTGAAAGTCTGAAAAGATGCGTCTTGAGTAATTGCCATCAGTAAAACAATAGAAGTTCTGACTGTACCTAAATACACAGCAGCTCCATATATCAGGCTGCTGTATTACAGGTACAGTATGAACAGATGTGTCTTGAGTCATTGCCAGTGGGTGGTCAGGGACTGTGCGATCCTGACCTCAGTGGGAAGGTCGTTCCACCACTTAGTGGCGCGGGTGGAAAAGGAGCAGCTCTGGAGGAAGAGGAGCAGAGAAGGGGTACAGTGAGTCTTCTGCCACAGGGGGACCGAAGAGGTCTGTAGGGGTATAAGGAGAGATGAGGGTAGAGTCTGAAAAGTAGGTGAGAATAACAGATGAGCAAACGAGAAGAATATTCACTGCTTCTGTACATCAGTTTCAGATTTGAATATTTTCACCTGGAGGGGTATACATGTCAGTGCCAATCATTTTAAAACATGCTGCCATTTGTAATTATATCTGGTACTATAGACATTGATGGGTTCTCTTTAGATGCCTTTGCCACCAGGTTCAGTTTTTTGGGTTCACATAAGACAGACCTCAAATAAAATAATTGTGGAAGCCTATCCCAAACTGGAACACAATAACAAAAACCATCCCCCTGCATGAATGGTGGATCTCTGTCGACTGTGTGACTCCCATTGTTCATTACCTTTCCTAAGCGCTCTATCTAAAAATAAAGGAATCAATATATAAATACAAATATCTCACATTACAAATCTGTGATACCAAACGCTATCAATTACACAAGCCTTTTCCTTCCTAAGGGATCCTGTGTGCCTTTCAATGATAGAGATTTGAGCCTGTAATTTACCAGTTGTGTTTGACCTCAAACGTAGACCTTTCTTTTGCACACTGGATGCATTGCAGGCTGCTCATTGTGTGTGAAGCTCCTAGGAACAGCTTGGTCATAGGCTTTGAACATATTTTTGCACCCATGTGAATAAAATGAAGTGACAAATATACATGGACATATATAGTCGAGCCTGTGTGTCTGTAGCTCTTTTCAGCTCAGCTGATTAGCTTTATTCAGAGTGGCAGAAGGAACCCTCATTAAATCATCATTACTTTCAAAAAGGGGGGCTTCTGGTCCAATTAAAATTGACTGGTTCTGTTGAAAAATCACCCGTCGCTGTAGCTGAGTTTAGCAAAGTGCTTCACGTCCAATAGGAGACTTGCTAATGTCTTATCTTACAGATCAGCAAAGTGTGTGTGTGATCTCAGCTCCACTTCATTAGTCACTGGTGAAATGATTGGAAATTTTTCCTGTTACAAGGTTGTCTGCTGAAGATTCTTAGTGCAGAATCCTTGTTATAAACATTGGTGGGAATATATTATTTTTTCTTATTTGTTAAGTAAGTTTGTTGTTGTTGTTGTTGTTGTTGTTGTTGAAAAGGACCACTGTGTCCTCATTATAAAGTGCCCAATGTGTTTTACCTTTTGGGGAGAATTAGTTTTTTACAATGAAGCAACCATGAGCAAAATGACAATGGGTGTCAGCACACGCATGTATCTCATCTGAATCATACATTCAGAATCAGACTGTATCCAGAAATGACATTTCGTGCTTGGCGTCTTCTGTTTCGACTGTCGCAAAAGAGTGTGAAGCCTGAATATCAAGCAGCTTATTTGTCTAGTGATTCTAGTTATCTAATTGCAAGAAAGCATAGCACTGTTTTCTTACCGTTGTTAAGTGTAAACAAATAAAATATTGTAATTAAATGAGGAATGCAAGGTCTCCCGGACACCTTTGTCATGGAGTAATGCACATTTTTATCCCCACAGTCAAATCAGATAATGTCAGTCGAATGCCTCATAAACTACTGATTTCATTTGGCACGCATTCAGTTGATCTTCAGTGCTCACCTCCAGTGTATTTGACTTTAATTTTGACGGTGACATTTCCAAACGGAGGCAGGCTTCAGAATAGGGCTGCCCATGTGATCCATGCTGATAGTAAAGCACTCGGGGGGAAGGAGTCACAAAACCCCGAAGGAAGTCGTCTCTCTCCTTCGGACCGTCTCCTGCAGAAGAGGGAGAGAGTCCTCTGCCCGGGGCACTGGGGAGGAATGAGTGATGGCGCAAAGAGAACAGAGATCAAGGGGCAACAGCGGCACAATGGGTCCAGGAAGGCAGGCAGTGCGCGTGTCACTCCACAGGTCACTCCCAGCACCCTGTGCACCGGCTGATAAGGCTGCTTTTGACAGGGCCCGATGCTGCTGTTGACACACCTCCGCGCTCTCGGCCCGCGTAGCAAAGCCTTGGGAACAAACGATAAGGAGTATAATGAATAACCAATAAAGCTAGCTGAGGAAAGTAAGTCATTTGCATTACAGAACTAGTGGTGAAAGGGTTTCCATTACAGAGAAGATAGAACTGATTGGTGTTATTATTAATATTACTACGCTTATTTTAATCTTACAGATAATTGTATTAGTATTATTTTAGCAGTGGTATTTGTTTTTGTGTGTGTATAGTATTGGAGGTATTGAAAACAGTTGCATATTTGGAAACCTATAGATGTTTTTCCACATAAACATGGTTATCACCTACTTTCTTGTATTCTTGTACCCATGTATATGTATGCACAGTTGAGGTAATTTGTAATCACACAAAGAGACAGACATTACGTTCCAGGTACCATGAGTTTCGAATGTAAGACAACGTTAAATTAAATCCATTTGTTGTTAGCGCGAGAGAAACTTAATTTTGCCACTGCTGTCATGTAGAGTTCGGGTTTAAATTATTTAAGACGGCCGGGAGAAATTTTGCCACATTGGA
This sequence comes from Amia ocellicauda, assembly GCF_036373705.1. Lineage (NCBI taxonomy): Eukaryota > Metazoa > Chordata > Actinopteri > Amiiformes > Amiidae > Amia > Amia ocellicauda. The sequence continues at coordinate 10,555,723 of NC_089864.1, forward strand.
GTGCATTAAGTGATTTGTAATGAAATGGGTAGCTAAGTTATGCTATACACAGTTTCTTAAATTACTATGTTTCTGTCCATTGTTAGTTACTTGAGTTTTTATGTTTTCTGAATAACTTACTGTTACTTTGTAGCTGAGGTAAAAAAAAAGACTTCTACTTTAAAGGAAAAGCTTTTAAAATATGTTAAACACTAGATACTGGGCATGGAAAGAGTTAGTATCAATACAAAACCAGAGAGCGGGTTTTGTGTCAAACAGACATGATTGCAGGTGCTATTACTGTAGTATCTTTAATACATGCATGAATTAAATAATTGAATGCATAAAATATCACAGGGATTTAAGATGTGAAATTCAGTTCAAAGTAACTGAATGTAGTGGTATTTCATACCTTTAAACAAAATAAATGATCAAGCAGATGCAGTGTTCAGTGTGAAAAAACAACACAAAGTAGGTTCATTAGCATAATAACAATCAAGACAGTGGTTTTGTACCCCCCCCACCACCTCACCCCCCATAGGCATTATTTTGCGCATATTAATTATGTAAAACAGGAAATTAATGTACATGATTTGATTTTTCATTTTAGATTGAACATGTGCAATCAGAAATAATTTTGATTTGAGAGAAACCCATCGTATTACCCATCTAAACCCATCTCATCTAAACATGCTTGTGTAGTGGGCTCGATTTCTGCAATGCCTGAAAACACTTTAAAATATGCTATTTACTAAGAATGGTGGTGTGGTCTGACATTTGTTTGGCTTAGATATCACATCGTTTCACCTGAAGGCTGACGTTAATCACTTTTGGCATTCACTAGTAACCTTAACAGGATGGTGTGTCATAAGGCCTGGATTTCAGATTCTATTAACAGATAGATATCTCCAGAGATGGCATGTGTTTAAGAGGTGTGCGGACGGTGGTGGTCGTTGGGAGGTCGGGGCAGAATCTCAATCTGAAGCACAAGATCTACACTTGCAATTCTATTATAGTGTTTCTTTGCCAGCTAAAGCAGCCAACTGCCAGCTAAAAATGGCTTAAGGGAAAAGTTCTCTGACTTGAGAGTACACGAAAGATCTGCATGCTGTGAGGAATGAGCTCATGATTTTTTTTAAATGAAAGTGAAGAGGCATAAACAGAGAACAGGTGTTTAAATGTGAGATTCTGACTGCCGTCTTACCAGGAATAAGTATCTGGCAATAAACGCACTTTCCCAGTTTTCATTGCATCCTTTGCATCCCTACTCCACCCCAAACCTGTGCAGCAGCTCCTTGGTTCATTCCCATTCATTCCCATCCTCACCGCCAGTTCATCGCTGCCTTAGTCAAACGAGTCTGTGCCAGAACAAACACTATTTACCTTCTACACACGTCTACTGAACTCCTGAAGTGATGTTTAGGGGAGTGTTGGTGTACCAATACATCAAGAGGAACGCACACAAGCCGATTTATCACAGTCGACTAATACCGTTAAAGCTAAGTTAGATTAATTGAGAATTCCCATGCTGAATAATACATGAACAAGGTGTAATTACTTTGAAGGGTAGAAATGACTATTCATTATGAGTCAGAAAGTCCTAAATTACTGTTGGAATGCATAATGAAAGCTTATTCCCCAAGAATGTTTATTTATTTATATAATATATATTCACGTGCCACTCATCTCACCTAAACTATGACTACTTTTTATAGTATCTAATCAGTGTCACTCAGAAAGTTCCCTGATACAAAGTGACATAAGCCACTCTTTTGTAGCAGAACGATCATTTGCACGCTGTGAATACCTTTTGTTTCTGTAGGTTGCACAGACACTCGGTATAGACGTGAGATTTACGGTGTGTTTTCCATCTGCATGAATAGTTACTGGACTAGCAGAACATTTTCATGCTCCTTCTGTAGAATTTTACTCTGGAGTAGAATCCTTACCCATGATTCAATGGGTATTGTTCTCCTTCAGTCTATAACTGAATCACCAATACTGTTATGAATAATAATGAATAATAAACTCCTCATTACAAATATAAGGATATTTTCTTGTAATTGCTATGCTAATGTGGTGATTTCTGACATGCAGTATGCATCCAACAGCCTTCAGATCTTGGGTACTAGTTTCCTCCCTTCAGGATAGGGATTTCAAGCCATTATAATTTAGACTAATATAATAATAATGATACTACTACTATTACTATTACTATATATGGACATTACTAAACCTCTGAGAGGTCTTCCTCATTAGTCTATCTGTACCCAAGATTTTTGAAAGAACACACAGGGTAAAGATTGCATGTAAGTGTCACAGTGTTTCAGACAGCAGTAACAGCATGAGGTACAAAACAGAAAATACAGAAATTACTGTGTGTGTCAATCATGTGGTTCAGAAAATGCCCCCTTGTTGTTACACAATTTCTTTGTTTTCCTTTACCATATGCTTTGTCTTTTTCATTGGTTTCTCTAAGTGTCTTTTTTTTGTGTCTTTGGGGCTCACGCCTGTGTCATCCCAGTGAATTTTTAGATAAAAATCACAAGCGAACAGACGCTCCACTCCCAAGCAATTGCGCTGATCTAATTATAAAACAAGGGGTGAATCCGAAGCAGATGCCCACCTGCCTTCCAATTGTCAGGGCCATTTGGTCTGGATCTAATGTTACGTTTCTCCCACATGGACCGCCCGTCCTTGCCAGACTCTGGCACCTTATGCATTAATCTAATCTCTCCCTAAAAAAATGACGGAGTGAAGCGCTACGTTTTGTAGATCATCTTCCTGGCCAGGTTTCTGGGCCCATAGGAATGAAGTGCTGTCTGTGCATGACAGGGCCTCCGGAAAGGCAACTGACAGACATCGCCACCTTAATGGCCCCAAACTACCTGTTAATGATTGCAGTGCCAGCTCCTTCTTGGCAGCCTGGCTCTCCAATTAAGCATCTGCTACAGGCGGAGAGTGAACTCTTAATTGGGAAGAAAGCAGATTCACAGCGGGTTACTCTTTTTGTGGAAGGCTGCTTGATCAGATAAACTATGCCTTCATGGCCCAATGTCTGAACCCATCATCCATTCCCCTCTCGCCAGGTGCGTGGAACTTAATACACGTACAGATGTCAGTCTGCCCAATTTCTCGGTTTTATTTCCCTTTCTAACCTTTCCCTGAACTAAGCCCAGTGATGAATCTGGCCCTAATTGCCAACCCCCTTTTCCTTATTAAGATATATTGTCTGCTATGGATTCACAGGAGCTGTTTGCAGCTATCTTTTACATAGACCTGATTGTTTAATTGCAGATTAAAGATTAATGTAGGTATAATGATTCTGTGAAGACACTTCAGACAATGGTACCCGGCATCCGGCTGGCTGCATCCATTATTCAATCTGGCCATAAATTTGGCTGGGAATTAAATAGTAAGTAGCCGTGATTGCTGCACCAGTCTCAGAAGGCTCTCACAGGAATGAAAATAAATGAACAGGCTCTCACATAAAGAATGTTTCATTATGGGCATTAGTGTGAAGATCCACAGATAGATTAAGGGTGAAGTTGTGTACAGGCAATATTGACATGTGCCCTCTGGGCTTCCTTAACAATTGGTGATTCTAACGCTGTTGAGGACTTGAGCACTGATCGCACTGACCTCTTTTTTCTCAATCAGTGTTCATTTCTCCTTACACTTCCATTCTTTTTGGTCACTTTGTAACAAGAACAATTCATTGTAGTAACGCAGGATTGCATGGGGGGCCGGTGGTTTGTGTAATCGTATATACCATCACACTTACCTTATTTGTTTTTACTGATGCAGCTCCTTATACATCTTATAACATGATTTCCTGGATTGCTTTTATGGTTATACTGCCAATGTCATCACACTGAATCGTTATAATTTGTTGTATTGAAGTAATACGTTTCTGTACATTAAAAGCAAGAGCCGCAATAAGATGTGAACATCTCTTAGCTGCAGTAAACACATTTCTATCAGAAGGATGGTGCTTGAGCAGAAAATTCTTTCAGAAAATCAAACATTGCAAAGTCAGATGCAAACATCTTACAGCCATCAACACATCATGCCGAAAGGGCAAAAGGTCTGACATCCAGAGAAATCTGGAGCGAAAGACACAAGTATACAGAACTAATTATTGTTATTTTGCTCATTTCACTTCGCTGTTAGTAAGCAGTTCATTAACACACTTTGTCACAACATGTTTAATCCTTGGCTACTCTGTGGAAAGATGCTCATTAGTTATAGGGACATTCACAGCTCATTACATCTATGTAATATATGCCTAGATAGATTTATTTTTGGGGGGGAGGTTGCATAAAACATTGGTATGATGTTTAGTTAAATGAATTAAAAGCTAACCATCATTCCTCTAACATTTAACATCTATATGTTATTTGTTCCAACTGCAGAATTGCATTTTCTTAAAAATATAATTGTTTTCTTCATAACAGTTATTTCAGTCGTAATCCTAAGAATAGCTCAGCATATTGTGCAGATAAAAAGGTAAAAATGTTTTATACTGTACAAGCTCATGGAGCAGTGAAATGATTTAGGCCAATCCTGGAGCATTTTCCTGTCACCCCTTGAACCTTGAAGTGTGTGTTGCCTTTCTTATTCACTCACTTCATGTCAAAATAACAACCTCATTTCTGTAAAAGGGGAAGATTTGTATAATATAGTATTACCCTAGAGGAATCAAGGCACAGCATTCATGATTTACAGTCAGAAATTGACATTGTACCTGATAGGATCTGCCAGCTTCTGGCTACAAGTATTTGAAATGTATCTCCTTTTTTAGTTGTTGAAGATAAAAATAAACTTGTACTGTATGTTTATAAATAACAAAAAAAAATTCCATTGCAAAAGCTCTTGTCAGTTGTAAATCTTTAATGTGTTTCCATACAGTATAGATAGATAGATGATAACAGATGTTTCCATACAGTAGCCTCCACATTAATGCATACCGATCTTCATGTTTTTAGTAGGTGGTGTTAATCCGTGCTTTTCAAGTGCTTATGTATAAGGAAAGATCAATCGACCCTCCAGTGCTTGTTCATTTTACACAAGCCCAATGTCTGGGCAATCAAGAGAGGAGAACGTCTGGGAATTCATGACTAGATACATTAGCCTTTCTTTGAGCTGGCTGGCTAAAGTCTAGCAGTGTCTATTCTCTCCTCAAAACTTATGATCCAGACTCAACACCATCTTATATTAACTGTTCTGACAGTCCATCGCTCTTTCTTCAACTCCTCATCTGCTCTCTCTGACCTGCCAAGGATAATATTCAGCCATAATTTAGTGTAATCCCTTTGCAATCTCAAACACACCTCATATAGACTGTAACTCTTCCCCTTCCTAGCTGTATAAAAGTAGCTGTTAGCCCATCCTCAGATGTCTTAGCCTTGGAATTAGTCAGGTTTCTCTCCTGTGTGCTTCTTTATAGTGGGGGGGAGATACTGTACACGATGGTATGGTCACACTGGTGTTTAATATTAATCCAGCGGTCTTAGCCATTGAACCAAGCAATCCTTCCTGTTCCTTTCATGCTGCTCCCCCTTGGCAAGCAGGCGAGAGTGTTTCAGCTTTTTCTTCTCCGGAGGCTTGTTCGTATCTTTCATTTTCTATGTCCTCGCCATTCACATGTTTCTTGTATGTAAACCTTTGCCAACCAATGTGCAACTGCCCTGAAATGATTTATATAACCATTGTCTTGCTATATTTCTGTCAGTGTATACATTTTTTTGTATTGTTTTAACTAGAATGCATGAGATTTCTCAAGGAGTACTGAGGTTCTGTATTAATGTCTTTAATGCAAACAAGTCTGCTTGACTTGGCACCACATTTCCTTGAATGTTTATTTTCTGAAAAGCTTTGTGATAGAAAACAAATTACATCTCATACCTATTTTTATGCAAATGTGATCCTTTTGATATTTCGTTCCCCCATGAATCATGACTTGTTTTTGAATCCTTTAGGATTTTTTCCTCAAGCTCTACCTGCTCTACCTTGTTTTTAAATATCAAAGCTATATACATAATCCATTCACCACCTCTTAAAAAACATTACAGTAATCAGAGTCAACAACTGTCTTAAGGCCATATTTTTCCACCTTGACTTGACGGAATCCAACACTCAACTTGGTTTGTTTGAAAAATCCAGTTTTACGTTCTAGTCGGGGCAGCTGGAAAAACTCCATGTGGATTTGCTTTCACCCAACTCCTTCAGCACTATTTTTATTTCGGTATCAAAGTCCTGCATGTCTTCCTTTGTAAACACTGCTGTGAAGTACTAAACACGTTCTGCTGAGATTTTTTTTTTCATTAACTCCACACATTATCCATTTGAATTATACTGTATGCTATCTGTTTACAACATATAATTTATTTTTTGTCTTCACACTGTTTTTGTTAAGGCTGTGAGAAATGTATAAGATATAGGCTCGGAGCTACAACCAAGTTCTTTTTTGAAGTACACTTGTTAAAAGAAAAAGTGTATTCATTTAAAATCACTATACATTGTGTACTGTTATATAAAAAAGATAAGTGTTAGCTCTGCCCTAGGATTAGGATCTTCTGCGGTGTAATAGCATTGATATCGTCTGATTTCACTCATTTCAGCTTCTTTATGTCTGAATGTACAGATGCTTTTTTCATTCTTGGGATTGAAAAGCAGTTATCATGCCCTTTCCTGGCTTTCCTCATTTAATAGTTATGACATACACTCAAAATATAAACAGGCGGTTTGTCTAAACGTTTGATATGTAAAATACCTAAAACCAATTCTGGTGTGAATGCAGTCAATTCTTCATTGTACTCTGGTTGTCTTTAACATCTTAAAGATACGTCCCAGAATAATAATAATGTTTTATATTATATTGCATGTGGAATTCGTTGACTTATGTTTATGTTTTCAGTACATGTTTTTTCTGTTGTTTTTACCATGCTTGTTATTTCATTTTGTTTTTGTTGCATTGCCACAATCGGAGTTCTGAGTCAATGTCTTTCGGTTGTTATTTAGCATACATACTAACCCTTCCAAGGAAATCAAAGCCTCTCAAAGCTTCTGAACTGAGGGAAGTGTGGTGGCAACCCATTTGAGCTCCTTGTGCTCTGAGTCCCAATGAGTAAGCGTTTTGCTTTGATGCTGGGCAGCACTGATGTGCTTATCTTTGTTTTCTCAAATTCGGTCTTGAGTAACAGTTTGAGACAGAATGCACTGTGAAATCTCTTTAAAGTCACATAAATAAGATATAACAAAGTAAAACCAACTGAGGACCATACAATCCAACCTCCATGGGTTTCAAAAATGAATAATCAGATTATTTACCCCAGCCACCAAAGGGATTATATATTTTCATTGCAAGAACATGCAATTAACTAATTAAAATAATCTGTGATTTAAATGAATGTGATCTGTTGGCAGTTTTTCGTAAGGCGTGACTCAGTGGAGCAGATTTGTCTGATCTCTGTCTCCCGAAGTCTTAGTCAAGACAGCCTTCCGTTTCCCAAATTGAAATTAAAATTCTCGTCTTCAGTCCTTTAGCAACTTGACACTTCATCAACTGTGCACACATTTCCATGTCAGACACGCTTCATTCAATTCCGACACTGTCGTCTCACAGTTAAGCATTAAGGCTTTTTTTGAATGAGTTGGAATGGATGAATACATGAATTTGTTATCACTTCTTGGCCTGGAGCCACCTGCAGTAATCCTGGCTTATTGTTCACGTTGGCATTGACCGAATTGACCAGATCTGTTTGCTGTCAGTGCCATCAAGCAATCTGGAGACGACCGGTCTCTCAAGCTTTTGTGTTGCCAGACCTCCTTATGGCCTTATTACAGCCCTAATTGATCTGTTTTGCTTGTGATAAAAGTCTTTTCAACTGCTCTTTCTAAAGACCAGGGTTACTGCACAGCATTTACAGTACCTGAGAAAGTTGATTCTGATTAACACAGAAAGTACCCATCTATATTGTCCCTTATAATGAGTTGTCACTGCTATAGTATAGTATGTCTGTGAAGGAACCAGATCACACTTCTTTGCTGTATATGTTTGTTTGTTTGTTTGTTTGTTTTTAAACATGGCCTACATTCATCAGGTTCAAGTGTTCAAGTTTCTCTGCTACAGAAATGCCAGACTATATTTTTTAATTAGACAGAGAGTTTGAAAATATTCACGTTTGTTGAAAGACCATTAGCAATTGCTGCGTGAAATGAACCAGTCATTTGGCATGAGATGCTGTCTTGTACCGCAGCACTATCTTCCAATAGAAAACATTCCCAGCACACAAAGGTATGCATGAAAGGGCATTCAGAAAGCTTCAAATGCCTTCAACAACTGTGTCTTGTGGGACATGGTGTGTGTAGTTTTTCCGAAGTGAAACAAGATCATTTGATACAGAATGCTAAAAAGAAAAGAGACTGCGCTGCTCCCATTTAAGTGAAGGTCTGCACAGCAATAAACAGAGCTGAACTCGTGACCTCTTGGTTGTAGACGATGCAAATGCAGCCTCCGTTAACTTTGATCTTAACAGACAACTGTCTATGAGTGAAGCGGGCTGAACCAGAAGTGTCTTCCACAGCACATTCACAGTCTATCTTGGGACAGTACATAAAATAAAACCAATGAAAGGTAATCAAAAAGTTGTCATTTTCTTTTCTCTCGGTTTGGTTAGACCGTGTAGTCCTGAAATAGATGCAGGCCTTTTGAATCAACCAAGTCCCTCGCTCAGACCTGAAGTCTTATTGATCCTTCCTCAGACTTGTGATGAATTTAATTCTTCAGAATAGTGACTAACTGACAGAACTGAAACCCTTCCAGTCTGGAGTCTTCCACTGGCAGCTGTTAGTAGCCTTTAATGTTGTCAACACAAAGGATGATAATTCAATCAGTTCTATCATGACATTATGTGTTACCACCCTTTTTCTATAGTGTCACAGTACCTCTTAATTCGCAGATCATGTTTAATACGATGAGAAGCACTAGTTGCGCTGGTCGAGGAATTTCAGTACTACGTTGATAAATCTTTATTTTACACTATGTTAATTTTACATCTCCTAAAGTGTCTGATAGTTAGATAGGCAGATAGACAGACATTCGCAGATTGCAAAAAAAAATGTTGGATCAGAAGCCAGTGTAGCAGGTTAATAGGATGATATATTTCAGGTTTTCTGTGCGAAGGTTGAGAGACAGATGCAGGGTTTTGCACAGAAGGAAGTATGAGATAATTAGATCTTTGGCATGGAAGGCATATCCACCAAATGTGTGTATGTTCACTAGGCGTGTTATCCGTCCATTTAGTGTTTGATTATTTGCGTATGGCTGTACCAGCTAATGTTGTAGGCAGTTCTCAGACGATGGGCAAGACATCTGTCAAGGTGCTGCTGACGATCACTGGACAATGTGCGAAAAACATACAGCTGAAGCTGAGAATCTCTGACGCCTTCTCAGAGCACACTGAATTAATTAAGCATATTTTCTCTATAATCACTTTACCAAAGAAGCATTTGTAGTTAAACGCACATTTGAAGGGTTTTCATGTACCATAGCATGGATGCGTGTGCACGGTTTTATGTTTTTATGTTTGTATGTACCTACACACGTGCGTAGTATAGCTGCTTTGGCTTGATAAATAAAATTGGCCGGGACAGCAGTGTCAGATCCAGTGCCATCTGGCTAGACCAGCTAAAACAAAGGATAACGAAGAAAATACATTATTTGACAGCTGTTAATACCCTTTGTTGAATTTTTGCATTGAAAATAATCTTACAAAGGGACATGATTTAATTGTACACACTTGCTGTACGATCATATAACTTCAATTAAAGGCATAAGGTAGAGTTAAAATGATATCTTGCTGGTTTATTATGAGACTAATTGTTAAGATGGTGGCACACAGCAGATAATGTGTCCCAGGTTGACAGCTTAAAATCCATGGCAACAGCTGTGGGGATATATTTCCTACTGTACAGCAACTTAAGCCATAACTGGGATCCTTATTGTGTTTTGCCCAGGGTATGTGTGTGGTTGTGCATGTATGGATGAGAAAAGTACAGAACAACACAATTATCTTGTCCTGTAAATACATACAGATTATTGTTAAGGTGTCTCACACACATTTTCAAATTATAATTAAATAAGATCATAGGATGGGATCAGAGCCTTTAAAAGCATGCATTGTTCACTTTGTTTGAAAACAATTACTTATTTACAAGACCTATGTATTGTATGCACATATCATAAAGCTTTATTAGCTTATTGTTATGTCCTTTATTATTTGTGCACTAGTTTATGGTGTTATGGTGGGTACACAAAATATTAGTTGTTAATGACCAGGCAAAAAGTTGAGAATTACATTTTTTTTGTCCTGCAGTAAATTGACTTTATGTTTGAGTATATGTGTGTGTATGTGTGTGTTTTCCAATTTCCTTTGCTATCACATTTTACAAGCCACTAAACTGGATTATCCTCTCCAAACCAGCTTTAGTAATTACCATAATGAAAAGAGTTTGAAGGGGGTGCTTTCATTCCATATTTATTCAAAGGGATTATTTAAAGAAGGGGGTTTCAGTAATATTTGGAATAATGCTCAAGAAAGATTCAATATGACAAGAGATAATGTCACCAGGAATTCATTCTGATAAGATATGCAATAGAGCGTGAAATTCTATCTCTTTATTGGGTGTAAAAAATTATACTAATGTAGGCTATTTAAGGGGTATATTGAGCTCTTACCAGATCTGATGATTATAATAATGATTTTATTTTGGGTCTAAATGCTGTGGGATGTTTCATACTTTCCCACCATTCTGTATCCCAGTGAAGTGGAAATGCTTTTGAAATGAGCCACCATGGATGACACAGAAAGCCTACTTTTATTTGTAGCTTCTGTATGTGCTATATTTAGGATTCAGACCTCATCAATCTCATCCAGTTGCAGCCAGGTGTACAGTCACTTTCCTGTTATCTTCTCTTTCTGCTAACGTCATCCGTAATTAATAATGTGTGTCCTGGATGTTTTTTTTGTTTGTTTGTTTGTTCCAGCACCATTATTATTTTTGGAAATGAAAACCAGCACGTTAAAGTATCAAAATACAGCCAAGCTAACGAGTTTTAGTTGATCAACATTGTGTTTTTACATTCATAAAATGACTGCTTACTGTACATTTGTTCCAGTTTTTGACAAATGCAATTACTGTGTGAAATAAATACAAGAACATCCACAGTGTCTCGTTGTATTTCCATGTAATCCTGTGATAAACAAAGCATTATTATTTATAGTCAATGTTTTTTCTGCCATAATTAAATTCACTGTATAATTAGCAACATAGGGCTTGTGCTTGATCTTCAGACATTTTCCAGTTGCTTGATTTTTGTGGTGCTTTTAATTAAAACTCATCTTAAAAAATCAAATTATCAGCTAAGCTTTCACTTTAAAATCAACTTTGCTTTAAAGTCTCATCGATTTGCATAGGATGTTTCATTAACCTTGAACAATTAAATATGCATTCAGCTCAATTTGAAAATTATGTACTGTATATAAATTCACTTTGCTCAACTGTAAAAATTGGATACATGCTCCATATTTGAGTAATTTGTTAGTAATTGACTTTACGTGATTTTACTTAATCTCATTTTATGGATTAAAGGCAGGTTACTCACCATACACACTGAGAAAGTGTATGCATAATAAACTTTGCACTTAAACAAAGTGGTGTAAATCTATCTAGTTGAGATCTGGGCTCTGAGAGGGTTATTCCATGTAATGCAGGACATTTTTGCTATATGGTAAAGTTGGAACAAATATCCAAAACTGGAGAGAGTATATTGGATTTGTTTTGGTGTCAATTCACTGCTTGTCTTCTTTCAAAACTATCTTTGAGTATTGAGCATTTCCTATGTAGAAGCACAATTCTATGTCAATCTTCCACTGATGTTGTTTTCAGCTGTATTTTGCAGTTCAGAAAGTAGCCTTTTAGATTGATGGATGTGTCAACGGGACCAAATTAAACTGTCTGGACAAAGGAACCCCAGCACCTTAGATGACCTTTTGAACGTGTGGGTAGAAGTGTGGAACCCCAATTCAAAAGAGCTTTCAGAGATTTATCTGAAATTGCCCCTGGATGAATTCTAATGCTTTTGAAGGGAAAGGGTGAACATATTTACTATTACTAATATATCAAGGTATTTTGTAGGCCAAGGTCGTGCTGTCTGTATGCATCGCAGAAGGAAAGTAGCTAAAGTCTAAGACTTTTGCATAGCAGTGTATAAAGAAATAGAGACAGATTTCACAGTAGTACCACATTCCTCTTGTTAAATACTGGAGATGACCTACTTCCAGGTTCTCTCTTCCTCTGGTGAACTTAATCAGTGCATGTTGCTGAGCTAATGAGCCCTGGAGGGCTGAGATCATCCGGAGGAATATCCACATAACCCCTGCAGGCGCCAGCGGTCACTGTGACGCTATGTGGCGAGTGATCCCTGTACGATTCTGCCTTCCAGAGCCGGGGAAGCTATCATACCGATTTAGTGATCCACAGAGACTTCTGCCCCTTCAACACTGCAACAGGGTTTTTAGAACTGACTTTGGAGTTTGCATTAAACACAGAATAACATATGATGGGTTGGTACAATATTTTTTGCTGGACATGTTAAATGTAGAGCTATATACTCAATCTGAAGTGTAAAGACTGCTGGAAATGTTTATACCCGGACTGTATTTACCGGGTTATTATCCTATACTTCTGTTTTGTCCCCAGGGTGTACTATTATTCCACTCCTTGTAACAGCTCGTGCTTTCCCTCACGCAAGGCCATGTCACCCTCAGTATGACACTATCAATTCTCTATGCATTTTACATAGCTAGAATACATTTTCTAATGGTTCCAATAGGAGCCGGAGGGCTTTGTCTGTGTTAACGTCTTATAGACTTTTGATCAAACAAGAATACCTTTAGAAATGTATATCATTTTATCTGTAACGAGACAAGTGAGTACATATATTAACACTGGAGGGGCTGGCAGTTGGCTCCGGGAAATTAACATTGATTTCTTTCTAGTCCTGCTGGTAAGACAGTAACATTGGTTGCGTGTTTCTATGGACCTGCTGCACGGGTCACAGTCATGGGTTATGCACTTGTTGGAACCAGTACAAGGTCACGTGGATTAAAGTATAAATGAAAACATGCTTGTGACAGAAATCTGATACAATCATCATTTCCAGAAGAAAATTGAGGGTTGGAGGGGGTTGACAAATAAATAATACATAAAACATAAATGCAATCCAGATGAATTCTATAATAATTATGTGTGGAACTGAAGGTCAGAGTTTGAACTGTCAGAGTAAGTGGTCACCAAATTTGCATGCAGTCATATTTAAGCTGTTTTATGGATTGCTACAAAGGGAATTCCTTCCTGACCTTTGACATCTGCAGTATTCCTCTGCATTAAACCATTATACCTGGAATGATGAAGATGACTGAGAAAAGATTCCTCTTAAACTAAATGTGTATTTCTGTAAATGTTAGGAATTGCTTTGTCAATATTTAATATTTGACCAAGAAAACAAAACAGGCAGAACTCCACTTAAAACACAACAAGATCAAATAGCTCTTACTGTGAAAGGCAGCTGACGGCAGTGCATTCAGTGTGTTTTACTGAGCTTGGGGTTAAAGGCTGGCTGATAGTTGGCTCATGTTGAGATGTGCAGGATTGTCAAATTTCCCCAGTGGCTTGGCCTTTCTACCACAGTTCCAAGTCATCAGATAAAACCAGTAAGCACCAGGACTAGTTCAAATAGTGGCTTTGATTGTCACGAGTGATTTATATACTCATAACTTCTTTACTGTACAGATCCTGTGGTCATATTTTAGTCTGACACTTACTATTGAAATGAGACATTTAGGTTTGCGAATAGAAGCTGCATTCCAGGAAGGCAGTAAAGCATTCGGGACCACTAGCATAGAACGGTGAACATTACCAAGTGGGATTTACTATCCTTTTGTACCAAATGCTCTGCTTTTCACCTTGATATTGTTTTTTTTTTCTTCTGAACAGTGTTGAATAAAATCAAAACTGGTTTTGTGTGGAAAGAAGAACTAGAAAAAGAACATTATCTGAAAACTTTTTAGGCTGCATCTCTGCAGCTCATTCATAAAACCTGTAGCTGTTCATCCATATTCATTAATAAATCTAAACGGTGTGGTGCTCTAAACATCATAAAACATTATAATGTACTTTAATTAATTAGATTTCTCCAAAGCCAATGACACAAAACAAACAAACCAAAGGTCTTTCATTGACATAACAACAGGAGCTCCAGCACAATGATGTTTGATTGCCCATACGAGCCGCAGTTTAGCAGTTTGACTGCAGAGAAAGATGATCCACAACTAAGACTCCACGAGCCAGTGGATGTCGTAAAACACCCAGCAATCTGCATCAAATGCATGAACCTTCACAGAGAGGCAGTAGTCACTGTGACTGATCAGCAGTCAATTCGGTTGGTGTGTTCCCATTTTGCTGCCAGTTCTGGGGATGTTTGTGTTTGCCCAGTTTGTGACACACACACACATTTGATCTTGTCCTCTCTGTCAGGCAAATGCAGTATGGAAAACTCAGATTATTCCTGTCTTCTATCCTCATATAGTTTTAATTGTTTTCCCGGCTTATGTTTGTTTATGTTGCAAGTTCTATTCCAGTCCAGTTCGAATCCTGTGCATTCTTGATAATTAGAACAGTAGACAGCATGGTGTGGAAAATGATTTATCTGAACAAACACTTGCCTCATTTAAGTCAGAAGATTTGGCATTGCACTGCACACCACGTGTAATGTTTCATTAGTATGCTGCGATGGCGTCCACCCTAACTGCAACAGCTGCATTAAACTATTAATCAATTTGCCTTCAAATTAATCAGCAATGAGACAAATATGGGACAAATATGTATTTCCCAGAATGCTGTGAATGCTGTGTATTTTCTATCCTTAATGAAAGGTGTTGTGCTTGATGCCAATAACATTTTCCATGCATTTATCCAGATTGTCGTGTAAAAACAATAGTTATGTAATGGTTAGATAATCATCGGCAAAAAAATGTAATTATCCAGTTAATTGTAATATAATAGTGGCAAACTAGGCAAACCGCATACATTTTACTGCTACCCGTGTCAAAATTACTTAAATGTGCTTACACACTAATTAAAATGACAGCACCACAAGTAAGACTCAAGGGAATACACATAAACCCTTTAAAAGCACATAAAACTCATAAAGCCACAGATTAGTATTTATATACTATTAAAAAAAAAAAACTTTCATGTGGTTAATTTGATGCAGTAAAAAATGTAATGCTATATTAAACTCTGCTGCCTAGGGATGGTTGGAGTTCAGCAGTTACCTTTTATGCAAGTTAATAAATTATTGTTGGTCTGCAGTAAATGAAGTGTAATAGGTGCAAGTTGTGTTTATGACATCAATTTTGGGTGATAAAACTATTCTTGTTTTTACTGTCTTATAAGGTATTGCAGTGACACCTCAATGAGCATTTGTACCATTAAATCATCTTAGAGATAATGTTGTAGACAGAGATGCACAACTGCTTGTTTCTTAGCCTTGACATCCACACAAATCAACAAGCAAACTTAATTGAGTTCAACTAAACAGTTAACTATTTGGAAAAAGCTGAATATACCCTTTTAATATAATCTGGGCTCAGCATATGCAATAACTATACTACACTTTAAACCTTGATTACTCAACCTGAATGGACAGAAACTTGTGATACGCTGTCATTGATTTCAAGATTATTAGTTAGTGACCTTGGAAATATTAGTAGCTGCACTACAATATTAATGCAAAAGCATTATTTTTACTACACACATGGAGACAAATTGCCACCAGGTTGAATCAAAGTACATTGGATACATCAGTTGTAACATATCAATAATCATCCTGTGAACTCAAACCAATTCATTATGATCAATAAGATATCAACTATATGTGCTTATACATGTATCTACAAAACACACCATGGTGTTGATAAAAAAGACTCAGCTTATCACTGCCCTTACATGTGCAGGACCTATTCCCAAAATATCAAATCTGACTTAATTGAAGAATGCTTTGATGTTTTCCTTCACATATGCAGAGTTATAAATCAATCAATTCAGGAATGGTAACACAATCAAATCAATTATTTCAGCTGAATATCAGAACAAGTAGCAAATGTGACGATTTCAGAACGCCCATCAAGAAAATGTTCTTAAAATGCCTTCAACCCAACATCATCTGGACAGGACAACACAACCCTCATGTCAAACTGTGCCCATCTGTGCTGCTACAGGATTTCATAGACCCTGAGTCTGGAACAGAATATCCATATTACCAGTTCAGATATCTCGGAGCAAAGTTTGTTTTCTAACTTGTATGATCCCGTACTCCCAGCAGATGCAATTAGTGGAGAAAGGCAGTTGTTAAACTTTTATGAAACATATTTGTGATTCCCAAGTTCCCAGTCCCAGAGGAAAGTATCGTTGATTAAATTCTGTCACCATTCATGAGATGATTTATGAACCAAGGTATGAGAATGAAAATATGAAAACAATCACAGTTGCTTTGTGATATTTTGGGAGTTCCTACAGTATCGGTATACAGTGCTACTGTAAGGAATTTGTTTGATATCCAAACCATTTTGGATTACATGTGTTTTGTAAACCTTTAACCTACATAGTCCTTGAAAGATATTCATGGCTTATCAGTAATCCTTGACAGTGTGCCTTTTTCTTTATCGGAAGCTGTCAGAGAAATCATTGTATCTGTTGTTTGAAGATTATAAAATATTGTAAGAATGTACAGCAACAACTTTGCCAATTACAACATCTCAAAGATTCAAGATCATGCACATTTTTCATTTAAATAAGTTAAATAAGTTATGCAAAGAGGAAAGCTCAACTTAATGTGGTACTAATTCAGACCCTTTCAAAGATTGGACACTAACTTACAAGACACTGAAAATGGAACAAAATATGTCCAATACTTTTTGTGCGCAGCAACATGCCAGTTTTCTTGTGTACAGTTTTAAAGGAAATGTATGCAGAGATACATGTGTTTGGCTTCGGCCTCTGCAGTATACAGTTCATCGCAAGTGTAATTTATTTTAGGAGTACTATTTTACAGAAGTATCTCAGAGATATGTATATGTTTTGATTTTATAATATTCATTTAACTCAAATGGTTTCAGACAGGATACAAGTTTCGCATTTACTTCCAGATGGTTTATGAACAGCAGACTGAGCTATCATGTATGTCATAAAACATTATGTAGTGAAGCACCCTTTTTGTGGGGGGGAAACAAAACTCAGAAATTGGACATTTTACTGTATTTGTATTCTGCTGTTCAATGTCCATGTGCAAGCACCAAATGAGCAACAGTGGAATCAATGTATTCCAAGTTCTAAAGAGTGATTCAAATGTTTGCGCTTTTCTACATAGAACAAACATGAATGGCAAGGAAATACTTTAAACTACATTAAAGAAATCATAATGTTCTTGGGGGTGGGGGGGTGTTATTTGTTTTTCAATATCATCTAGTTTGTCTTTGATCAGATGTTTTCTAAATATCTAGGTTAATTTTTCATCCATTAGCTGTGACTTAATTTCCCGTTTCAATTTACATCATGTTAATCAATATTTTATTTACTTTTAAGCAGATATTCCACTGAATTCAGTGTGCTGCTACAAAATAATTGTAGATGGAAATATGTGTACCCTTACATTATACACACATGAGTAAGATTGGATTAGGGAACTATTAAGGTGTGAATATTCATAAATGGATAATAATGCATAATTTCAACCATGGGTGCAACTTACACACGAGACTCCACTTTTTGCTAAATGCCTACATAAATAATTCCTGTCTGAAAACTTGAATAGCAAATTCATCATATCCCAGATAATGTGAAAGCCACTTTTCCTGTCAATGTAGGAGGCATATGTGATTCTCCAGCCAAGGCAGCTAAATAAATATAGTTTTGTCCGTTTTCTAAACAGGAAAAGGCAGATCATTTTTTCCCATATAGTCTATGTGCCTTTCCAAATGTATGTGTATTTATTTCTAACACAAACTTATTGGTCTTGTTCTGCCAACGTTAATCCACTGTGCGGCTTTATAGAAATGGTAGGGAGTAAACAGCCCTTGTTTAATTTGGTTGTTGCTGTGGACTGGGTCCAAGCAATATCCACAACTCTCTGTTTTTTGGACAGGCTCGTCTGTTCACATCTGGTGCACATTAGTCTGCAAATCAAATGGAGCAGTCATTTACCAGAAGCTGCATCAGGTACAGGGATGATAAAGCTTGCATATGAAATGCTATATGCTTTACTTAATATTCCAAAGTTGATTGTGGATTAATTAGTCCATCTGGTGCTCATTACATTGAAAAACCAACTCCTTTCCTTTTACTTAACACAGATTCTTTGATTCAATAATACACCGTATCAACAATAAGAAGCACGGTGCTGACACAGGTCAGATAGTACCACAGGGACTGGGGGAAATTTGATCATTTTTTTCCAGGACTGTCACAAGCTGTAGTCGGGCTCATTTATCTGTGAGATCTCCTTTGTCTTTAAACCCTCGGCTTTAGGATTTGGCTCAGCAGCCAAAAGATTGAAACAAGCTGAGACCAAAAGGCAATATGTGCTAATTAAACACAACAAGGTTTAGCATACAGTGTGTGTGTTTCAGTGTTCAGCATGTTCTAACTTTAAGCGAGGAAAATTGGGTGTTAGACTTTGTTTATTTCCATTTTTGTTCTAGCTTTCAGTAATAACACTAATGGGATGGCATTGCAGGGACAATAAGGGACTTCTCTCCCAGCTGTAGAATACTGCATGGTCTCAAAATAAGGTCAGCTAAAATAAAACGCATAAGCACTGCTTATCATACAACAATGAAATTATTATGTTTAGATTGAAAGAATACAAAAACACAATGGATGGAAACGAGATTATATAAGCTGTAGTAAAAGGTAAAAGTAAAATAAAATTCCAGACGATTCCCCATGTTTTTAGGATATTCTGCTGATGGAAAGCATGACTGCTTTGCCCAGAGATCCACGGGTGAATGTGATTCTGAATTAAATCACCTCATGATGACAGGGCAGCTGAGGTTAGTCAGCAAAATAACAATTGGATGTGAGATTTGTAGTTATGGTCAGCATAGAACATGGCCTTATGGTCCTTCATGGGAAAATAATGAATAAATAAATGCGGCACTAGACTCTACAGGAGTGGTTTTATGGCAGCTGAATTTTGTTATGGTTTAGTGTATCTGAACATGTTGCGTTTTATTTAATTCTGTGGTGATTATATTCATATGAAAGTCACTTTTTCTTAATGATGCTCTTTGTTAAAATTCAGTTGGTATTGGAAGAAATATATCTAGTCATTCTTAGTGTTTTCAAGTCTTAAAACAGATATCAATCAGTTGAAATCCTTATGAGGCAGACAGATTGTCAGAAGAATAAATGTGAATGGTATGATCAAAAGAAAGGAGAAATACTACATGTACACAAAACCAGTGTGAATTAAAGGTCATTCAATAATGGATAAGAATCTGCCAAATAACGTCACATATATGACAGAGATGGGCGTAGTGTGACTTATTCTGGTTGTTCATTGAGCACAGATTTTCATTGCAACTACTTTAAAGAAAATTTCACTTTGGCATGTACAACTGTAAAACAAAATAGATAATTGTTCAAGAAAAATTAATGAAAAGCAAATGAATAGAGCAGAATGTAATGATATCTCTCTGAAAGGCTTGTTGAGTACACAAGCCTTGCCCAACTTGGAAAAACATGTCAACATCCTGGTGAGGTGAAGTGTCTCTAATCAAGCTGCAATATATTCCCTTCCCACAATGTGACCCATGTTGACTAAAACCCACATTGTTGAGATCATTGTTTAATTGGAAACAGGTGTGTCCTGTCGCTGTGGAAGATGTCTGTGGATAACTGTAGGACATCTGTTGCGTGTCACAGTGCTTCACATGCGTCTTCAGGCTTGATGCATCACGGTTCACTTGAGACCAACTTTTCCATTTCAGTTGCTGTCTTTTACCCCGCCCCGTGGGATCTTCTAGAAGGGAGTCTCTTGATATTCAATGAATACAGGGCATTATAGTATGCATCAGATCATCAGTGCCTTTGTGAATTGGTTTGTTATTCCACACATGAATGTGAAGATGTGCAAAACCCCTCCCCGATCGCTGATAATACAGTGGATTTTTCCTATTTTCATATTTACTAGTATTTTTTCCACCACTAGGGTGACGTCCCATCTAAATTTGTGACCACCGATCAGTACAGTTCTTGTGCCCTGTTTTTGATGGATATTTGTTTACTTCCAACATGGCGGGGCACACAAATAAACACACTCTCACACACCGAGCAAGATTATAAATTGGTCTTTTCTAGGAAGGCAACTCAAAATTAATGACACTGACCAGAAATCCTGCGACCGCCATGCATCATGATGATTGGTGATACTTAAAATCCTTCATTTAACCATATCCAGAGATGATGGCTGTCCTTTGTTTTGGTATTATAGTACATTTGAGATGGTATCTCATTCTCATTTCCCCTTTTCTTTTCGTATAACAGGATTTAATGGAGCGTTGATTTCTTTATTTGCTTGGCGACAGTAGAAATTATTTCAGTTCCCATTTTGGAGCTGCTTTATGAGCTCTTTGTTCTGTAACTTTTAAGACACAATCTCTCAGCCTAAGTTGGGGTGGTCTTGTCATTTAGCTTTGTCCTTTTCATGAATATAAGCTAATGTATAGCATTGTTCATGATTTAAGCTGTCTGTTTAGCTACCATTGTTCTAAAATTGGTAGGCATTATATTAGACTGCAATAAACCTGTCAAATTAGGAAATACATGAAACCAAAATTAATTGAATTGTATTATTCAGAGACATATCAGAGTGACAGGACTTAGGCTGTGTTCATGTATTAATCTATTTATGTTTCTATTTGATAATGTATTTGTTTGTTTCGCAGGTCAACGGGAAGGATCTTTCTAAAGCAACACATGAGGAGGCAGTGGAAGCGTTTCGCAGCGCCAAGGAACCCATTGTAGTTCAAGTTTTAAGACGAACTCCTATCGCCAAGAATCATGGGAATTCTCAGGAAGTCCAGCTTGTGGATGTTTGCACACAGACGGACATTACTTTTGAACACATTATGGCTCTCTCCAAGTTAAGACCATCAACGCCACCCGTACCTGACATCTGTCCATTCTTGCTTTCTGACAGGTACAGAGTTTGTTTTAATTTCCAAATAATGTGTACGTCAGACAGTTGAATTACTGTTTAAGTGCAATACATTTTAATAGGAAAAAAGGGCGATTGTGTTGGGCGATTAGAAACAATATAATTGCCTGAGACTCAACAATCAGAGACGGTGTGCTGAGCCCCTCTGGACAAGATCAGGGTCACGGTGAAGAAGACTACAGTCAAGCTGGTGCCTTTTAGTTTTCCTTCTGAGGGAAAGTAATATATAAACATTAGCTGAATACAGGTCCCATTAAAAGGAAGCTTCCGAGTTAATGGAGACCATCAGAGTGAACGAGAGATCACGTTAATCATGAATGTTTCAACATCCATGGATGATTAAGTGAGCTTTAAATCCATTGGCCATCTCAGTCTTTAAATTGCTTTGTTATTACGGAAATGTGATGGAAGTTTAGAGAATTCTACATCTCTGACATACCCTGAAAATGGCTATAGTTTCCAGAGCTTGGTTTTAGACAGTTCAAGGCTAATTTATTATTGTTATTTTTAATACTTTGTCTGGTTTCAACAAGATGGTATTTCTTATCTTGTTGGCACTGTTGCCTGTGTCCACAGATCACACTTTTGATCCTCAAAAGGGGAAAGTGAGCTCTTTTGTTTGTATTTGCTAATTTCTAATAACTCCATAAAACTACCATTAGATCCTGAATGTAATAATTAAAGAGTGGCACATTAGTTTGGTTTAATGGAGACTTTACAAGGTGATTAAGGGAAAATGGGCTAATAAAAGCAGAGGCAACCAACCTCAGCATTTCTTTTCAACCGATTTATCACTGCTGTCTCCCTCCATAACCAACATGTCACATAAAATTCAAAGTTTAAAAAGGCTATTAAAACAGATTTTAGGGCAACAACTTGTGTTTTTGCTCATGTTTCTTTCTTTTTTTTATCATTGTTAGCAAACACAGTTAATTTTCTACCGTAGGCCCCAGGCAGCTACCATGAATACACAGTATCACATATTAAGGCACAGGTTTAACTGCAAGTACAGATCCAGCGTTTGTATGGACTGTGAAAGTAGATGTCATATTTTGGTGAAAAAGAAGATTTGGAAGTAAAGTCAATAAAATGTTATTCAGAGCTGTATTTGGCCACTAACACTGTCAGAGTCAGACAGAGATAAAGGTATCCCTCCAATTATATTTCCTAGAAAAAGATAGTCATCTAGACCAAAAACTGGATAGATCAAATCTCGTTTAAAAAAACTATGATGGTAAACCACTAAAGGTAGAACTAAAATTGTACCCAGTCAGTAGTTTCATAAAGCAGATGTTATGGTACTGCCTTTAAATGGATTTAAATTACCATGATTTTCTATGAATATAAATCAAATAAGTTAACCTTTTTTAAGGGGTTATCATGACTATTGAAGCATATGGTCCACATAATGCAGTATAATAAAATTTACAAATTGACTAGAATGTCTTGTACAGAAGAGTATATTGTGTTACCGCTTATATTAAACCATCCTATTAGGACAATTTATTTCACTCTATGCTTTGCTTTTTGGAGGGGAGGGGTTGTTTTTACATTTGATGATTTTAATGCTTTAATTGGAGTGAAGATATTATATTATTAATTAATTATCATCTTCACTCCAGCATGGGCTTGGAACACAACTGCACTCGGAGATCTGATGCAGAATTTGCAGGTGCTTTTGATGCTGCATGTTTGGGAATTCTCCCACTGTTTCGAAAAGTTCCAGCAGGGAAAGGATTAAACCAATTTGCTGTTTTCCTGCATGGTAATGTACAATGAATAATTGTAAAATATTTAATTAGAAGCAATGCTATCGGTTGGCATGTGATTATATGATGGCATGGCATCAGCACAGAGTACCCCTTGACAGGTTTCTCATTTCCCACTGTTTGTGGAGAATAAATACAAAAATATGACATCCTTATTTGAAAAGAGACTCATTTTTGGAAGGTGCTGTGTCTTCCCTCGCTCTATAGCTGCCACTCACTGCATCCAATGGAACACGAATATTATGAAGGAACTGAGTTTCTCTCCAGCCTGCCAGCTGACGCAGACAGGATGGATGAATTTGAGTATGAGGTAAGACTTTATTATGTTCCCTCTCCTCCTTATTAATAACTTTTGACATCCTTGTGTAAAACCCCATTATAGACCTTTACCAATCACAAGCACGGCCCAGTTATAATTGACTTTGCAGAGTATCCCCTAAGGGTGGTTATATGACAGATGAAAATTCAAAGGCAAGGCTTGACTTCCTTCCTTACAAAATTTCACATAGATTGGAACATGTATCCATTACCCGCTTAGCAATTTTTCTTGGTTGCTGAGATCAAGAGGAACTTTACTCTAAAGAAGGGGTTTGTGAAAAGCCTGACAATAACATAGTTTTGTTAACGCAATTTGAATACTGGAAGATTGACGTTGTCTTAGAAACCAAAACCAAAACATTTCCAAAATAACCTTGACGGTCTTTTGAAGGCTGCCTTTCCCTGCATCACTGGGAAGTTTGTCCACACAATGGAAAACACAGCGTTATTAAATATGCAAATATGGGGTCTCGGGTAGCTGAGTAACTTAGTAATGTGTAACAGAATAATACAAGTACAGAATATGGTAATTGGACATACTGTAGGAAAGGAAATAACAATGCAAATATCCAAAAGAAGTCTTCATACATAAGTACAGTCTAATAAAAAGGCAGTTGGCAATCGTTTTAAATAATCCAAACTTTACAAATGCAAATGTACTTGTCAGCTCCTGTTTCGCTCTTTTGAACGGGATTTCTCATATTTTCATCTCAGATGCGAATGGTAATTAGATTCTAATAGATAATTAAATGCCATTTTTGATGACTAGACTGTCGACAAAGAGTAAGCCATTACGCTCTTCAGTTTTAATGCGTTTTATTTCCAAGCCATTGAGGACGAGGCACACTGTGGATGATGTATTGTGATTATTAAGAGTTTCTCTTTGTTTCGGATTATTCAACAAGTAAATGTAGACAATATCAACTTTTACTTCTGGTGTGTATGATGTGGGTGTTGCGGTTGATCTCAGATCACTTTGTCCACCTTTAGAGCAGCCCTCCATTTTCCTCATTCACAGCCCGCCCCCTCTGTACCTCAAAGCAAATCTTCCATTTCCTTTACTTTGTATGTTTTTCCATTAGAAGTGCTGACCCTTATATCTGTTCATAAAAATGTATACACTAAAAAGTACGCTACCCTGCCTTACTGTTAACATATGGGGGTATTCAAAAACCATAAAGCAGCACATTCTGTCCAGTGAGCCATGTGTCGATGTCATTAGCAGCTCTAGCCCTGGCTGTGCCAAGTCACTAAATCTTGGCAAACAAACCCTGTGGAGTGCAGAATTACCCTTGACTTTCTCACAAGTGTGAAAACCAGCTGGGATTGATCTGCCTCTCTGCACCTGAGCGACCCCATGTGAGCCGCGTACCACAGGGCCAGGCCAACACCCCCCAGGTTCGGCTCTATCTCCTGAGCTTAGTGCTTACACAGCATCTGCTTAATAGGTTCAACTCACAGAGCATTGTGCTGCTTTTTATTATTGGACATACTTTTCTCGGCCTTGTGAGCGCTAAGGTATTACCAGAATACCAAAATGAACCAACACTTGTCACTGTATTTCACATCTCACCAAAAACACAAAAAATAAGCACCTTACACTGTATGTGATATTAGTACAGAGAGATCATTGTGTTTTCAAATCTTTTAAAGCAAAGAGGTTTATTCTGCAGAGATCCCCTTCCCTGTAGTGAACACTGTGTACTTTGTAACTGCTTTTAAAATCCTAATAATCAAAGGCACAATTATTATGACAGCATTGAGTGCACACGGGTGGTCGGCAGTAATCTGCTCTAATCACACAATCATAGTCATTAGTTTACTGTCAGCCATGATCCAATCACCCAAGGCGAGTGTCCTGCCTGAAATTAAGCTTAACTGGAAAATGAAATCCCCGGGTTAGTCTCGATTCAAAAGGGAATGAAACGTTTAGGTTTGGAAAAAGCTAGTTTGTTAAGTTCACAATGATTTCTGACCTCATGCGTGTTTCTCGTGGTCAGGAGGCTGGGTGGTCCGGTGTTTTAGTTAGTCGGCAGGGTTGAGATTTAAGCCCTGATGGTAAATATGTAAATTTGTTTTCTCTAAACAATCAGATGGAAACCAGTGAGAGGGAATATCAATTTTGAACGTTATTTTGATATTGGTGCATCCCCATTTTGTTTACCTCCTGGAACAACATGACAATGAATGATAAAATCACAATCCAGCTGGAGGAACAAAGCCTGTTCTCCGCATGTTTTTTAGATTCTTATTTGAGAAACGCGGCTCTTCCCATATTTTGTAGTCTATATACTAATCGCTACAATCTGTTGTGTTCATTAATTAATTCACCCACAGGTGTTATCTCCTTTGACTAGTAGCTATTAATTAAAGCGGAACTAGAGGGTTGTTCAGTTGTACAATAAGTTGATTTATTTCTGAGTGGAAATATTAGGAAGACGTCTTTATTTTTGCATGGAATGGCTATTATTTTTTAAGTTTGTTATTTTTTTCTTTGAAAACACCTGAATCACCTATTAAATATATAACCTAAACCCATCTTCTGTATGTTTTAGTCATATTATTAGTAATACCATAGCAATAGTAGTCTATAAAACAGAAAACTGAGATGCTGCAAACTTTTCTGGTCTGTACAGCTACATTTCCTGTATCTAAAATATTATCTTTGTTGTTGTTTCATTTAATCTTCCTTTGCAGAATAGTCTTAATAGGTATCAATTTAGTCGAGCCTAGAAGGCTTGCCGAAACTTCTGCCACACCTATGACCTATCATCACGCACACACATTGTACTGCGACCCACTGATTACTTTCCTCCAGGTCTCTGTGGCTCGACAGCTTCCAC
Organism: Amia ocellicauda; assembly: GCF_036373705.1. NCBI lineage: Eukaryota > Metazoa > Chordata > Actinopteri > Amiiformes > Amiidae > Amia > Amia ocellicauda. The sequence goes on from NC_089864.1 coordinate 10,581,975, forward strand.
TGATTAGGTTTCCTGGGTGGAAAAGATGACCCGGCTGGTTGGAGAAACTGGAGGACAATTTCCTGTCTTATGTTATGGGATTTACTCTGCAGTTGATTCTACGCATTTAAAATTGGGGAGAAAGAAAATATTGCAGTGGCATAACGGCCATGGCATGAAGCAAAACATCCCCTGATCAAATGATATATTTTCATAGAAAAGAAATGTGGGTAGATACCAAAATAGATTGGTTTTGTTCTTCAATGTACATATATTTGTATTATAGGGTCGTAGAGGGCTAGGAGTTTCATTGTAAGGACTTGAACAGAAACGGTGCAGCTTAATAAGATAATGGATTTTATTTTATGAAAGAGGATGGATTCTGCCGTCCAGGTTGGATTTACACAGCGCTGTGTTAGTTTTTTAGATTTTTTATGATGTATTCATTTCACTGACTTGCATCCAGAAACACCTTTTTCATTAAAATTCACAAGAAACTGGAAAAACTGCCTTATGCAAATTAGATTGGTTTACTGTAAAATGCGATAAAAACAAGGTGTAACACTTTTTTGTTTTTTCCAACAACAATATTGTCATTATTAGTAGTAGTATTAATAATAATAATGTATTAGCGGTGTGTCACAAATGCTGACTAGAGAATGTTCAGTAATATGTCTTATAAGGGCCCAGGATTTATGTTATGGGGCATGTCAAGAAATGTAATAAGGAATCTGACAACTTTATTTCATTGCTACATTTATTTGAGGCATGCAATTAAACACAGAGGCCAGAGAATGTGGGATTTTTGATGGTTTGTCATATCATGATCGTAAGGTGGCCACCGAATGCAAGAGGCTAAAGACACTATTCCCCAGTCTTGGGGAAGGGACATCAGCTGTTTCATGTCTGCAGCTTTATTTGCTCATTTCAAAAATATGCTGCCATGCCAGGCACTTGTCACAACCAAATAACATGCTGACACATGTAATGAAATTCCCAATTTGAAAAACGATTTTAGCCCTTAACCCAAAGTACAATTTGTTGGCCCTTACAAAATCCCTTTTCTGGGTGTTAGTCTTAAAAACGGTTTGGTTTCATTTTTGTATCACATATAGTAGGGGTTGAACATGTTTAACAGTGCTGGATAAACTAAACAATCTTTGTCTCAAAAGCTCATTTGGGAGAAACTATCCTATTGGTTTAAAGCAATGTTGTTATGGTTTAGTTTGAGTGCACATTAAATTACTAATTGTGATGTATTATGGGAATTATAGTTTACTAAGCAAATACAAATACCACCAGGCAGTAGTAATGAAAATATATGCAGTGTGAAGTCAACCTGGTTTCTGTTTGATGTCAGTTGTGTGACTAAGAAAGTATTAGTTACATGCTGGGAAGAAGACAATTATGAGAAATGTGTTCGTGTGGGTCACACACACAACATGAATGAGGAATAACTACAGGAGGCACACCATGGAGGTTTATGATATTTAAACTAGAATTGAGTTAATCCATTAAAACTGGTACGATTAATTTTTAAAACAAATGTCATCTGTAATAATAATATCAAAAGGTTCATTTCAAATTGATGCATGGTTCAGCAAATCAAAACATTGGTTTATCTATTAAATTAGTTAGCAGCCATCTAACTGGAGTAGGAGTAGTAGTAGTACTAGTAGTATATTTACTATTTTCTAAATTAAGTAATGATGTGCCGAGCATACTGTTGAAATCACATTTTAATTATCACCAATATTTGCCAAATCTTTACTTGACTTCACTTATCAAGAGTTCCAAGCTTATGACAGCAAACAGTAAGCATTACTACTATTATGATAATTCAGTTATTCGGTTTTCAATGCTTACATTCTTCAAATTCAAATTTTTTTATATATTGTGGCAGGTTTCTAGAGCTATGGTTGGTAATTTAGTGGTATAAGAAAAGACTGAAAATCTTCCCTCTCAGAATTTCAACACATTGAATTCACCATAGGAATACATTCCACCAAGGGGCAAAATTATTAATACTAATATAGTGTAGAAACTTTTCTGATAAAGCATGGCAGAATACATTAGAAGAAATTACCATATGCAAGAGCTTGTTTAAAAATAAACATTAATATTCAAGAGCTACTACATACAGGCTCATTCTGGGGAGTGCCATCATGGGACCGGCAAAGTTTTTTTTCTAATTATAAAAGAAAGAAAATGAAATTATATGTTAATTGACTTAAAATGTGGACAGACAGTAGTAGTATTTAATTGACTTTATGGATTCACCTCTTACTGTTTGTAGGAGGTGGAGTTGTGTCGAAGAAACAGCCAGGAGAAGCTGGGCCTGACCCTCTGCTATCGGACAGATGATGAGGAGGACATTGGGATCTATGTCAGTGAGGTGAGAAATGTATTTTAATGGTATCGAGCACAGCTCCATCAAACTCGGTCACAAACAATGGCTTGGAGCCAGAGCTTGACAGTTCTAATTACCATTCTTAATTGAGCTCTCTGATTTCAGTTGTTATGCCAGGTTATTTCTATTCAAGCAAATGTTTTAATGTTTCAGCTATGAAAAAAACTGTGAGAGTGCCAGCACAAACAAACCAACAAAAAGGCCCTGAATAATTACAGAAAAATGAAAAATAGATGGCATGTTTCAGAGGTTTTAATAGTGCATGTGGTGCACTTCATCCATATCCAACATTTGTATTAAAAGCAATTTCTAGGGAAAATCCTGAATTATTGATTGCTGCTTTTAATTGGTTCTGTTTTCATTTAATAACATGGTAGCTTAAGAATTGTTTGAAATCTATATCAATGATACAACAGCTAGCTTTCGCACCATTTCCATTGAAGATATTGCATGTATTCATAACAAATATTAAATGTTAAAAAAGAACAATATGACACTGAAAGAGTTAAATTAATTCAATCTTACAAATTATTGAAAGCACTACTATCTAGGTTTTCATGTAGCTATGCAAATACTTTTTTTTTCCCAGAATGAACCATGCATGCACAGTAAGCCACGTTTTTAATATGATTTTTTCACCCTTTATTTTTTAATTGTAGTTTTTAATTAGCTCTCTGTGTCACTATTCTCGTCTCCCGTAGAGTGGAAAATGGCATTTTCACATTACTTTTCTACCACACTCCAAAGACAAGCAAAGTTATATCACTGCTTCTGTTTTCTAGTTTGGTGTGCAACAAATTTATAGAAAATATAGACTGTTGCAGCAGAAACCTACTGGCTTAAATGTTACTGTCAAATATCCCTCATCAGCTGCTACTATTATTGTTTTCGTTCATCTATTAGATTCGTTTTAAAACATTCCATCATAATTTAAATAATGATATATGATAATATATGATAATTATGGAACTAATAGAGCATAACATTTAGAATTACTGAAAACAAAATCCAAATGAAATTATTTTAAATATTTTAAATTCACAAATGGATAAGTTGAAATACAAACAAAATTCATTTTGACATTTATCTCCGTAACTTGGGTCAACAAGAAGGTCAGTGTTCATGCAGTAAGGTAAAAAACACTGTTCTCTGGCTTGATAAAGACATTTATTTAAGAGGCAGGAGTGAATAAATAAGAACAAAGGCTTCTCCAATTCCCACACATCTAGTTTGTATTTATATAAACATAAGTAAATTACTGGCAAAGCACACTACAGATAAAGCACACAAAAATGTGTTTACTGGTCTAAGTTGTAATTAGTTGGTCTCACATTATGACTTGGAAAAAAAACTGATTGCAAATTGGAACAATAAGACCGAACACCTCCAGAATAAGATGTCTCAAGAGCAGTTATCTAATGGGCCGTAACTCAGTTTATTAGTATTGTGGGTGTATTCCTTATAAGCACATGCTGGCTTTTCTCTTTCCCCTTTCCCTCAAAGTACTTTGAAATGTTTCCACTCTGGGTCATGTCATTTCAGGTGTTTTCTATTATGTTTATTTATTTTTCCATGGGTTCAATTGATTAATGAATACATAGGATGCTCAGAAATCTTCGCATCTTGTCACCCCACACACGGCAGCCATTGCAGTCTCTCATTAGCAACAAAAACTGCCTTCCTTAATTCCACTCATCGTGCTCATGGATTTGTTTGGAGTCAGGTTTATGTAGCTTTAACCCACGTTATTATATTGCTACTCTAGGCACAAAAGCCAACAGTGTAAGTTCAAGGTAAATGACAACTTGCTTTGGCATTTACTACGTAAGCCATAGAGAGAGATGTACATGACGAAGCCTGCTGCATTATTCCTGAGTGTCAGTTCTCTGAAGTGATCATTAGAAGAAGCAAATACCTAATTTGTTTGGCACTTTTAGGCTGAAATGCCAATAGTCTGCTATACACTCTACTTAACTATGGACATATTGGATAACCATTATTTAAATACATGTTTTATGGCCTGGAACATTAATAGAGTAGAATTGGCCTCAAGATCTTCCTGTCAACCTAGACATAATGTACATACATATACAACCCCCAATCTAAACATTTGGATAAGAGAAATGGAAGCATGTTAGGACTAGGGGATTTAAAGGTTATATTGCCCTAAAAAGAGTACATTGCTTCTACTTTAACAGCAAAACTTCATACCACATCTATTATTAGATTAGTACACTAAACTTAAGCGTAAGTGATGTATTTTTTTTTTTTAAAGAGAGGGAAATACAACTGCACAGAATATTAGTCCTGCATCAAACTTTACACTCTTAATCCTGTGGCAACACCAACGGCAGTCAATCACTTTTAATGAGAAGTAGTCTGGTGAGGGTCAACATTAAATGAAAAATTAGACACTTGGAAATGTTTAACTTGAAAAATTGAGGGTGATTTGACAGGGCAGAATGAATGGTTAAAGACAACAATCAAGTGCAAGGTGATAGATAGCAGTGCCCCTTTGCTCACCACGTCATTAGTCAAATCACAGCCCGAGACTCGGATAAAGCACGAGTCGTATCAGAAAATTGCATTCGTTAATTGTCACAAAACCAAGCTAGTTTAGAGATATCAGTGGCATAAATAGAAATCATGATTATTATTAGCTTGAATGTATGAATACTGTGTGTATACATTTCACTGCCATTTGTGATTTTGGTATTAATTCCTGTTTATTTTTTACTGAAATAACACTGCTTCAGTAACACAAAAGAAAATTGCTAGTGTAACTAGATGTTAATTTTTAAAGTACATACTGTTATTTTTTCTTTGTTGTTTATACTACATGGCCTGACACTGCCTGCCTTCTCTCTCATCCAGGTCGGTCCAAACACTATTGCTGCCAGAGACGGCCGTATCAGAGAAGGAGATCGAATTTTACAGGTACTTAGTGTTCCTCAAATTCCCAATGACATCTAGAATAATAGATCTGTTTACCTGGTGGAGACCATATGCTACCAAAAACACCTATTTGTATTTAATTTGACATAATTTAATAAAAATAATATATAACAGAACAAAAAACTCTGAGCTGCTTCAAGCCCCTATTCAACGAGTGTTTCCTCGTTGTGTTTTTTTTTTTTTTTTAATCATATTTTTGGTATCATGTCAAGTGCATCTCTCTCTTGGGCAGAAATAAATCTGTGCTAGCATTATTACCTGTAAGCAATTTTTTAAAGGCTGGAACTCCACAGCATAGATTACCCCAAATGACAATTTTCCACTCCGTTTGGACTATAAACCATACAACGAGCGCAAAGTGATTTAACGAAGGAGCAATCAGCGGTGCTCTGTAAGTACTGTTTGGTGAGAGATAATACTGGAGCTCTCTAATTGTCTCATGGCCAGCGTGCAGTTTGACTGATTTCAGCTGCACGGCTCCCAGTCCAGCTTGCACTGGCACTATTATCTCAGAGTGACAGTTCCATTACTCTGAACGGAAAAAGATGAACGCCACCTGTCAGCAGCTAGTTAATTGTGTTGCTAGATGTATGTTGCTAGGACGCAGGTTGGACATTTATGAACATAACCGCTTTCACTGATGTCCACCATCCCTCAACAATCAATGCAGCCCCTTACTGTAAGCACATAATTGAGTGAAGGCACTTACCTCCAAAGGGGCTGAATGAACACATTTGTGCGACTCCCATTGTCCGCGCGTTTACCGCAAATGAGCTGAAATTTGCCCTTTATTGTGTTTTTGTGTGTGCGGAAGAGGAAATTAATGCTCCCCTTTCATTTGCGTGCAAGATAAATGGCCGTGACGTGCAGAATCGCGAGGAGGCGGTGGCGTTGCTCTCGAGTGAAGACTGCAGAAATATCGTACTGCTGGTGGCCCGGCCTGAGATACAGGTGAGCATCTAGTATTTTTAGATCCTCTTCCCTATTGAATTCAATTAATTTATACATGAGAAAATCAAGCATCAACTTGTGATTAAAATAGCTGCTTACACTATAGCCTTTGTCATTATTAGCCACGGTTATACTCATGCTAAGTTAGAAACAATTCATAATTTGGATAAAGAAAAAAACGCATACCAGCTAGACAATATATATAAATTCCTGTCTTGACAACTTTCTGTGCTGCAAAAGCACTATAAACTCACAGAAATATGACACTTGTCTCCTGATAGTCACTCTGCGGAGACAATTCCTAAAAAACCTCGTACGTGCACACACATCCTGTGAAACATACTTAAAGACTGGCCTTGAATTCTGGTCCATTACTGCGGTTATATTCATGTACAGTATATAGTTTATGCCAGAATGAGTTTGTCTGATGGCTGTGATCTTGGGAAGGGTAGCACTAGTTCAAGGATAGTTGCATCGGCATTTGCTGAAACGAATGGCATCTTGTTCCTGTATTTGCAGCTGGATGAAGGATGGCTGGATGACGAGCATAATGAATTCTTGGAAGAGCTGAAGATGGAGATGTTGGAAGAGCAGCATAATGCAGTTATACAATACAAGACCAATGAAGTGGAGCAGGTGAGATGTGCTGGATAAATGACGTAAAATCCGCAATGTGAATTGTTTAACCTTTTCCCCGCCATTAAAATGCATTCCCATATCCTTCCTGTATATCAAGTGCGTATGAACTGTTCACCACTGTTTTTAGATGTAAATGTACCCAGAGTGTACTCCTTCTTCCAGTAGATTTGCTAGAGCCTAGTGTTGATTATTATTTCACTGGAGCTATAAACCAAGGAGCTTCAGAGGAACCCATCTATTGATCTTTCACACGGACACGTTCAATTTATCATTTAAGATATTGTCTCTTCTTCTTAGTCTGAGATAGTGATGTGTCATAAAAAGTGGAATACAGAGAATTAACGGAATTTCAATATCAATCACAAATATATAAAAATATATGTTTCTGCAAGAACTTAAAACATTTTAAAACTACATTCCAAAGCATTTCCACAGCACTTGTTGGATACACTCTTTACTTTTCATAAAAATGTGCGAGTTGCATTCATGTAATGTCTTTCCATTTATTTTAGCTAATATAACCTGATGTAATCTTGTGGTAATACCAATTTGGTATTTATGACTCAAGAATAGTATAATTCAGGTAAATTAGGACTGTTTTAATCAGTATATTCAGTGAAATACTTGAATTACAGTAAATAGGGAAATTGTACCGTGGAATAACTTTGCTCAGTTCATTCCTTTAGAAGAAAATGTAATTTGTGGAGTCCTTGAAAATCCTTTAGGAGTGTAATGCCTGTACAGATACAAATGTATGGGGATTAGAGTAATGAGCAATTTTAAATCCCAAACTTTGATAAGGGTAATTTATAAATCTGCATTTTGTGAAGGTATTAGCATGCTGCATGCCCCAGATTTTGAAGTTCAAACAAACACTGCAAAGCACTGAGAAAAACAAAAAGCTCACAATAAACGTTGGAACATTTTATTATGATTTTGTTTGGCACCCAAGTACCCCAACCTATAATTGAATGGTACTGTTTATATTTGAAAAGTATGAAAAGTATCAATACAGGACAAATGATTTGCATTCCATTGTTAATAAATATTTTACTTTACAAATACCAATGCCCGGGTGGCTTTTGTTCCTAACAAGCTCTCAATTACTTACTTAATCAAACCCTCAATCTAATTTGCTTCATTTTACTTTTTAAATTGTGTAGTAAGTTCCATCTACAGTTTCATACTAAACATGAAATCTACAACTGTTTAAAATAATTTAAGATCTCAGATTAGGGTAATTATTAGCTAAATTTGCACTAAAAGTGCACTACTAATAATTATTAAGTAATCAGCAGGGCGGGGGATTCCCAGGACCACGATTGAGGACCACTGTTGTAAAACATTACAGATACCAGGACAACTTTTGCAATGAAGTTTCCATTTCTGACGTCTCTGAATTTTTCCGTAGCCAAAAAAGACTGAAGAAGACGAAGGCACGACAGACACGGCCACCACCTCCTCTAACACCCAGGAGAAGGACAGCGGGATGGGCAGGACGGATGACAGTGTACGCCACGACGAGAGCTCGGAGCAGGAGAACCTGGCAGACATCCAGAAACAAGCCTCTCTCCAGGACCAGCGAGAGATCGGCCACACCCAGGACACGCTGGGCAGCAACGACATCCCGTGCGACGAGAGCCTCGTGTCGGGCGAGTATGTGGACTCGGACGGCACCGGGGCGCCGGAGGAGGACTGCGACCGGTTCCGGCAGCTGCTGGAGCTAAAGTGCAAGATCCGCAACAGCGGCGAGTACGACCTCTACTACAGCCGCAGCAGCACCATTGAGTGCAGCATGAAGGAGCAGGATGGGGTGCAGAGGGAGCTGCGGCTGCTCAACGAGGAGCTCAGGAACATTGAACTCGAGTGCCAGAACATCATGCAGGCCCACAAGCTTCAGAAAGCCCGCAATAAGTACTCCGAGGTGTGGTCGGTGAAAGACGAAGGCTTCCGCAGTTACAACATCAGCGTGGACACGCCGAGCGGCAAGCTGGCCGACATCAACGAGCACCCGGAGAAGTCAGACAAGGACAGCTCCAGCGCCTACAACACCGCGGAGAGCTGCCGCAGCACCCCCCTGGCCATGGACCGCTCTCCCGATCACTCTCTCCAACGCATGGTCAGCATCACCAACAAGAAGAACCTGAAGAGCAGCATCACAGCCAGCCAGGTGATCTCGAGCCACAGCAGCCAAGGAGCCATTGTGGACAGAGACAGGACGTGTGACCAGGACAGCCCCAGTGAGTCACAGGAGATCGTCCCCTCTGATCAACAGAGGCCCAGTGTTCAGCAGATTCCCTATCTGTCCCCGTACCACAGCTCCCAGTACAGACACACAAACATCCCAGCCCATGCCAGGCATTACCAGAGCTACATGCAGCTCATCCAGCAGAAGTCGGCCGTAGAGTACGCCCAGAGCCAGCTCAGCCTCGTCAGCGTCTGCAAGGACCTGCAGAAGTCGGTGGAGCCCAAAATGGAGTGGAAGGTGAAGATCCGCAGCGACGGGACCCGGTACATCACCAAGAGGCCGGTCCGAGACAAGATCCTGAAGGAGCGTGCCTTAAAGATCAAGGAGGAGCGCAGCGGCATGACCACGGACGACGACACCATGAGTGAGATGAAGATGGGCAAGTACTGGAGCAAGGAGGAGCGGAAGCAGCACCTTGTCAGGGCCAAGGAGCAGCGGCGACGCCGGGAGTTCATGATGCGCAGCCGACTCGAGTGCCTCAAGGAGAGCCCCCAGAGCGGCAGCGAGGGCAAGAAGGAGATCAACATCATCGAACTGAGCCACAAAAAGATGATGAAAAAGAGGAACAAGAAAATATTGGACAACTGGATGACGATCCAGGAACTCATGACGCACGGGGCCAAGTCTCCAGAGGGGACGAAAGTGGACAATGCCTTCTTGTCTGTCACTACTGTATAATAAGGACGCTACCTGATGCGGTAGATTTTAATTGCCTCGTTCAATGTGGCATTTTTATGAGAGAAGAAAGATAATATTTTTCACGGTTTATAACCTGAAGTCGTTTTGTACACAATTTTTTCAACTGGATTTCATTGCTATTTTTTAGTGCCCTTTTTCATTGCTTTATCTCCAGCTTCGTTTCTCTCTTTCTGTCATGTATAGTTTTATATGAAGTTACAGAATGATTTGTCGGTTATTTTTTTAAGTTTATCCTCCTCAATAAATCCACGGTAACTGTGTGCCAGCAGTTATGTCGAAACCAAGTTTATTTTGATATTTATATAACGTGCCATTATGCATTGGTCTCAGAGTTGTGTATGTAGGTGCCGTTCATTGCTGCTGGGACCGACCTGATGTACCGAGCTGAGCTGTGTTATTGTTCTCCTGTTAACATTGTGTCAGTCAGTGGGAAATTACACACTACATGAAATATAAAGATTACAGCCTTCCTTCTGAATTTAAATACTTCATACTTTTACCTCTAACCAATCTCACTTCCCAGCATGTTGCTCTTTCATTTTCTGAACACTATGCCCAACACTGCTGCCTGGAAAGAAGTGTTAGTTTATTCCTTATACTTCCTTGCATCCCAATCTGTAACTTATCATGCAGATGCACTGGATGCTAAGGAGCAAGGAAATGACCACATTACTAGGCATTCGCATAAATCAATATGAAAAGTGAATTTTAATTTAAAATCACAGTGGCAGCAATACATGGATCACAGGAGGTTATGACAGCAAGCAATGACTGTTGCATTTTAAAAAGGACTGCAGACCCTAAAGCTTTAACATCTGTGTGTATAAATAACTTGCCATTTTTCTGTACTGTATGTATTGTAACTGAATTATTTCCTTTCCATTTTGTAACGAGCCTTAAAGGGTTTTCTTTGTATGGTATGGTTTTGACTTTTGTTAATATAATGCCAAAACAATATATTGCATTATTGCCTGTATTTACAACTGGCAGTGGACATGATACTGGAAGTTATTACCTTTTTCTGCTAAAAGGAGGAGCAATTTCATACTCTTTTCATAAAAAAATGTTTTTTTCAGTAACGTATTGTAAATTAAAACTGTAAATTGAACCTGTATTCGTTCCCAGTGAAGTTTAGGTGGTCTTATTTCCAGTAATATGTAGTAGGCATATCTTGTAGTCAGATAAATATGTGGTAATTGTGACAATTTCAAAAAATAAATTATTGTTTATCTTCAAAGAAAACAGAACAGCCATTTCATAATTCTTCCACAGCCTCAGACAATCAGACTTGCACTCTACAGTATCCGAAAGACATCGGGATATCGGTCTAACTTTAAATAATGTAACCTTAATGAAAAATTAGTTTCCTATAGAGGATCAACCCTTTTGCCAAATCTTGGGTATCAATAAGAATGTACCATGAGATGAAAAGGCATCATTTTTATGTAGTTAAATTATTTTTTACATCAAATGCACATATGAAGTTATTGTTTGTAACAGAGATTGACGTATCTTTCCAGGGGACAGTAATTAATTGGGTTTTTGTTTTTATTTGTTTGTTTTCTGAAAAGGTAATTTGCAAACAACCTCTTTCCTAACATGTGTTTGAGGCCTACATATTTAAAGTGAACTGGCAAGCCACTCCATGGTTTAATTTACATCTCTGTAATTCTTAATGGTACATTTATCTGTTCTCTCCATTGCACATTAACTTCTTAAATGAGTCTTAATCATACATAAGCAGAAGGAGATTTCAATTAAAATTACCTTACACTCGAATGGCTTTAGTTCATTAAAACATATCTCCCACTAAATCATTTCAATGGACTCATCATCTTATGTGTGGAAGAAACTATTTAAATATTCCAATTTCCATATTTCTTTAGATACATGCACATTGAAATCTGAAATACAGATGAATTAGACCGTTGCACACCACAGTTCTGAGAATTCAATCATTCAGGTGTAGGTTTTTCAATTAATTGAAATAGCTCACATTAGAAAATAATATGGGGAAGGTTATAGTTTGATAATCTGTTTTTATTAATTAAACTAAATTGTAATCAAACTACACAAAGTTAGTGGTGTTTATTTGAGTTAGTTTTATTTTATTTTTAATTTGATCCATGCTCTTAGCTATACACTAGTCTTCTATATGTTGATGCTCTGTTACACAGATTTAGTTTCTAATGATGGAGGCCAAAATGTGGGAAAATTTATACTTTTGCAAGCATTCTCTCAAGTGTATAATTAGTGTTTGTACATGACCTATTATTTGCATCATGGTTACATACATCATGAGTCAGTACCAGTTCCAAAGTAAAGGTATTTTAAATCGTTGTTTTTTGTTTATCTATATATACAAACATTAAGATAGTCCTTAAGCAATTGACACAAATTTGAAAACAAAACAAAATCTATCCTGGCTCACAGATGCCTCTTGTTCAGTTGCAGAGTGTGAACAAAAATCGTTGTGGTTTTGGAAATCTATGCTAAGCTGAGAGCCTTGGTATTCAAAATAGTTCCCATCTTTCTGTAACACAGCTCTCATCAATTCAGTGTGATATAACTTTTGGAAACAATCCATGTCCCACACACCTAAAATACTTTCATCCTTTGCGTGTTAGAGCTCAGGCCGTGGGACGTGTGTGTCCAGGGATCGGGATTTGAAAGCCGCTGACAATCATGAAAGGGTAGCCGGGCTTGGGTGCTTACTGACACTTTTCTCCCATCCCCAACTACGCTCAGTCCACTACTCAGTTCCCCAAATAAAACCATACATAAGGCAGTCTCTTGATTGCGATTCATTATGGAAGGCTCGTAGTATCTACTCATGGTTGGTATCAAGTCCAGGTTGGATTGCTAGTCAGTTTCTCAGACAGAAGCGGGGTCAATATCCAGAAAGTCACTCTTTGGCCTCCGTATGCATCTCCTGTCCTTGAATACCCCCTGCGATGGGTCACAGTACAAAGATATCGCCTTCCTTCCATCTGTGCAAAATGATCTTCACAAGGCCTGTACGCATTCTGCTGACTCTTTCCTTCTCATTTGTTAATTCGTCTATACGGAGACCATTAAAATGCCAGCTAAATGCTATGGAGCTGTTTGGGTTTTCTTCAACTGGCGCGGTCTCGGCAGCCTTTGCACTAACTAATTAAGTGCGGCTTGCAGCTTGTGAAAGCCTCAATCAGGTATAATTAAAATGAAGCAGATGACAGCAGTGGCATTTGTCAGATTCATCCAGTGGTTCAAATACCAGTCCTGACAGAAATGTCAAACTGATAGCACACCCATCCTGCCTGTTCATGGGAGCCACGCAGGCAGAAGTTCCATTATACATGCCTGCTGATAACCTTTATGATTTCCCTCAATGGTAAAAACTACACATTCAATTTCATTATCCCGGAAAGGGGTTCAATTTATGGATGCTTGGGAGCCATGAACCTACCAAGGTATAATCTGCGTCTCGGAGTCTCTTCCTACTGCTTTCAGGCATTTTTCAATTAAATGGAGGGATAACAAAATCGTAATTGGTGGAGATGCTGTGGCTTAGAATAGTAGTCCTGGACGTTTATGATTGCTTTGATCCTTGATATGGCAACTTCAAATTTCACATAATCTCCCTTAATGCACGGTATTAAGAACTAGATTAGTTTTACGTATTAGTGGTTAAACTGGAGATGCTATTGAGAAAGTTGTATTAATTATATTGCCTTGGCTTATATGAAAAGCACTCAGTGGAAATGTACATACAAATGTAAATTTAAAAAAATAATATGAATCAGATGTTTGCTATAATATAAAATGTGTGATATGAAACCTATCATGCTATTTTTAGTTCTATTTAAGATTTCTGTCTATTGTTGACTGCTTCCCACATACGGTGCACATACAATAAACAAGCCACCCTGAAGAAAGGTGTCTGCAAAATGCCTGGTAATGCTACTTAGCTTAAGTGACAAGAAAATCATTGCACAGTCAGTTCAATAAATAAATATCCCTTCCCTTTTTAAAGAGGATAATTTCTATTGTTTTGTTTTTCATTAATAATATTGCCAATCATTTACACTTTTGTCAACTTCCATTAATTTTCTTCTGATTATATATGTATTATTTTGGGAAGGATTTCATGAAAATCACTCAGATTTTCCAATTAACCTCAGTTGCATGCAAAAGAGTCTGATTAAGCAAAACCTGTTAATATTTCATGCTAATTAAAGAAATAATTACACTTCATGTTTCATAAAACCACTGGACTTCCAATTTGCCTGTTCAAAGTGAACGAAAAAAAAAGAAGCTAATTTGCAATGTATTCTTGATTAGCATTTTAATTAGACAAAATTCTAAGTTTTTCTTCCAATGTTAAAGTTTTCTGCGCTCCCTATTTTTTACTTGAAGGGCATGAATTAATGCAAACACAAGGCATACAAATGTCAACATAGTTAACACAAGCAGATAGTGTAGTAAACTCACATATTGTGTGACTAATACAACGTGTTGCCAACAGTATAAAAGACTATCTAGAATAAAGAATAATTCAGACACAGTGTTTCTTTGTTTTGCTGAAAGATAAGTGTGACGCAACCCCACCCCTTGTCACAACACATGTATGTACATACAACAGTTCTTCACAGGTGTGTGTGTATGAACAAGAGATTATATAAAAAAATGAAGTATCGTTAAGTACAGTGTAAGTAAACTTAATTATACTATAACTTCACTTTAGGTATGCTAAATTATACAAGAAGTGTACTTCTATTTCATAAGGGTCAGTTTGTCGGTTATGCCAGTCCTAGGGACCACACTCTAATTGACTAAATCATCCACTTAGGAGGAGAAACATTCCTCAGTATCTCAAGTAGACATTTAGAAGATTTTACAACCCACTCCCAATTGACAGCGTTCCACTTGAAAAGATGTAATTAGTCGGGTATAGAATTCTCCAAAGCCACAATTGTACTTTTTAAAATGAATAAATACTTACCTACTATCAGGCTTTGATCGTGTTATTGTAATCTTACGAGCCAGACCTAAAGCAAACCTTCATAAGGCAGCAGAGCATCAAGCATCTGCTGTAGCTTTGCAGTGAGAATTGGTACAAGACAAACAACATATTTATGTGGGTTCACATCTTTCCAATATAATTTATTCATTTCCAAATTTCCCATGACAGATAATTACGAAATTAATGAGTGCAGTCTCACTTCATACTTGCTTGTTTATTCAGATGTTACATTCGTTTGGCATTTATAAATAGACTGTGATGGACAGTCTGGGTGGAAATCATGTCAGGAATGACGGTTTTATTCACAAAGTTCAGGGAAAATCTTTTTTGTAGTAAACATTTCCAACATCTTTATTTGGAGTGTATGAAAGAGTCAGATATACTTTAAAGATGATCCTACAGTAAATAATCTACTAACAAAGGCTGCTTAACATTCGATGCCCAATATACATTAAAATGTAATTAAAATAGCTGCATAAAGCCTGTAAAAAGATAAAGCCCTTTCCCAAATTACTCTGTATGAATGCCAATAAACAACTTTAGCTTTAAAAGAAAAACAAAAAGCTAAATTTGTTTAAATGATCTTTAGATTAAATACAGAATTATAAATGTCTATATGCTATAAAGGTGATATCTGGCTGCAATGCTAGCAGGTAATGCTAATTGATTCACTATTTAAGAGACTTTTATCAGCTTTATAAGACCATTTGTGTAAAATACACGTCCCCTGTTTTATATGAAAGAAAGTTTCAATCATACATAGATCACACACCAGGATTGTTCCCTCTTTAACATTAATTGATCAAAGATATCTTCCAGTTCAAGTGCTGTCTATCTGCACATAAAAGAGACTCTCAGCTCTGGGGTTGTTTGAAACCTGCTTAATACTAAACATGAAACATTCATAAAGATATGCACGTCTTGGAGAAAGAGAAAATGGACGTCTGTACGTTTTTCAATGCCCTAATCTTTCCTTAAAGATCTCACTTACTTGACCCAGTCGAGAAGACTTTAGCTCACTTTGTTGTTATTGGAATTGATTGGGAAAGCTGCCACCATTTCAAGTGCGTTGACATTCACCTACGCCCCTGGGAAGAGAGAGTACAAATCTTAACAAGGAACTCACTTCCCTTTCAAAAGCTCTCTTCTGCTGATTGATAAAGTGTTTTTGTACAGATGTGTCACAGAGGTGCCAGAGCACAGAGCTTGTTTACTTGTATTATTTTCGTTGGAATGCACTTATTGGTTGGTTAACCTTGTTTTTCTCTCCTTATTGTTTGATTGTTTAGATTTTTCACATATATTTCATTAATTGCACATGTTTTCTTTCTCTGAGCTCCTGAGAGAGAAAGAGGACAGCAGAGTGTGTGACCGGATCTGCTTTTGGTAACTGATTGCAAAGATGTATAGAGTAATGATGATATTATAATAAGTCAATATCTTACATATGATCAAATGCAGACCGTACTGGAGAATACTGCATCTTATTTTTAAATTATGTTACAGTCTTGATAATATTCTGCATTCATAACTTATGGTGGACTCCCTATTTAAGATAAAAGCATATATTTAGTAGAAGACCTACTTAACATTTAAAATTGCCATTTACATTTGAATATAGCATGATTATGATTACATAGTGAACTTACCCATTTTAATGGGCAACTTGAATATATGTGCAGCTCCAATGACATGTAGTGCTACTTTACCTAACAAAATGCAACATGGATGTTGAATACAAGACATTCTAATTGTAGTTAATTTCTTCTATTCAAAAAGTATAAAAACCTAACTGATAATAGTAATCATGTACTCCTCTATAATATATCTATATTTGTTAGCAAATGTAATTAGAAAAAAATAAATGCATGCAATGAAATAATTCAAAATTTTAATGAAAAATCAATTATCCCTCAGTTCTGATACTTTTGCATTTGCTTCCTGCTTGTAGAAATCATTTTGTATCTCATACATTTATCCTAACTATGATAAACAAATATTTAATGCCCCCCCTCCCCAAAGATAAATTCTTGTGTAATTTCTCACATACATTAATTTATAAATATGTAAATAAATTATCAAGCAATTCAGTCTGTAACCTGATTAATGTCACATGTTTTTGTAAGTTGGAAATTAATTGATAGAGCACCTTGCTTCTGTAGCAGGACAGAACAATATTGCTTTACCAATTATTTTTTTATTATAAATGATTTAGAAATGCAGTGATGTTTTTCTTGTTTGTTTTTTCTGGTTGTGTTGAGAGTTTTTTTTGTATCAGTCTGCAGGAAAACATGTAAAGTGATAATACCTTAATTGTTCTTTATTTTTAGATTAGTTTCATATGTCGGTTGACTAATTATTAATGAGAATTTATATATATATATATATATATATATATGTATGTATGTATGTATGTATGTATGTATGTATATATATATATATATATATATATATATATGTATAGTATAATGATGAAAACTCAAAAGGTGTTTTAACACCCTTCATCACAAATAAACATCATATAAATATTTACCAGAAAAAAGGAAACCTTCCGAAAATGAAGCGGCCAGTCTTTGATGTTTTGACGTTCTGCTTTCATAACACATTTCTTGAAGTTACATAAGCATCACATTTCTAAAATGATTTTTTACTCAATATTATTGAGTCAGATATTTGCTCTCGGTTTGTTAGACTCGCTCTATTTCTATCGTGGGAAGCTTTAATATTATATGGCTGGCAGCTGTCTCACTTCTGAGCAGCAAGACCAAACAAATGTACCTTTTGTAATTTAAATTATAGTCCAATATATATATATATATATATATATATATATATATATATATATATAGAGAGAGAGAGAGAGAGAGAATCTCTGCACCAGGGAACAAATCAATATTGCATTTTAACACTTAGACTTAATCAAGCATTTTACGTATTTATTTATCTATCGTTTGCATACATATATATTTTCTTAATTCCTCCGTGGCTTTATTGTGCAGGAATCGTCCGGTGAACGGTGAAGGTGGTGGGTCTTTGTAATCTGATCCAGTTTATCCTGTTAAAAGTTAATCAAATGTGTCATATTCCATTGTGTATCTTTTACAATGAAATTTCACACCAGTTTAGGATTTACATGGTGACAGGTAAAAACATGCACCATTATGTTAATGTAATGGTTTTCAGAAACACAATTATTTTTTCCATCTTTATCTGATTAATTATCATTTATCTAAATTAATTAAAACTATTAAAGTCATGGTGCGTCTTACTTCCAAACACTCCACTCCTAGTTCTGAATTATACTCATAATTGTACTTTACACAACTGCTGATGAAGAACAAAATTGATTTATGAAAGCCTTGAAGAGCAATTCTACTGGAAACAGAAGACATAAACCTGACATTTTTATGATCTTTTTCTGTTGTTGTTCTTCAAAGGGTTATGAGGATACTAAACATTGCCTAATATAATTAACAATAGTAGTGGCTATAATCGTTTAGTTGCAGCGTCAGCTTGGCGTTTTGTCTGTACTGCAGCTCATGGTTAACCACTTGATTGCTGCTAAGTATACCACGTGGCGGAACTCCTTAGCCACAGCATTTTTCTCCTCTGCCTTATTAGTAAATTAATTCATTTTAATGCCCCCGAGACTTTTATGTGACATGTGGAGTCTGTTTATTGTACAGCATGGTTTAGCTGGCTCTTGTGAGCTAATAGACCTATTCACTTAAAAAAACACTCAGTTCCCCAGTTCATATTCCGAGGGCCAGTCCAATTCATTCACTTGTCCTCACTGTGTGCATGAGAAATAAAACACGTATTTTAGGTTTACCAGAGAAAGGTGCTTAAAACTGTTATAAACAGCTGTAGGACTGCATAGTTTGGTCATCAACATTCCACAAAAGTAAAATGCAATCTTTAGTCAAATGCAATCCTTGATAATTTAATTGATTTCGGTCTAATTTTAGCAGTTAATGGTGCTTCAGTGATACACAGTGATCTCAATTCCCTGTTAAGCATGAGCAGAATTTCGTCTGTCAATTATTATCCACCCTTACAGAAAATCTGTAGCCAGTGAGAATTGTACTTATTAAAAATAATATTTGGTATTTGTGATTAAGAGCAATTATTGTATCGATATGACTAAATACAAAGATTTAGATTAGTTTGCACTTGAATACGATAAAGGTTGGAAAACAGGACAGTCTACATCCTATGACTGTAAGAGTATAAGGCAACACTGCACAATTAGCAGATAATGCAACAATTAATAATCAATAGTTACATAATCCATGACCTTTGGTACATATTATCAATGACTAAGACATGGATATTATTGTAAACAGCTTCAGTAGCCACCATTTGGTACCATAGATCCAAAGATATTTCATAGCTCAAAGACGTACCTGACCTACAGTACATTTTATGTTTGACACATATTCAGTTTTTGAGGTTAATGTCATACTTAAATATAAACTCATGCAAGTATGGTTTTTATTAGCTTCTCTTTGGGACCTTTTTAACATCATCATTCTACTTGGTACTAAAGTCTTATGAGCAAAACATTGCATTAATGAAGTTCCTTCCCGACAAGGGGCTTTACACCATGCTGACACCAGTGAAGTATTATCTCTGCTTTTGATTCAAACAGCAAGAAAGGAGCTCAACAAAGCACTCATGTGAAAAGCAAGGTTAATACTAAAAAATGCCCATACAGTGTAGCCTTATTAGTGACTTTGCTCATACAATGTCAGTTGTTTAATATCGCACCAAACTCAAATGCTTAACTGGCTCATTCCATAGTGACCTTGAGACTTTATGATGGTAATTCATTGCTAGGTGGTCTATCCTGGTTTAAGATTCATAGTCCCTGGATTTTACAGACCACTGCAGCCCATTTGAGATAACTGGTTGTGAATGGAAAGCTCTATTACAGCAAAGTGCTTACATTGCTTGCCCATAAAAATAATATTAGATATAATGTTTTTCTGATAGTTGCAGTGCAGGGCGGGCTTCATATGGACATGAGGTGACATACCAAAAGCTAATAAAAAACTATTTGAAACATTGTAAATTAGTAGAATCTATGTTTTAATGAGCAGTTTTATATCAAAACAAAACAATTAGCTGATCTGTCATTTCAGGATTGTTATATTGGTGATGTTAGTATGTTCTTGAGGACAAAAGTATTTAAAAAAGTAATAGAAATACGTATAAGTATAGTATGTATATCATGTATGAGTAGTAGAGAAAGATAAGAATAAAAAGGAAGTGAATTGTACATATGTAAGCATAATTACACTTTACAGATGAGTATCAACAGATGTAGTTACTGAGTACCACCTACTATGTAAATACATTGTAACTAGGGAGACTCATTTTAAAGTGTTACCGAAGAAAGGGAATAGACAAGTAAATTAATAAATCCATATCCATGACCCGATCTCCTTGTAAGTTATATTTTGCACAAAACACACACACAAAAACTGCATTTTTGACAAACTGAATGTTATCAACGGTGACTGTCAACTGTGTTATGAAAAACTGTGAGAAAAATAAAAAAAAATTACCATTCATACAATGCATGTGTGCTGTTAAAATATTCTGGGTGTCATGGCCGTATCGGTGTCATTTGTCCCATAACTGTGGTGACTGTAGTTTAAATAGTTCAACAGATGTATCACGGTGCATTACACAGTTCCAAACACCAGATATACAATTCAGATCCCTGTGCCACAAACCCAGGCCTGCTCATTCAAGTCTGACTCCACACGATTCACGTTGCAGGTTATTGCATTGAATTTCTGTATTAATCCACACTGCATGCTAAGTCAGTTCAAGGGTATTAAGGATTTGTATCCATTTGATTTTTGCTGTTGGGTGGGGGGGGGGGTTCATCCACACAGAATGGAAGTAACAACTTTCTCACGTCATCTCCTACATATTTGTATGCAAAATAAGTTACGCAGAGGAGACGTAGTTAATGTTCATCATCTGTCATTGTGCGGTTGTGCCGTTTCGTTGTTAGTTCAGGACTGAAGCGCATTTTCCATATGCTAATAAAGACTAAAAAACTTAAAGGGAATTAGCTTTCAGCCTCCTGTGCTTTTACCAGAGTTCTGCTCACAGAAGTCATATCAGATAGCTCCAGGATTTCTCTGACTCTCACTCTCACTTACTCGCTCTCTTCTGAAAGATGTAAGATGTTCCAGTCTGAGGTATCCTCTCAGACAGCATGTTCTTCAGCCATGTTCATTAATTGATTTCAGGACACGCTTTGTATTGACACGGCATACACGGTACTAGTCGGGTAGCTAAAAAAAGGAGAAGAGATGGAAAAACAATTTCTAGGGGAACTGGCACGATTCCTAAAATGGTTTCATACATCTTTACGTGTTGCTATAGTGTATAAGTAAGATGTATTGCATTTCCAGGTCGATTCTATCCTGTAAACAACTTTTAAAACATTTAAAACTTGAATTTAAAATGCTCTTTCTGGGTTCAGGGTTGCTTATATATTTGAGTATTATTCCTGCTTCAACATAATTGCTTTGTGTACAAATCTTTGACTTTATCATCATTCAGTGCCACTAATTTTCTTTATTAAAGTATTATGATAACACTAATCTAATAAAATTAGAACTGAACAGCTGACTGGCTGCCATTTAACAATCCTATATAGATACAGTGTGAGGCAGGGAGTCATCTGAGGCCTAGGTGCCATACATGAAATCAAACACAGCAAAAAATGCAATGTTTGGCTTAAACATTCAACATTCATTAAGATGAGATAATAAGATGCTAAATGGTTAATTTGCTTAGAAGCTTGGAAGTAGAGACAACAAAATCACCACAGAGTATTGAAATTATAATCTGCAAAAGTATTGAGTACCTGGGTCGGTCAACGTTTGAATTTTGTCTGGGTTCATATTTCAAAATCACAGCTAAAAAGTTATAAACGAAAACAAAACACCATCAATACAATCGAGCAGTCGTATGTTTATTACTTCACTGAAGAATTTCAAGTTGCATAACAGTAACAAATAATTGTGCTCTCATCCGGGATCGTTTGTACCATTGTGTTGTGTTTTACTTTTCAGAGATCATTGTTGAATCATTAGTTGAACAGATGAGCCTCGGTGAAGAGCAAAGGTTGTGATGTTGTATGTAAAATCATCCCTTTGGAAAATATACACCAGCTGTCCTGACTGGACACCAGCAGGGCAGTTTTTGCTGAATAACCGGAAAGAAGTAAGTCCAGGGGATTTGTGAAAATGACCCTTAACAAGGACACTTTCACTTGCCAGGTTTCTGCACACAGCAATGATGAGAGCCTGCTGTGCCAGGGGTCAAACGCTAAAGTTTTTCTGAGACTGGATTAAATAACCATTTGAAAACTACAAATAGGGATCAGGATATCAAATTAAGGAAACACGAAGATGTTGACGTTAAATCTTGAAATATGAATCTCAAAAGTCTTTTCAACACTTTCTATTAAAGTCTATCGATTTGCAGGAAACAAATTGATCCTGTTTTTTGGTGCACAAATCTGTGTTTATTCAAAGGCTATGTGTGAGGCAGCCAAATTAAAGAAGAAGATTACTGCAATGTTGTCACAAAAAAAACACCACGAGCATATCATATGCTTTTCATGAGATCATTCCAAATAATGCGTTCTCACACAAGGGAAATTCAGAATTTAATGAAAGTAAATCAAGAAACTTCTGGGCAAAGCCTTATTTTATACAATAAAATTATCAGATAAAGCCTCGTGCACAGTCCCATGTTTAATTAAATGTCAACTGAGTTAGATATTAAATTACCGAATATGGGTTTTATCCACAACTTATGGGTTCAACATAATCCCTCTGTGTTGCTTCTTAAGGATTGTTGCATCAAGACCCCATTTGGCCTTAGTGATATATGGTTGCTGAGCTTCTAAGACTTTTCCATACATTATAATTGAAGGATTGGTTTATTTGTTTTTATTTTAATTAATCTGTAACCATTAATCCAAGGCCAAGAGATTCTTAAAAAAAACCTTTGATTTTTAATTGTTATTCACAATGTATTATTTTGTTAGCAATTTACTTTAATACCAATATATAATTTGTGTTTATTTTAATATCACAACCACCATATTCTGCAAGCTGTCAGCAATTATAGAACAGTTATACTCGGTGCTTTTAAAGTAGGTATCTAAAATATTAATGTTTAGATTCTTCCCATTTATGTACTTATTTTACAGAACTGTGGTATTAAATTCAAGCATACTTCCAATAATTTGTGCATTCCATTGTTATTGACCACTTTTAAAAAGTTTGTCTGAAATGGGTTGTATTCCTTCGAGACTTCCTGCCACCATGAGCCAATAAAAATAAATGCAGGCAATATATCTTAAAACACTGTAATTACCTGTGGGTAATTAACAGTCATATCATAATGAAGATGCTTCTTGCATTGAAAAGTCAGCATTTACTGTTGGTATTTAAATAATTTATACTATATTTTCCAGCCACAGCAAAGGAAATGCATTCGTTATTTCTTCTTTGATTTATGTACTGCAGTTCTGAGTTTGACAGCTCCGTATTCTCTTGCTTTTTTGATAACTAGAAGAATAAATTACACATCATGAGAATAGTCCTCTAAGATAAAGAGAAACTCAGGAATTTAGCACATTTACAAGGGAAGCACGTTCGGTAATACAAAATGAATTGCAGCTGGAATGCAAAGTCATCGCTTGGTATCAATATTCAAAATTATTCTGGAGATGAAGTTGCAATGCTTGAAATAATGGATAATATAGTCTACTTGACTGATTCCCTTTCATGAGCCGCGAATAAGAATAAATTATAACTCCAAGGTTATGCTCAATGATTGCCATTCTCTCTTCAGGACAAGAGCAAAGTGGCACATGGGACTTTTAAGGCAACTATGGAGACTTCCTTATTAAAAACACTTTTCCACCATGAGAGTCACTTGAAAATGCAAAGTGGACAATAACATCAAGTGTGGATGCATGTTTAAGATTGTCAAATCTGAATATCAAACTTAATTCACTTGCTCTTGTACAGTTGGAATCCACAGGGGAATGACGGTCAAACAATGTCTGGCTGAAATACAAACCAAAAATAAAGAAGCTCAGTATCACAGTAAAAATAATAGCAAATTAGCAAAGCAAATAAGTAAATAAAATGTGTGCATTGGGTTTTCAATGTTAAAACGATAAGATTTTAAGAACAGGAAAGATTTACAAAAACTTTACAAAAATGAAATAATATCTCTAAAAAAGAAACTCGTAAGAGGTGTGACAGTAACATGACTAGTAATAACTGTTCTCTAACATCAGTGCTACACAATATCTCCTACAGATCAAATACAGATCCAAAAATACTTTTTAAAAGTTTAATGAAAGAGACCATAATGGATTATATAGAAATTCTGTACATTTGTTGTTATGTAGCTTAAATAATTAATTTATTCTGTATGTAGAACTACCATGTGAAAATGTGGTCTTCAAACTAGTGCAGTTGAAGTGGTGGCTCTTTCTTTTATCCAGGCAGTAATTAGCTGACCAAGCCCATAATGACTAATCTATACAGAGACAATTCCAGCTTCAAAATGAGCTAAGCTTTCAAGCTGTTTCAAAAGCTGTGCCTGAAGAGAGTACACTTAGTTATTCATTGCTTTCCAGATAAAGCATGTGGTATATTCAGCACAATGGATGATTCAAAGCATTGTAAAAGCGATGCATTCATTAAATATTGTCAGTTCAGTTCATTTTATACACAGGATTCATTTCATATAAACTGTTTTTATTATGTAAAAGGCTGCACATAATCTTTTATACCTGGTGTTGTCAGTTTGTTTATTAGCTCAGGTAAGTTCTTTTCATATGTAAAAAGACGACAATTCTTTAGGTTAGGAAATACATATAAGGAATTTATATTTGACCCAATTCCAAGGGATTCTAAATGTAATGTTAAAAAAAGAAAAAAAAAGTTTAATTCACTCTCCTCACTCCATATCTGTTTTTCAGACTCGATGCCTTTCGTCAAACAATTGATTGCGTCCACTGATACAAATCATATTGACTTATCTACATCACCAGTCTTATCGGGGGAGTGCACAGACAGATAAGCCTTCAGAAAATCTAACACATCGATGCTCCAGGTAATGTCATATAACAGGCCGGTGATAACATCAGGTGCACCTGAAAAGGAGTCTCCAAAGAAAATGCCCCCCTTTTCTTCTCTCAGTATGTGCTCTTCAGTATTCAAAGTAAACATGCCATGAACAGCCAGTCTTCAAGGGCAGCCAAATAGTTCACCACACTGAGGAAGCTGATAGTATACAATGGCCTAGGATAAAGTGCTAGACAAGTATTGTGCTGAAGAACATGGGATTTACTTTATAAACACAACTGGACCCCGACACTGTACTTAAATATTCCGCTGGGCAGGGGGGTAATTTAAATTAAGCAGCTTTAATCTATATATGCATCATTGCATCATTATACACAACCACAACAAATATTATTTTGGTAAATAAATAAGCAATGTAAACAGTAGTCCAGATTTATGTGACTCACTGGGTCATATTCCTTTCCATTGGGAAAATGATATTTAGAATATATTTGCATCGGCATTACTTGCATGTAGCATATTTATTATACACCCATCGACATGCAAGGGAATATTAAAATTCATCTTATGTTCCCCAAAGATATGCAACATGCAGTATTCAGAGCACAGTGCCCTACTTTGTTTTCATTCATTATTATATACGATTACAAGTGAGATATAGGCCATATTGAAACTAGATTCTCAGAATAGAGGAATAAAAAGGTGGCTTTTTAGAAGATGTGAAAATACATGATAAACACTGCTTTGCAACAATAGATGCACCATCAAGACAAAAACAACTTATTTTGTTGCTGCTGGCAAAGAAGATACATGTAAATTTGTTGCTGCTGCTAATTAACATAGCTAATTCACACTTGATGTAGTAAAGAGTGAGTAACAAAAATCCAAACTTGTTACATTGAAGCAGTGTCTATTAAAGAAGATTAAAGGCCAATGCTGCAGAATGTTGTCAACATGCGATTGACTGCTATTGGATCAGCAATATTACTACAGATTTTATTTTGTTTTATTTTATTTTATTCCAGAAATAGTCGCCAACACAAAATTGTTCAAGGATTCCGTGTATATTATTAAATTACACCATGACCAAAGCAATTCCTAGAGGTGCAAATATATCTATCCACTTAATGCAAAAAAGGAAACAAAATCATTATGTAACCATTTCCAAGCTTAACTATATAATCAAATGCAAAACTGACTTTAAATAAAATGTCTGTTAAAGTATCAGGCATTCATTTTTAAAACATGTGTGTATATATATATATATATATATACAGATTGCATTGTTTTTATCATTAAACAATCAAAAGATGTTAAAAGATTTGGCAATGGCTTTTTATTGTGTACAGCTTTAAAACTAGCGTTCAATTCAAAATTGATTAAAGCATTGACACATAGCAGTCATGAAAGAGGGATTTCACAAAGTTAGAGCTCTATCTTAAGGGTTTACTGTTCTCCTATAGTGTTTGTTTTTTCACTGCACAAAGGAATTGAAAGACAATATTATTTGATCATCTCTATCTTCGCTCAAGCAGATACTCTTGAGAATCTTTAAAGCATGACTTTTCAAAGTCTAAATTCTCAAATAAATAAATAAATACATACAACGGTTTTCAAATATTAGTTTTGGCAGTTCGGTTTGACATATGTTCTGCAGCACATGTATTGACCATCAGCATGCAAAACAGAATATCACTATCACTGCCAAAAACTAGAAATCCCCGATAAGACCCCACTAACCTCATATTCTGTCCTAATCCCGCATAAATTAAACGCCAGGGCTGCTGCCATATACTGCTGCTTTTATTACAGAAAGTTGATAACATCAGACCACATGTTTTAATAACGGCTGTAATGCTGTGCCAATCACTTTCTTCTTTGAAAAAACATTTTTTATATTGGATTTTTCTCCCATTAAAGTCAACGCATGCAAGACGGCATAAATATTATTTTCATATATTATATAAATACATACATACATACATACATAAACATACAGCTTTATTTATTTCCTGTTAGAACTTGAGAGGTGGTCTAATATAATGCTTCCATCACAGGTCAAGGCAGTTTTGCTGTATTAAGTAATTATTTAGACCTTTAGGCCTATTTAATTCTTACAACCGTGTAGCTTTCCATATTGTCAACTTTCGTCTGTGTTATGCCTGCTTCCTTCAGAGAAAACACTTGAATACATATTTTTTCAAGCTTAAAAAACCCTGTTAATGTTGCCTGATAAAAGGCAAACCGGAGGATCATCACCAGCTTTTTGACACGGATGGGTTTTGTTCGTCGTCCTTATTTCCTCGAGCAGCGTCCCATTATCTGCAAAACTGAGCGCACTGTTCTGAATATTGTTCCGTTGATCCTCTTCAACACTCTACACAAAAAGATTCTGAAGACATAAATTAGATTCTGTTCACAATGGAGCCGGGACAGCTTGCTTAATATATCATCTTTTAATAAGAAATCTGGGAAATCAGATAACCAGTCCTTCCAACCCCAGTGCATTAAAGCTGACAGAACAAAGATCTGAGGGAGACCTCATCATACATAGACAATATGCAGTATTAATTCAGAGTCCATTTCATTTCTTCACATTTAAATGGGAAATAGTTCTTGAGTGACAACTTCATTCAGTAAGTCACACACAACGTACAATTTTATGAAATTGTGTGGCTTACATATGAAGCTGTGGGGCTGCTTAACCGTGTTGCTGAGGCGCCATTGTGAAAGGTGGACAGCTCTCATTTATGATATCATTTAATAAGGAGCATTGAGCATAAATTATCTGTCGAAGCCCAGCAGACTGCTTATTGTGATTGCTTTTTATATCACCCTTATTATATTAGAGTTGGATCATTTAGTGTGGATAAAAGGCCTGTATTAATATTCTCAGGTATATACTTTATTTTATTTTTTTTCCAGGCGAGGGAACCTGTTCACAGTTCATTAACTCTGTAACGGCAGTCATGGCTGGATGACTCCTTCTTGAAAAGACGGAAAATGATTTTACAACATAAAGCACGAGCCAATATAATGTCAAAACAGGCATAAATATGGTATTACAATGCCAAAACTCATTTTACCTCTTAAAAGGTCACACAGTGGCCAAACACGGTCTATGTGCTCATGCAGAGTTTGTGTACCCTGTTGACACGGTAGAAAACATTAGAAAACACTGTCCAGACCTGTTAAACTATAACTGATAATGTTCACAATAAATACCACTGAGATTAAAGTTTTGCTAAAGTGATTTCCGTGTTTCCGAGGGAGACCACATTCTGAAATAAAACAGGACTCTTGAATGACCTAATTGTAATTTTTGATAACATGTATGATGCTACACTTCACGGGTTACTCCTTGGCCTTGTCAACGGGATCATTGATTTTCTCACCATGTTGTCACTCCTTACCCCCCCACAACACACACACACACACACACACACACACTAAGGATCTTTGATGGTCATTGATGCGCACTGCAGCAGTTGCGGTGTGGGTTATGTCAGGGAGCCAAGAAGGCAGGGCAGGCCGGAAGGACCCAGGCCCATGCACTGGAAAAGGCTAGGCAGCTCACCAAGGGGAACTAGATAATCTTCAATTTTTGGGAAAATACATGAACACTAACAAGACTATCAAACTAAATCACAAGCCACTATTTTCTCATGAGTGACACCACTGTGTTCTTTCTTATGCACGGCTGTGCCTGCGCTTTACAGGCTCCATCAAAAGAGCCGCTTCAATGAGACCAAAATCATCCATTTGGCACTGTACGTCACTATCGTATATATTCTTACCATTATTCATATTATCTCGCTAGCAGCCCAAGGCCGCTCGGCCTCTGCGCCATGGATAACCCCAGGCCGAACTCGAGCCACCCACTGTTCTATGGGGCGCTCCGTGCAGACTTCTTCCACACCCGCTGGTCTCCTGGCATCACAAGACCATCTGTAGTCAGAGGACTTGCACTCATCACAGAGACATAGACAGAGACAGAAATAGACACAGACACACACAATCTGCAATGACCATCTCATCATCCTAATTAGAAACCTGCACTGTAACCAAGAGGAGGTCATTTCAGCTGATGGGAACGGATCACATCTTTGTGGGGTTTGGATCAGTTTATTTTGGTCAAATACAGTGAAATACTCAACAAATGTCTGCCCATTCACTCAGAGATAGCATAGACAGGCATTTCATTGTAATGTTGTATACTATGTTTAGGATGTATATAATGGAAAGGGGGAAAACATTCAGACTCAAATCGTGTACAAGGATCTGTGCACAAATACATGTTTTAATAAATCTAAAGATAAAAGCAAAAGTGACTATGATTAACTTTAGTCTGGATCATCTACTCAGTATTACAATGACTTACAAAAAAATGTAATGACTACCTCCCAAAGCATACCTTTTCATGTACAGATTAGACTCCAGTCACTCCCTGTCCATGTTGATTTTCCCTGAATTAGATGGAATATTAACTTTCTGCATAATGTTATTTTGTATTTCTTTCTTTGATTAGTTACTTGATAAATGTTCTAGGTCTTTAACCAATTCTAGAAAACTAAGTTAAAGTATATGGCCATTTATATATATATATATATATATATATATATAAATTATTCTGGACACTTTCATATATTTTATCCTCCAAGGTTATCGGTACGAATTGTGTTAGTATATAATAAGAACCATAGAAGGAATGAAGGGGAAGAAAATAGCTCATTTGATCAAGTCTCCTACGTCTTTTGGAGAAAGCAAGACTATCTACTGATTCATACAAATAACCCAAAGTGTTCGAATCATTTTTTATCGTAGATTACTTTTCAGAAGTAAATGGCGCACCATAATCCGGGAGACATTTATTCCATCTAACCCTCATAAATGATCTGTTACTGGAATATTTTAAAGTGCAGGTTAAAAACTCATATTTGTGTTGTTCTGTTGTGTAGGGGTTTACAGTAATAAAAAGGGACACACCATTTTTCTTTATTTCTAACTACATTAACATTCATATCAGTCTTGTCTCTTGCCTGCTCTAGTGGGCAGTGAGGAGCAGATCTGGAGCTTCATCTATGCATTGACAGTGTGCTAAACTCCTGTTGGCTCCCAAAAGGGCCTGGGCATAATACCCCTGTAGACCTCGTTACACCTGAAATTAATAGGAAAGTTCCTTACAAACGTTTAGGCTGTTATGAAGAACCAAACTCTGTCAGTTGGCAATGGGAAACTGCTGCCCTCAATTAAATTGGAATCGAGTTGTATAGTCCTAATCACACTTTAATAATTATAATTCAGTCAGGACAACTCATGTGATAATGTGGCGTTTATTAGCAGTAACAAGCATTTACATTGGCATTGGTCTCACATTCAAGGGGTCCCTGCCCGCCACTACTTTTGGCAGCCCTTGCATGCTTGACCGACTTCAGCTTCTGGCAGGGGGCAGTGCAGTTGCCACTCCCCAAGAAGAGACAAATAGTTTTGTGACTACTTACATTTGATATGCATGTATGGATGTGTATGTCAAAGTATGAGAGATGATCCTGCCTCACTCAGAACAATGTGCCACCCAGGTATACGCAAGCCCCCGGGCCGGAAGAGTGCAACAATGCCAACTGTTAGGGTTGCCACCTTTGAGTAACCAAAAAAAGGAATGGGGGTGGAGACAGAGTCAAGCTAGGGGGGTCTGGGGGCATGGTCGCCCGTGAGAAAATGTTAGGAAGTAAATATTAAATATTAGGTCAAAAAGTGTTACAGTTGAACAGATGTCTTTTCTTTTTTGCCTTAGATTGTAATGTTTAATTAGTAAAAAAAAATCTTTATTCCTGCTCATTGTTGGGATACTTAGGGCTTAAATACTCAAATATTGATCAAATTCATTACAACTATTTTTTGGTGTAAAATGTCATATTTACACTGGATTCCAATATACATTTAATGTGTGCTTTGAGAGAAATACACATGTAAAACACATGTATGCATTATGTATTTCCTTGCCAGATGTGCACTTACAAATGCATGGAACACATGGAAATTGTATTATAATGTACACCACTAAAACATGCATGTTCTTTTACTGGAGAGCTGACAAACTTTGAAATATTATATTTCTGTTATACTTTGCCATATGTACCATGAAATCCATAAGATCATGCCCTTGAGGCAATTCACTCCTCCTGATTAGGGGGCGCTCGCATATGCGGTGATCTTTGTCTCTGGAGATGCACACGTCTTTGTCACATAGCCGCGGCTGCTCCAGCGCAGTTCCTCTTGGGAAGCTGCGCTGCTATGCAGAGTTTGTCGCCTGTGGCTGCATCGTCTGGTGACATCTGTTCCGGCTGCATTCATGTAGACGCTAAACTTGGACAGGTTCATCACAGAGTATGCAAAAAGTCTGTGTGGACTTAGGACATAGAGTAGAGAGCTAACCTTACTTGCTTGCAATTTAACGACTTACTCTCAGGAAAAGTTTACCAAGAAAAAATCGTTTCAATGTGGTTCCCAACTGTGTTGTTCTGCAGTAGTGTAGTGTAGTGTTCCGTATTGATTCAAAATGGAACACAACATTTTGCTCTTGATTATGGAACGATTCCATATTTTACGGAACGGGTGGCAACCCTAGCAACTGTTGACTCCGAGTGAGCGGTGGCCCAGAACGATCCCGGTCGGTTTCTAGAGCACGTTAGCCTCCCAAGTGGCCAGAGATGCAGGCGGGGCAGTAGGACATCCAACCGTCCAGTGTGGACTCCCATGACTCGCGTTTGAGGACCACGTTGTCCCCGCTGGTTCTAGAGCAGGACCACTACCAGCAACTCAAAGTGTGAGCACCAAAGTGAGGCCTGATTCGATCAGACCACCTAGACCTGACAGGGATTAACTACATGTGAAGGCTATTGCTCCTAAAGCCTACAAAATGCTAAAGTTTACATAATATGAAGGAGATGTGTGTTCACAAACTGCTTAAAGTGTACTAGGGGGAGCAAGGGGAAGGAATGCGTTAGCCAGCCAACTGCTATATGCAATACATAATAAT
This sequence comes from Amia ocellicauda, assembly GCF_036373705.1. NCBI lineage: Eukaryota > Metazoa > Chordata > Actinopteri > Amiiformes > Amiidae > Amia > Amia ocellicauda. Next base: position 10,614,045 of record NC_089864.1, read on the forward strand.
ACTATTATTGGTATTATTATTATTAAAGCCTGCAGGCACAGAGGAGAGAAAAAAAAAACATGGGAAAAATAAATCTCTGGGGGTCCCAGGACTGCAAATGCCCCCCCGCTCTGGGCACTAAATTAGATAATTGCAAGAACAATTTATGAAGTAAGTAAAGTTAATGGACAGAAGAGATCTGATTCCTGGATTTTGATGACATTGCTCCATATGCGGATTAAACTGCCGTTGTAGCAGCACCGGTTTGACATGGATACGCCGTGAAGTGGAGAAGTGAGAGATTAATCTCTGTAGAAGGTGAATGAAATGAGCAGGACCTGGACACAGACTGTGGAAACGCTGTCAGAAGTGGGGTTCACTTGGAGACATCCGTGGACAGATGTTGATGCATCGAGTCATGGAAGAGTTCGGACAAAAAGGTGCATTAGTGCAAGCAGAGGGTGCACAATAATCAGCCAAGCTTGTTTTAAATGCAAGATATACAGGTCAGAATACAGTCTTTGATCCATGATGACAAATCCACATTGTGATCATATTTCTTAGTGCAGGTGATTATATCGCTGCACCAGAGGAACCCATGAAGATGGCGGGCAGCTGCCATTCCAGTGGTTACAAAACAGAACAAGAAATTAAATCAGTGCGCAGCCCTCATCCAGTTCGAGAAGAGAGTGAGGGTTATATACAGTTTTTTCCAAAGTGAAACCGACGTGGGCAAACAGCAATCAGTTTCTCATAGTGTTCACAACCAGTTTCGTTTTTGGTTAAAATACTGTTGATGTAAATGCGTTTGTGGAGAATGATTCAGGATATTCGTAAAACAGGATTCCTCCAGACCAGAACAGCCAATCAAATGATGGCCTGATTAGGTTTAATTCCAGTCTCTTTTGTGGAAGGCATAACATGCATTAGACGGTAAATACCAAATTGAAAGCGACATTAAATTTGCCCAGATTTAAACACTGGTTCGCCGGGGCACTGGACTTTGAGAAGTACAAACAGACCGACATGACGTCCGAGCACAGTAAAAGTTAAACTAAACCAACTTAATTCCCTGAGGTGATCCATCTACGGGACCGAGTTGAGAGTATAGGAGACATTGGGGCAGAGAACGGCTCCGGAGTTAGAAGGTAGAAGGGGATTCCCCCAAAAAGACCGGTTGCGGCCACGGACGGGAAACAGAGCACCGGAAGTGATGATCGAACAGACGAGTAGTACATCAAGCAGGAGCACAGTGGATTCAAAAACACGACAGTGGACATGTTCCTACTCATTTTCTGAGGCAGCCAATAGGCTTTTGCTTTTCAATTAAGTTAGTTTCCTGCCTGAACCATCGCTTTGCTTAGTTTAATAATGGAATAATGGAATAAAATCAGATGGAAATAGTCACTTTCCTCTTTGTTAGTCCCACTTTTGTAAGGCAGGGGGTGACACTATTTCCCTCGAGTTGCAGCGGGGCAGATTTATGGCATTTGGAAAAGTTTGACAATTGTATTTGCAGAAGTAAGAAGAAAAGGGGCAACTAAGAAGCCTTATTTTCATTTGTGTTTGTGTTACAATGTTAGTTTTTACATTTAAACGATTTATTAATGTAAAATGTATAATTCAGAAAGTTTTAATTCCGAACAATATGTTTTGAAGATGTGGCACTTTTTGTGGTCAGGATGAAATAAATTGTTATATTAAAAACCAGGCTGCCAAGAGATTGAACCATTCATCTTAATTAATTCTGAAGACTTCTAATCTCAATTAATGTTTATATTATATTAAGACGTAATTTATATACTGACCACATTAATCTCAGTCAGGCTTGATGCTATTATTATTAGTTGTTAGCAAGAGCATTAGTATGTTAAAATCCAGACTATAACTGGTTTTCATCTACCAAGGTCCCTATTCATAGCATGGCAATATGCAGGCATTTCATACAGTATATTTATATGTGTGAAAAAATGTGTTTGTGATGGAAAATGGAAGCACCATCATACAGAGTTGTCCTGAGCCTGTTTAAATTGCTACTCTCAGCACCCCCAACTGCAGATGTTATTTTAGCTGTAGGAGGAAAATAATAAAAAACTATTTCTGTACAGTTACAGACCCCCCAAAAAAATCTTTACTTGCATAATTTCTCTTCTTCCCTCACAGCAGCTTTTAACTTTTTATAATAGGTGCATTGTCATGGGGATGTGTATGAACCCTGAAAGGCTCCTGGCAGTGAGTCCAAGGCTGTGTTCTGACCCAGCAGCTCCCTGCATACAATGGATGAACGATCGGCATGGGAGATAGGACGCACATCTGTGACTCACGCCTGCAGTGTGTAAACACATCACTCTTTTCAACAGTAAAAATAACAGAACAGGCTCCACAACTAGTGCACAATGACGCAAGGGGATCAGCTTTGTATACAGGCAGTGATTGTTATATTATAGAACAGTGTTTATTCCGGAACTACAAGGGCCAGTTCGGTGTTGTCCAATCAGGGGTGTGCATGCATCCAGTAGAGTGACAACTCGAGGCCAGCTTTATTATAGAAAACAGAGCTCATTTTCATACCAGAACATTTGTCTGGTCTCTTGTACACTGCAATTAAGACAGCCATGACAGCTGTATGTTACATTCGGGATTTGGGAACAGACTTGTACTGCTTTGCCAGGTTTGGGACAGACGTCTGCAGTGATGTTACCTCCAGCCTGGAAGATTGTGACTGAGAATCCGAACTATGACTTTGTGTATAAGAGGATCTGGTTTGACACCTTCATTATATTGTCTACTTTAATTGAAAAAAAAATGAGTTTGTTTTGCTGCAACCTAATGAATTTTATTTAGAATATGAGATTCGGAACTAATCATAAATCAAGTAGTGTGGCGTAGTTGTGTGAAGACTAGATTTAAATATATATACTCTGCTGTCCTGTTGACCTTCTGCTTTGAATAGATAGCCCTGAAATCTCTCTGGGTACCACAAAGTGTCGGGAGCATTTGCATGCAGGTCTGGGTGTAAGTATCAATGGCAGGGCACTCTAAACAGGTTACATTTCAAGCAGCTGTCACAAGAAATTACAAACGCTGCGGCTCACCATGTTAATACAGCCACTGTGCTGTTATGATATGATTCTTAAGTCTAACCTGCCACCCCCAAGGAAAGTGAAACAGCCACTTGGCAGAGACTACCTTTAGCCTTTGCAACGGGAGCTGGGAAGGTTTCAGTATATTAATACAATCACACAGATGAAAAGTGGCAGGTGATAAATGTGGGAGAAGCAGGTTTTCAGTTTTACTAAAATTCGTTTTGAGGTCTCTTTATAGGATTGTGTTCCGCTTTATGGGAGTGCATGAGATAGACTTGACTGACCGAAGAACTTCTGTTCCAGCTGAAGATGGAGAGATAGAGAAAGCACAGAGATGATGAATTCTGTCAATGCAATAAAGTCCATTTGTGAAAATATTGAAAAGGATATCAAGAAAGAATTGGCCGCTGTTTTCTTTTTGCATACATAATGAATCACTCCTGATTATGGATAATTGCACTTTATTCACTGTACATTCTTTGTAATGTAATATACACTCACCTAAAGGATTATTAGGAACACCATACTAATACTGTGTTTGACCCCCTTTCGCCTTCAGAACTGCCTTAATTCTACGTGGCATTGATTCAACAAGGTGCTGAAAGCATTCTTTAGAAATGTTGGCCCATATTGATAGGATAGCATCTTGCAGTTGATGGAGATTTGTGGGATGCACATCCAGGGCACGAAGCTCCCGTTCCACCACATCCCAAAGATGCTCTATTGGGTTGAGATCTGGTGACTGTGGGGGCCAGTTTAGTACAGTGAACTCATTGTCATGTTCAAGAAACCAATTTGAAATGATTCGACCTTTGTGACATGGTGCATTTTCCTGCTGGAAGTAGCCATCAGAGGATGGGTACATGGTGGTCATAAAGGGATGGACATGGTCAGAAACAATGCTCAGGTAGGCCGTGGCATTTAAACGATGCCCAATTGGCACTAAGGGGCCTAAAATGTGCCAAGAAAACATCCCCCACACCATTACACCACCACCACCAGCCTGCACAGTGGTAACAAGGCATGATGGATCCATGTTCTCATTCTGTTTACGCCAAATTCTCACTCTACCATCTGAATGTCTCAACAGAAATCGAGACTCATCAGACCAGGCAACATTTTTCCAGTCTTCAACTGTCCAAATTGTAGCCTCTTTTTCCTATTTGTAGTGGAGATGAGTGGTACCCGGTGGGGTCTTCTGCTGTTGTAGCCCATCCGCCTCAAGGTTGTACGTGTTGTGGCTTCACAAATGCTTTGCTGCATACCTCGGTTGTAACGAGTGGTTATTTCAGTCAAAGTTGCTCTTCTATCAGCTTGAATCAGTCGGCCCATTCTCCTCTGACCTCTAGCATCAACAAGGCATTTTCGCCCACAGGACTGCCGCATACTGGATGTTTTTCCCTTTTCACACCATTCTTTGTAAACCCTAGAAATGGTTGTGCGTGAAAATCCCAGTAACTGAGCAGATTGTGAAATACTCAGACCGGCCCGTCTGGCACCAACAACCATGCCACGCTCAAAATTGCTTAAATCACCTTTCTTTCCCATTCAGACATTCAGTTTGGAGTTCAGGAGATTGTCTTGACCAGGACCACACCCCTAAATGCATTGAAGCAACTGCCATGTGATTGGTTGGTTAGATAATTGCATTAATGAGAAATTGAACAGGTGTTCCTAATAATCCTTTAGGTGAGTGTATTATTGTTCATAGTTTCATTTTCTAATTATATTTTATTATTGTATTCAGTTGTACTATGGTATACCTGTATGTTTGTATGTGCCTGCCAAATTAATAAATAAATAATCATGTATGTATTTGCCATCACTTTACTATTGACAAGACATTTATTTCAATAACATCCAGTTATTTTGTTCTGCCATATCTGGAACTGGATGTGTAAATATTGAACACGTTTTTTTTTTTGGAATAATACAATACAATTTAACTTGTATTTTAAGTATCAGAAGAAATTAAAACTAATTTTCACATTCCAGTGAAAATAATTTTGTACTGTTCAAATTGAATGATATTAATCTATGACATAAAGCAGTCGGAATTGACATCCTTATAGTAAATGGCACACTTATATATTCATATGCATTCAATTTGAACTCAGCAGGAAATAATATGATTTTTCATGTATAAATTAACTGGAACAACTGACACTTACAATAAAGTGTTACCGATCAAAATGATCACTCAATGTGAGACACTCAGAACAACCTTGGTATAACTAGTTTAGTGAAAGAACACAAAATCCAAAGTGCTGTATCTTCCATTTTACTTCCCTATTGCTTTTGACCAATTTGATTTACGCACCAAGAAATCTTCCTGGGCCACCTGCTGACTGTATAATATACAGACGCATTGAAAACTTTCAGCTAGCAAGGTCCTCTAATACTAAGTGATGTTATGGTACTTTTCCAAGCAACAAATATTCACCAGAGTCATATTATTCCACCATTGCAAAGGTGACTTACACTGTCAAACCTATCTAAAATTAATAATAGTTACTATTAAGCGCACATATACACCCAAGTTATTGTATGGTCAAGAAAATTGTCCATCACATGCAACAGTGCTTTTAAGAGCAATGGGGGACAGTTGGATCAGGCCATTCAGCCATAGACCCTAATTATCTTTTCCTCTCTCTGTTTGTATTTTAAATTAGATATGCATTCAGTCTTTCAAATATAGCAGTTCCAACCATCACACTTCCAGCAACAAAAACTCTTGTATGCCATAAAAGAAAATATTTTGTGCCAGGTTTTCTGTGCAAGCAATACAATATTAATTTGCCAACAGTCTGTGCTTCTGCATTATTTGACATCTGCTTCCTTTCTTTTAATAATCCTCACATATTTTGACTTTTATTCGGGTGTCCCTTTAGAGGTGCCTGTAATCTCTTTAATTATTAATTTAGCTGAGTGAAAATGTCATGTCTGCAGTCTTTTCTGTAACCCACTTTAATTTATTTCTTGTTTACCACTCTTTCTCTTTCAGCTCCAGCAACCTACAGAATATTCCCTTATGATTTATCGTATCATCCTATTGTCATAGGTATTGAATTTGCATGCAGTTCTTGAGTTTTTCCCTGCCAGATGCAGTTTTCTTCATTTGTGTGATGGATCAAAACAGCCATTGTTCTCCTATATGTGACACTTTTGGTCAGGAGAATGAGGGAGTGAATGGCAGGCTAAAATCTTCTGATTTTACTATTATACATCTCCCTCTTTTGCTCTATCAGATATGTTGTCATAATACAAGCTACACTGGCCTCTTTAGTGAGGTTTCAAATAATTTTGGATTTGACCACCCATATTATGGTTGCACAGTTTTAAGAGGGATGTTTTCTGTACAGAGGAAATTAGTACCGAGTTTCCTAGAAGAATGACACCCCCACATGTTTGTAACACTCCTTCAATTACATGCTTGTAGTTTATGTCTTCACTGTTGACATCCTGACAAGTGTAACATTTGTAACACTCCCACTCTGAAGAATACATCACGATACCAGCCAGCATGCTGTGTATCTCGTATCCAGGATGTTGCAGGATGGAAGGCAAAAGCAAAACCATTTTATTTATTTATTTGTATTCTCCTTAAGTGATCAGGTGACACATAGTGGTGAATAACTCCACCGTCTATGAACTGTTGTGCAATGCTAGGAGGGGCACAAAATGGCTGCTCTGAAAGGCACTACATGTCTCAGAAGCCTTCAGGGGTGAACCTGACACACAGGACTTCCCTGATTGGCCGACTCCTGCATAAAGTAAGGAAGTCTTGTTTGTTTTGGGTTTCTTTGTTCTGCATCAACCCCTGCCTGTATATAATAAAGCATTGTATTTTATACCACATCCCTTCCTGTGGTCATCACCCCATGGTGTCACAGAAAGATAAATAGATCTTTACAACAGACATATGTACTTACACTGTGGTAGCAAACATGGGAATGTACCTGCCATCAAATTAATACATCTTTAAACTGCTGTTTGAATCTGTTACTGTCTGGATAAAGATGTCATGGAGTGTCCAACAAAGATCAAAAGACAGCCACTATTATATTATTTATGAATGTTGTTGAATGTTAACTTTTCCCTTTTTTTGCAGGAATGTTCTCAGCTGAGCTCCTCTTACAAGTGTAAAACTACTGGAATCATATCCTCTCTCACGGTCAGGTTAATTGATCTAGTGCTCAAAAGATGCCGTATCCAGAGGGGCTTAATAGAATAACCAGTGTAGTCTGGAGCTAATTTGCAAGCTACCTTAACAGGTATCCACAGTGCTGTGGTTTCAAGTATTAAATCTTCTTATTCCAATTGAAACAGTATAATTTAGAGATGTCTGTTTTTCCCTAAACCCACATTAAATAACCCCCCTAAGAAAACATGTTAATTACTCTGTAAAGGCAGGGATAGAAGATCTGTTGTTGTTTTTTCAAGTAATTATGTAAACATTTCCAGAGCTCTTGAGTAAACTTTTGTTATATAAATCTCAGGAGGAACACTGGAGGAAAACGTGGAAAAAAATGGAAAACACTTTCTCATGTGAACCTGTTAATTGGTTTCAGTGGATATATTGTGAGACTGAATTTGTGTGGGGGGGATGGGGGGGCAGGTGGGGATTAAATATCTAAATACACCATCATCGCATACACTTTATATTTAAAAATATAAAACAGATTAGTGGGTTCAGTATTGTCATAATATTGCAGCATGCACCACATTTGTACTCAATGTTCAGAGGAGAAATAGATCACTCATAATCTATTTCAATACACTATATCAGCTCCATTTCAGGAACATTAAACAATATATACCCCTTTTCAATGTGGAATGCTATCACAGAAGGGACAAAAATATGAAGTGAATAGTCTGGTAGGAATGTGATCTTGTCTATCACAATCAGTGCAACCTGATGAGTTAGAAACCTAACACCTAATATCTGAAAATAGGAAAGAAAGGAAAGAAAAAAATGTATCAACACCTGTGATGAAGTCTTGGTCACGACTAATGGTCTGTTGTTATGCTATCTTATGACTCCTATTCTCTCCCAATGTATCTGCATGCATTCCTCTTAATCTGCCTCTCGGGGTTTCTACTCAGACTCCCTACTGTTTTTCTAATGTTTAATTTAACTCCCTTATTTGTGATCCAACTAAGTTTCTGTGGAAGCAGCTGTGTGCGGTAATAGGGGGTTACATTTATTTTTGTAGCAAGGTTGTGTATAGAACACTGTGTTAGAGTCTGAAAAAGATATACGTTGCCTTAGCTAAAGCCAAAAGATGCCAGGAATCTAGAAAATTGGAGTCCTGTGTTTATTCTGCCTTAAAGAAGACTCTCACTGCTCTTCAAGATCATCACTTAGTCTCTGTCCTTCGCTTGTGCCAATCCCCTGATCAAACCAAACGCATTGGCTAGGAACTGGGAGATCCCTGGGTAAATGCTGGCAAATGAATGCAAGTTTTTGTTCATTCATTTATTCATTATTCCCTTTGTTGTTTCTTATTTTGTTTACTGTACATTCAAAACAGGCTTTCCATTCTTTCCGATTGAACTTTTGAAGACTTCATAAAGACATGACTTTCCTGATAGGGTTGCAACAAGGATGATTCTGGCTTTCAGTGGTTGTTTAATTTGCTTCTGTCTTGGTTATTTTTCTGTTTGGTTTGAGTATGTATGAATAATTAATTTGCAACTAAAAACAAACAATCTGAGGGATATAAACTGAATCTAGACCATCTGATCACCAGAAATCAGTCAGGACACACAGCGGTTTACAGTCAATTTGGATTTATAGTACAGCCAAGGGCATTGGTAAATACACTTTTATATTTTATTTTAAAACTTTGATCATTTTATCACTTTTTTAGTTACATGAGTGGCACTTCTCGGAATAAACGTTTCCTGCTGTCAAATTATTCATTGGCTGTTGATTTAGCTGAAACCACAATAAGTCACAAAAGTACAGGTGCAAGTGAATAGGCAAAGGGGAACATGGAGCAAATGACACAGGAAGTTCATATGCATTTCTGCTCCCCTTCTCTTTCTAAATGACTAAATTGCTTATATTCTCTGGCAGACTGGTTTCATGAAGGCACGTGAATTTAAAAAGAATATGCTGATTTACAGTTCAAGCATATTGCCTGACTGAAATGTGATTTACTTCTCTATAAAGCATAGTTTTATGGGAGTAACATTAGACTGAGGTTTCCTTTTCATCAAGATATTTCATAACCTGCTGTACAAATCAAGAAATAAATGTTGTTTTTCTCTCCAGATGGCCCATCCCTTAGAAATCCCACTGAAGTGATGAAAACGACATCCAAACGAAAACAAATGGCTGGGGCACTCATGCTGATTGATCTGCTTTTTCATCAATATCACCAACACGGCAGCCAAAACCTGATGGAATGCCTTCATTAGAGCGAGGGTACTCCACACCCATGGAAAGTCTCCTAATAAAACACATGAGAAATGTCAGAATAAATTAACTTCATTGTGCTGCGAGGGAGTTTGGAAATATTTTCATATCGTTATTAATGTCAGACCTTTTTATTTAACATTCCCCACATCAAAGAAAACAAGCAATACAACACACAGCACAATATTAAAGAATCTCTACCTGGGCTCCCGAGTGGCTCATTCAGGAGAAACCGCTTGGAGGTCAGGATCTGGTGTCACACTGCCTGGATGAAATCGGCCGTCTCACTGGCCAGGTCTCCCAGGGAGAGGGATTCTTGGTCAAGCATCATTGGGCTTGGGTGGGCTGAAGTCATCGCATTGGCATTTCAACATGCCCGTGATATTTAAACGATATTCTCATCTCCATTGACTTCATGGACTAAACCCGCCACCCTAAGTTTGCAGCCAATAGTTAACAGACATTAATCAGATATCAAAAGAGGTTTGGAAAGTTGGGCTGTTTAGTGTCTTGTAAGTCAATGGTAAGATCTCCAAGGCCAGGGTCCGGTTGCAACCAAACTATATTAGACTAGTCAAAATCATTAGATTACTCTAAATCATTAGACTAGTCTTATTTTGACAGCTAGTCTAATGCAAGTTTGTTAGTTGCATAAAAATGAACACTAAGACTTCTCAACCCTTAATTTAAGTTTCTTTCCATTGAAACTGAGACTGTGAGACTATGGGGAGACAGTCACTCATGCTGACACCGAGCCGCCAACTGGCTCCCGCCCACCAGCAATCCCCCAAAACATTGAGACTCCTCCACAAAGAAATATCCAGAAACCCAATAGGGCTAGTACTTGTTCTACCACATTTAGAATACTGTGTTCTGCTCTAACACAATAGTAGAAAATAAAAAAATGTCTTCTTCTGCCCTTGAAAGATTTCTAAGAAGAGTACTCCTAACTTACGAATAACTCCTAAACTTAATACACAGACAGGGTAAAACAACTCAAGTTCTTCAACCTGGAACAAAGGACAGCATGTGGATATCTCATTGAGTTATTCAAATCCATTACCTCAAATTGCTGAATCCCATACCAATAAATGTAATCTTCATTAGCAGTTCTGTTGGATGAAAATTGAGGTATTGATTAGTTTCTCAAATGATGTACCACAGATATACTAAGGATTAGCATTAAATCCTCTGAAAATCACAATATACTTAATAATCTTAATGTCAGCATTTACATTTGACCCTGTTGAATAATCTTCACAAGGTCAAAGAACAGGACAGAGGGAAGGGGGCTTTTTAAAACATATTTCCAGCAACAATAACATTTCAAATTCTATTATGAAATTAATACATACAAAAAAGACCAAACTAGAATGCTATAGTGCATCATTTTGAAAATATTAAAATAAATATGAATTTACTATAGTTAGCTGTGAAAGAACACACAAAAAAGGTAACAATACGCCCATGTGGAGCCGAGCAACAATTTCAAAGTTATTGGAAGCCCACTGAACTTACAAAGATGCATTTTAATATATCATAATTAAAACCCTGCTGTTCAGAGAGTTATCCATATTTAAAACAGTGTTGTTTTGATTTGTGTTTCCTTTTCCATGTCTTTTTATGGCCCACTGTTCCACTTCCTTGTAACATCAGGGTGTGACAGGCACTTTGGCTGTATTGATTATCAGGGTCATACAACTGGGTAACTATAACAGCATTTGCTGGGTAAAATTGATCTGACGCTGAATAGTAATACCATTTACCAAAATGTGAGTGCAGGTCAGTGAGGTGTTAATATTATTTGGGGTCAGAAGCTGTTTGACATGGCAATCTGTTACTTTGCCCTTCATGCCTAGGGCAATCATTAAACTTGCACTTTAATAAGGTCTAAGCTATTTAAGTGACATATAAAAGCAGGCTCATTCATTATTTTTACAATGCTATATACTTTACTTGTCTTAGACAGAAAAGTGCTGAAAGATTATAGAGTGATGATTATTTTATATGGCTAAAATGTGTGTTTTGTATTTATATGTGTATAAATAAATAAATATATATATAAAGCATCTAATAAATGCATATAAATACATTAATGAGAAAATATGCACACTGAATATGATTTTTCAAGTTTAGAAAATATATATATGAAAAGCTTAAGATAAATATAATAATAATTAGAATACAAGTTTTTATTCACATCATACCACACCAATGTTCAGATCTGATGCTTTCAGGCAATTCATTTATAGGGCAGAGTCATTAGAAATGTATGCAATAAACTGAAAAGCGTGGGCAATTGATGCCACACAATGGTAATATATATATTGGAAAATACAGTGTTTGAATTGGGACTTGATATTAGATATTTTAGTCTTTTTGGCTTGAGAATGCTACTGTTAATCCATGCTATGCCATCCATCAAGTTCCCTACAGAAGTTTATAATTAGCTAAGTGCTGCTAGGATTAGGTCTACTGAGGTGGTCTTAATGAAGCTCAACTTACCGTGCAGCAACAACTGCTGAAATTGTTATTTTGAATGTGTTCTGGTTGTTATAGAAGCTCTTCTGTGTGCATTTCAGGTTCACATTGGGAGGACAAAAACATGTTAATGGTTATGGGGGGACACTTCTTTGAGGACACATCTATATTGTCTAAATGGCTCAGCGGTCAAAGCTGGATTGCAAACACAAGTCAGGTTAGACAGCTATTGCCTCTACTAAACATTCAGGGTAAATGCACACCAGCAGTATGTTGGCACCGAAAGTAAAGCTAATGTCACGTAAAATGTAATCTACTGAAAATAGTGAGCATGAGGGAAATTCTATTCTGTGTTTGGGTCTGTTGGGTTCCTTTGTTCGAATTGAGGGATGGAGGGATTCCAAAGTATACAGGGATAATTCCGCCAAACAACCTGGTGCCCTCTGTCAACGAGCTCGGGCTTGGTGGCAAGTGAATTTTCCCGCAGGAGAATGATCCGAAGCACAACTTCCTCATCTCTGAAAAATACATATCAAATTAGAAATATTATATATACAAACATATCATTATTTTAAATGTATTTCCATATATACTGTGGCACTGTGGGGGGGATGTCCACAGTGCTGGGCTCGATTAATAAGCAGGCTCACAGAACTAAAAAGAAAACCAAAGCCCAAACAAAGGTCTAGCTCTTAGCTGAGCCTACCTTCCTTCTTTAGTTCCCTTTCAAAACACCAAAACACAAACTAGCAAAGACACACCTGTCCAAATCACAAAAACACATCAGTTCAAAAGCAGAAACTTAATTACCAGTTGTTTTCTTCTATGTTTTAATATTTCTATTACACGCTTTCACTCCTGTTCATATGAAGAAATCAGTCCATTGAAATACATTCAGTTTTGAGGGAGCGTGTGATTGGGCTGCTGACAGCAGGAATGTCCACCAGAGCTGCAGTCGGGTACAGACCCAGGTGAGGACGACGAGCAGCAGAGGAGCTTCCCTGAGATGCTTTCTGACAGTTTGTGCAGAAATTGTTTGGTTCTGCAAACCCATGGCTTCATCAGCTGTCTGGTTGGCTGGTCTCAGGTGAAGAAGCTGGATGTGGTGGTTCACGTAGTCTGCAGTTGTGAGGCCAGTTGGACGTTCTGTCAAATTCTCTAAAACGACATTGGTAGATAAATTAACATTAAATTCTCTGGCAACAGCTCTGGTGGGCATTCCTGCCGTTAGCATGGCAATCGCACACTCCCTCAAAACTGGAGACATCTGTGGCATTGTGCTGTGTGACGAAACTGCACATTTTAGAGAGGTCTTTATTGTCCCCAGCACAATGTGCACCTGTGTGATGATCATGCTGTTTAATCAACTTCTCGATATGGCAAACCTGTCAGGTGGATGGATTATTTTTGAAAAGGAGAAATGCTCACTAACAGGGATGTAAAAATTTGGTGTACAACATTTTTGAGATATAAGCTTGTTGTGTGTATGGACCATTTCTGGGATCTTTCCTTTCAGCTCTTGATACATGGGACCAACACTTTACATGTTGCGTTTATACTTTGGTACAGTATACAATTCCAATAAAACTTCCTCCAAAAACTTCTTAATGTGATAAAATACATTTAGGCAGATAAATATTATATTTCTATGTCTAACAGACAACAAAAAACATGAGAAACAAATATATATAATGATTTTCATCAATTTTACCGTAATATAGTCCCTAGGTTATCCTAGCTTGTACACTGGGAGGGGAGGGTTAGAATTTTTCTCATGTTTTGTGATTCTTAGGTTACTAATCATGGGATAAACCCTTCTGTGTGCCAATTAATCATTGTGAATTACTTGCCAACCACACCATTAAACAGATAGCACTTTGCTAAATCCTGCTAATATGTACTGAGGCAGAGCCATGGGAATATTTGGGTTTTCATTACTGAGAGTTTGCCAACATTATTTCTCACACAAGCTTCTACCTTCCCTGATGTGGTTTTGTGAGAAGGGGAAAAAAAAGGTAGTGTATTACTATTAATCTGAGCAGCTTCTATCACCTAGGAACCTCAGAGAAAACATAAAGATTGCATCCATGGTGCAATGTAAACACGTAATCTAAATGCAAATAGATAAATTATACTTCAACCTCATCTTATCACTGTCCTTGGGGGCTATGAATTTTGCATATTAAGGTGCATGTTATTAGACAATTGGAACAGGATAATGATGAACCATGATCAAATATTTTCAATTGTGTTACAAGTATATAGATATGGCTTGCTCTGTAGCTGCACTATACAAGCTTTCAGGCTGTTGTACTGATTATATATATATATATAGGCCAAGATCCACAACATTTTCATATTTGTAAAAAAAAATGCTAATTCGTGTTCATATAAACAAGAGTCTTCCAAAATATTAAAGACAATTTTAGTATTCGCTGTCTGCTATGATCGTTTTTTAATATGACAGAAAAACAGAGAATCAGTCAGTACGATATTTGAACCATATTTATTTAAAGAAATGTGAACTAGGAGTACTAAAAAAACAAGAATGTGAGTTTCGATACCATCTACCAGTAATCCTGTGAAAGGGCACATATAAAATTCACGTACTATTGGAGAGAATACTGTCATTCCCGTAGAAAAACAATTATACAGTATGTATGTAGCTGTGTAAGGTAAGCAATACAAGTCTTTCCATTACAGGTCTTTCCATTACAATTAATGCTGTTTATACTTGTGCATTTATATGTAATGCCTGTGCTATTTCATGATTTTCCCTTGGGTCCAAACATCTAAGAAATGATTCAACCTTTCATCCTCACTATACAAGTCATCTATGGATTGGATCTTTCTGCTCGCTGGTAGTTAACCTTGTGCTGTGTCACTTGTGATGTGGATATTTCAGCTGCTTTTTGACCCGTCCTCTGCCTTTTAATGGATTGGGCTGCTGTTAAAATCTCAAACGTAGGCTCTGAATTTCCATTTTATAAAAATAAATAAATAATAATAAATAATAAATTAGCAGATTGTGATATTATGTTAATCACATGAAGCTCTACAAGATTCCAGTATGGCAGCATGACTTGTTTTAGTGTAATCCTATTGGAATATTTAATTTTGCTTCCAGAAAAGGCACCATAAGTTATAATGAAGGATTTGCAAGACAGTACTTGAGGTGGGAATTGTATTGCTATTTTAAAGCTTCTACAGTCATCAATATCTTGCCTGGTAATGTTCGTTAAGACCAGTTAATGGAAGGACACCATATTTGTGCAGAACAATCTGGAAAAACAATACCCCCTGTCATTTAGTATAGGTAATAGCCTTCTTGGAACATGTTTTTTTTAATTCTCTGTTACAAGATACCTAAATTATGTTTTAATGATCCACTGTACGTTTGAAGGCACTCTGCCAGCTTTTTAATATTTCTCAGAAAACAACTCAACGAGGTTTTCATTTATTTCTAAAGAACAGAAGAGGGGCATAATGGCTTGGAAAGCATATTCATATTTCATATCCCCATGGGAATGTGGCACAAAGTACGTGGGTTAGCATTAATGGGAGTATGTTAATTAGGGTTGTACAAATGGCCTGAAGTCGCACTGCTGCAGACTTCCAATTTTCTTCATCAGTTACACAACTTAAAGAGGTAGGGAAATTCAGCTGTATTTCCCTGTGATTTAATTTACTTGTTGCATTGTGTAGAACCTATTCTTGTTTCTGCTTAGTATATCGGCCATACTAATTTATTATTGGATTATTAAAGAGGGCTTATACAGATAGGGAAAGACATGTATCAGAGGTGCACCAACTTAAGTGTATATAATAAATCTCCAGTGGACGTCAAGTTTGTGTGCTACTAATTTACTTCCCCTGTCAATTTCCTCCTAATTAGCTGTGTCCTTAGATAAGCAACTGATTCTGGGAATACTCTGAATCGAAAGCAGCAGCAACAACTGAGAGTTGATTACTGTGTGCAAAATGGAAAACGGAGCATTTCAAAATATCAATAATGTGTAAATGCAGCTGATGAAAAAAAATAAGATCCTCAAAGTTGACGACTACGGAATGAGTAATGACAGTGTGTCACCCACTAGAAATATAATATTTTCCTAAGTCAAAACATGAAACACGTTTGACTGACACCTTACAAATGAGTAACACAGGATATAATATTGATAAGAGAGCTCTAGACTGACAGGTGTCTTAATGATATTTAAGATACAAAGTTTTCTATCTATTATAATAATGCATTGCATGATAGCGAGATCCTTGCATACACTATGAAGTAATAGATGGCAGATAACATATCATGTCAGACTACACTGAATCCCTTTAGCCTGAAACACAGACGGCTTTGAAAAGACTTGATTTAGGTATTCGAAACATCCCTTAAAATTGACAATGGAAACCTAAGCTCCAAGCAGACACCAAAGATTCAAATGTAAATCAACTAGAAGGAGATCAATGACCATGGGAAGGAGAGTTATGGGTAAATTGGACAAACCAAGAAGAAAGTATGTGGAATGTGGATAGGACTTTCATTGGATCCCTCAAGAAATGGCTTATTGAGATTCTTGGACCAGTAACTTCATCTGGAAAACTAAAAAATCATTAGTAGAAAAATGTTCTCAAAGTTGATGCTGTCCCTGTTTCAGTAACATAATACATCTATTAAGATGGGATGAGAGAGTGAAAAAATAATGGGAAGTTTCAATTCTGTATAAAAAATTGCATTTAAGATGCTCATTCTCTTGTGTAGTGAAATATGACATTTTGATCAGCATTCCTTTATGAAAGCAATCAATAAATAACTGCTGGTACAACAGATAGCAATTCTTAAAGTTTTAATCATGTCATAGATTTTTCCAAAGCTGAAAGATTTTGCCATCTATATAATATTTTCAAGGGAGCAATTTCAACCCAGTGAAAAGGACATACACAGCTATAAATACAGTTAAGAATGCATATTCAAACAAAGTTGATCTAAATTATTAATAGATATATTGAATAGTTAACAGTAAAGCAACAGCAGGATCACAAACATTTTGCAAGACAGACTTTATAGCAACATTTGCATACCCTTAGAGAGAATAAAAACACAAGAAATGCAGTTAATCTCGAAGGAACTCTTTTAAATGGTGCCAAACATAAAATAATAACAACGATATGCACCTGATATCTTTGAAATCTTTGCTTTTTGAACTTCAGTACAATTTGCACTGATTTGTTGCCCAGGGTAGACATAACTTTTGACTTATTGAAGTATCCGTTGATCTATTCAAATTTTCTTAGATTGAACAAAGCTGTAAAACTCCTTTTGCTTCCCAGTCTTGGAGTCTTGGTGGAGTCGGATTGCATTTTTAATGACACAAAGAAGCATGGAAAGATTGACAAGAAAAGACAAAAAGAGAAAATAATGGATCCCAGAGCAAAAACTGAAATATTGTGACCTCATTGAAAGAGGCAAGGGGCATCGATTATTTTGTGATTGCCTTCCCATCCTTTTCAGCACCTTTACTGGGACAGCACATTCTGCTTAAAAGATCATTCAACTACAGCTGCAGTTTCACAAGGTTTTGGAATTTAAGTTGGCTGCGGTTAATCGCAACAATTATCTTATTAATCAATTAGTAATTAAGTACTATTGTTAAATTGTTAAAAGTGCACTTTCATGGGCATGACAGGAACAATTTACTTTTAGTAAGTTTGATAGGATCTCCACTTTCAAAACCGCATATTACATACATGTAGATTTAAATGTATACATATGAATATACATCAATGTTTTCACTATATGGAAGTGTAAGGAAACAAATGATCCATAATAGTAATTTTGACAAAGTAGAAATTACATGCTTTACATTCCTATATCTTTATTTTGCAGAGTGCAGACATACATTCTGTAATTAAGCTAAGATTTGAGGCAAACTGTTTTTAAATGGCTTTACAACCTGCGTAGATGTAAATCAATGCAGTTAAAAAATCAATGAAGAAGGGTTTCTGATAAACAGCCCCAATGCGTAATGCTGTAAACCATAATCAATACAAGCTGCAACAGATTTTATCAAAATCACCAAATTAAGAAGCTGAAGCATGTTATGTGTAAAGTCGGGTAGAATTAGTGGAGATGCTGTCATTATAAATATCATTTGTTATCCTCAGATCACATATGCATTCAAACCCTTGCCACCTTTTAACATCCACATTCTAGAAGTGAGTTTTTCTTTAGAAACAACAATACAAAAGGCAAGATCCCCACTATTGTGGGTCCAAATCCCATACATTTAAACTCAAAATGATGACTACAAAGGAAAATGAGATCATATATGAAGTGATGATAGCTGGACCTGTTCTGAGCACTCTTCCCTAAAGACCAGGAAATCACCAGCACCCCACCATGGGGGTACTGTGCTGTAGGAAATCTAATCTTGCAGATGAAATGTACAGCTGAGGTGCTCTCTATTCCATGGACATCAAAGATCCCAAACAGCAGGGAGACCAAATCCAAGAACTGTGAAAAAACATGGCCTGTCTCCATTTCCCCCTGTGCCAGTTCAGTCTTGGATAAGGTCTGTTTTCCTTCCCATTGTTCTGAAGGCTTGTTTCCTTGGTTCCATTCTAGAAGTGACAGTATATTAGTGCTGTTCATTGGGAAGGAGAAGTTATGTGAAGCAATTTGAATGAAACGTCACTGTAATTTCCCTTTCTTATGAATGTACAATTGAAATTGAATGTGCTGTCATGTAAAAATATGCCCAAGTATGAAGTTATACACAATGTGGACTCTAACCAATGTCACAAATAATGTTTCCAAAAGTACAAGACAAAACCAATGTTTTAACAAGTGGCAACACAATAAGCATTTTGAAAAGCAACAATTGTATGCAAAACCAAGCTAGATTGCACATTATACTCAAATAGTTTACTCCCATTTACACATCCATTTAATTTCTGATTAGTAGCTAATTATTGGGTGCTGGTTGATCTTATATCCCTCATTAATTAAAGACTAATATAGGTATTGTCTTTGAAAATGTTGAACAACGAAAGCACTAATTGGCCAAATGGCATAAAGAATTAGGTTAATTAAAGTAATAAGAAAACCCTTACTGTAACTAAAGAATATTGTTATTTTATGTGTATGTTTTACACAATATTGGGATGACTAAGACAACACATTTCTAATAACGTATATAGATTAAATCTGGATTGCATTCTAAAACTTGTGGTTCTCCAGTCTGCATTTAATACTCTCTGTTAAAATGAAGGAAAGAGCAATCTTAGAGCTTTATTGCACATTTAGGATTTTCAGGGGAATTATAAAATAGGATTTCAGAGGCATATCTGCTGAGGGAGGTAGACTGGGGATAAGAATTGAGTCTATAAACAGGACTCATCTGTTGAAAGATATGTGAATATACACTGGAGTATTTTGGGGTATCAACATGGCTTACAGTAAATGCTCTCTGAATTAAATTTAAAGATGACATGGGTAAATGTCAGCTATTTTCCCGCTATAGCATTCTCTAATATTTTGGCTTATTTTTTTAATGCATCCTGCAGCTCAATATGAGACCGATCTCCCTTTCTCTGGTCTGTGGGGAATCCTGGTTCATATACGTTTTCTGGCAGATTCCTCTGAGAAAGGAAACCTCTGTTGTTCAGAATACATTCATTTAATCTTACTATCTGTGTCTGAACTGTAATTTTGATCCAAAGCATAAAATGTTGAAAACTGGGCTGAGGAAGGCTGTCTAATGATCTGTTTTTTTTGGTATCTTGGGCTCATTATGGCCTTCATTACAAATGGGGAATTAGGAAGAGTGTAATTACTTTTCACATCAATATGAGAGTTTAACCTTCTGTGACCCATTACATTTGGTGTTATAGTACTTATACAAGAAATATATCCCCCCCTAGATGTAGCCATGTATTGCTGATGACAAGTTCCAAGAGCGTTTTATAACCACCACTAAGGCTATTTGTTTCCTTGTTGTGAGAAAATCATTTATGATGAGCTTGTATTCTCGGTGGGACAATACCACAATAATAAGGATGCAAAGGTAAATCCTTCTATAAAATTATGCTGTTGCGTGATGAGGTTTTGTATACAGCATTCATCTGGTCTTAAAAGAGTCTATATATATATATATATATATATATATATATATATATATCTGTACACTGGGATTTAAAAGGTATAATACATTAAATAAAATGAATGTTGTTTTCTTTGTATATCATTGTTAAATCTTTCTTTACAGCTGCATTCAGATTATCCATTATTAACAACCCCTTGAGTACGCATACGCTGGGATGCCTTTGCTTATGTAGAAAGCGGTTATTAATATTTTAAGTTAATATGGAAAGGAAAAAAGCTATTTTTTCTCTTGAGAACTCCAAGCTGATATCCAGTAGTTCAGACAACCCCCTATAGAAGGAAGTAGAAAGTAGAAGCAGTGATTGAAGTAATGGAGTGTGGGCCAAGGAGCTGTTGCAAAGCCAGAGCCTGCCTAGGTGGAGGGATGCTGTTTCTGAGTTTAAGCAAGAAGAGGCGTGGTGGCAGCACGATGGAAGTGAGCTACTGATGCTGGGGAAGGAACTTGTTGTGTGGTATTTATAATACAATGCTTGGAGCTGAGTAAAGCATGATTGGGAGTTGTCCTCCTGGAGCCAGAGGTAGGGGGAGCGGGGGAATCTATCAAATAGCGCACCTCTAACTGTGTACAGTACTAATGCAATTAGTAAAATCAGTCACACTACGATATGCTACCAAATAAACCACAATTCATTCATAATACTGTGAATATATAGTTTCACAGACATGTTGTTGCATTGACATGTTGGTTTGTGCAAAATTGTTAAGAATAATATCAAACCAGTCCACACACCACCAAGGTGAATTGGAATTGGCTGAAGGCGGGGTTCGCCCAGGGAGCCATACAAGCTAGAACCGCCACTGTTCCTGCTGATATAAATGAAAAAATGTGTATAGGGCACATCTAACTGCATTGACCAGATGATAATTTTCTCTCACTAAAAGGAATGTGCTCTGAATATATGAGAGGAAAAGTAGTACTGATTGCAGTGTCTATATTAATAGTCTTTAAACTGTACTGTATATTCTTCTTTTGTTGTTAGAATTATTCTCAAAGCCAAGTACAACAAACATGTTTTTTTATGTACTATTAGATTAAACACAAGCGGTACTTGATTCCAGTGAATTATGAATACATTTCAAGGCACTAGACTTCATAGGTGGATCATTATCCAATTAGGGAACACATGGAAGAATTGGGAATTATGCCATTAGTCCAATTACTGCAAGGACCGACTTCAGTGCGGAGGAATTTGTGATACATGCTTGCTTCATACATCCATTGATCTACTCATCATATGTTTAGGTTCAGGAGCTACACTAGCGTTCAAAAGTTTGGGGTCACTTGTGTCCTTGTTTTCCATGAAAACATACATGAAATGAGTTTGAATAGGAAATATAGCAAAATGAATATAGTCATTGACAAGGTTAGAAATAATGATTTTGAATTAAAATAATAATTGTGTCCTTCAAACTTTGCTTTCATCAAAGAATCCTCCATTTGCAGCAATTACTGCCTTGCAGAGCTTTGGCATTCTAGGTGTCAATTTGTTGAGGTAATCTGAAGAGATTTCACCTCCCACAAGTTGGATTGGCTTGATCGGCACTTCTTACATACCATACGGTCAAGCTGCTCCCACAACAGCTCAATAGGGTTGAGATCCGGTGACTCTGCTGGGCACTCCATTATAGACAGAAAACCAGCTGACTGCCTCTTCCCTAAGTAGTTCTTGCATAGTTTGGAGCTGTGCTTTGGGTCATTGTCCTGTTGTAGGAGGAAATTGGCTCCAATCAAGTGCTGTCGACAGGGTATGGCATGGCATTGCAAAATGGAGTGATAGCCTTCCTTCTTCAAGATCCCTTTTACCCTGTACAAATCTCCCACTTTACCACCACCAAGCACCCCCAGACTATCACATTGCCTCCACCATGCTTGACAGATGGCGTCAGGCACTCCTCTAGCATCTTTTCATTTGGTCTGCGTCTCACGAATGTTCTACTTTGTGATCCGAACACCTCAAACTTAGATTCGTCTGTCCATAACACTATTTTCCAGTCTTCCTCTGTCTAGTGTCTGTGATCTTTTGCCCATCTTAATCTTTCCTTTTTCTTGGTCAGTCTGAGATGTGTCTTTTTCTTTGCATCTCTGCCTAGAAGGCCAGCATCCCGGAGTCGCCTCTTCACTGTTGATGTTGAGACTGGTGTTTTGCGGGTACTATTTAATGAAGCTGCCAGTTGAGGACCTGTGAGGTGTCTGTTTCTCAAACTAGACACTCTAATGTATTTGTCCTCTTGCTCAGTTGTGCACCGGGGCCTCCCACTCCTCTTTCTATTCTGGTTAGAGCCAGTTTGCACTGTTCTGTGAAGGGAGTAGTACACAGCGTTGTACGACATCTTCAGTTTCTTGGCAATTTCTCGCATGGAATAGCCTTAATTTCTCAGAACAAGAATAGACTGATGAGTTTCAGAAAAAAGTTATTTGTTTCTGGCCATTTTGAGCCTTTGATCGAACCCACAATTGCTGATGCTCCAGATACTCAACTAGTCTATAGAAGGCCAGTTTTATTGCTTCTTTAATCAGCACAACAGTTTTCAGCTGTGCTAACATAATTGCAAAAGGGTTTTCTAATGATCTTTTGCCTTTTAAAATGATAAACTTGGATTAGCAAACACAACGTGCCATTGGAACACAGGACTGATGGTTGCTGATAATGGGCCTCTATATGCCTATGTAGATATTCCATTACAAATCAGCCGTTTCCAGCTACAATAGTAATTTACAACATTAACAATGTCTACACTGTATCCATCCATCCATCCATTTTCTATACCGCTTGTCCTGGTGAGGGTTGCGGTGGCAGCATATTAAGCAAGGCAGACCAGACCTCCCTTTCCCCAGCAACAGATTCTAGCTCCTCCTGGGGGATTCCCTGGCGTTCCCAGGCCAGCCGGCAGATATAATCCCTCCAACTACTGTACACTACACTGTATTTCTGATTAATTTGATGTTATTTTAATGGACCAAATTATTTGCTTTTCTTTCGAAAACAAGGACATTTCTAAGTGACCCCAAACTTTTGAACGATAGTGTACATTCCAAGTTTGAACAAATGACTAAACACTTTTTGTCTCCTAATGTGATAATGAGGATTTTTACTTAATCAAGGCAATTTAAAACATCAAAATTCATAAAAGTGAAGGCAAGAGATCACAGAGAAATCGCCCAAGATAGAAAGTGATACTTTTAAAGAACGCTCTGATCCCCAAGAATAATATATTCAGCACTAAAAATTATAAAAGTTTATAAAACACCAAATTATTTTCATCCCAAGCTAGAAATTATGCTAAATGTTCACAAAAAATATAGTTATTCATCATGGAACAAAGATTAAAAGAAGGTAGCATAATAAATTATTCTGATTGTTTTATGTTGAAGCAAGTTAAAATAAATTATCAACTCTTTGTGGTAAAAACCTTGAGGGCCAATTATCAGTGATTCTAATTAATCTGAAGCAGTTGAATTCATTAATGCAGCTTCTAGTGAGACACAGGCATCAAAACATTTGGTCAGCATGACCTACATTGCTTTACAGAACTCAAGAATTTCTGAACGTATTTCTCCCACAATCTCCCATTAGGAATAATTACATTACAAACAGCAAATTTTCCACACAAGCCAAAACCTTTGTTAGAAAAACAGTGTTTCTGTTAGAAAAGTGATTTTATAATTAACTGTACTTGTTAGTGGGCTTTTCCAAAGCATGCTGATCATCTGCCTGATGGGAGACACGGCAGTTTGTTAGATTTACATGATCAAATAATGAGATGCAGCTTTTAAAAATTACAATTAATCATTTATAGTTTTTTGATCACTTTTAACTGTCTCAGTAAGGACCTGATGGTTCCTGGAACTGGATATTGACACCGTATCAGGGATATGACAAGATTGCACCTTTTTTATTTAATAGTTTTAATTATTCCAAAATTAAAAACGCAAACCTATGGCATGCATCATTGTTCTAACCTTACTAGGTGTTAACTGTCATCTTACCAATTCAATACAACATTGAACAGACAATGCTTAAAATAAGATTGCAAGAGCAAATCAGAATGAAGAAAACATACAAAGAGGCTTTTTATTCAATACAAGAAATAAATAGAGCAGGGAATGGATTATGGAGCCCACACACTGACCAGGAAATCATTGGCTGGATGATGCTCTCCTATTCCCTGGCACAGTTCTGCAACAGGGGGCTTAGTGTGTAACTTTCTGTGGAGATCTGCCATAGTGTGAGCTACAAAATTGCCCTAGGGTTGCTGTGTTTTTGTATGTCAGTGAGAGTTTTATTGCACGGCTTGATTGTCTCAATAAAGCCCCTTTCTGAAGTCAGTCCAAGATCCACAGCTTTTTCTGGGATGGGCATCTCAGTCTGTCACTGAATATGTGCCTCGTACTGAGTCAGTGAAGAATTAAGCCCCATTCACACAGAAACGTTTGCAGCCTTTTTTGTGGCATTTTGTTGACAGAAAGGTTGGGGTGAAACAGTCGAAGGTGATATTTCAACACCAGGAACTTTCCACCAGCAGCAACGGGTCTGTGTGAATGGAGCAGGATAGGAATGACAGCATAAGACTCATCACGTCCTTGCATTCTTATAACTGGCATAACCAATCAGAATAGGGGTGAGTTTTTCTTATTTATTTTAGTTGATTTCACTTTGCTGCAGTATATGTCAAGACCCCACACAATGCCTCTTGTTACGCTACCATGAAGCGAGAGCTGAGTTGAACTGGGTTCACTGATTCAAATGACCTGAGATTGCTGGGTCCAGTGACCACACTGTAAAAACACACAACCATACAACCTGATGACCTGGTCATAGCGCAAAAATTCACCTAGATTGACGTATCCTGACAATTTGTTCTTCATTCTATTTGTTCCGAACTGAACCGGCACTCTGGTTAGGACCAATAGCACAGTAACCACAGTGGAAGGAAACTGGCAAAATGTGGAAATTATCAAACTATTACAAACACATCCAGAATATCAGTCCATGTCTACTCTCCCGAATCCACATGCTTCTATTGCATGTCGTTCCTAAGGCTACAATGCTCTTTTCGGCATTCTCTTGAATGGGTACCTCCCAACATTTTGCCAGCATTCAAAGTCAGTGTGAATGGGGGTGCAATAGGAAAAAAACTGGAAAATGCTGCCTGCTTTTTGCTTGAATTTGAGTGTGAAAGGGACTTCTGATACTAGATGGTGCAAAGTATTCCAGGACAGTGTGAATCCACGTCTCAGAGGTTAATAAGAAGTGGTCCAGGTTAGATCAAACAGGACTGAGTAGACTTGTGCTGTCTGAGTACCTTCCCCCGACCCTGGAAAAAAAAAGAGAAAAGTAAAAGAATTTAAAACATAATCTGAAAGCCAATTATAAAATCATACCAGTCTGCCAGTGCTGATACCGAACACTGTCAGGAAGAATAGAGAAGCCTCTATTGTTTCTATTCAAAGCAGTCTATAGTAAGAGGAACATTGTGCCTGCTCTCTTTCATTCGCCTGTTTTGTAACAGAAACATCACAATGTATTTCTTGAATCTCAGCAGGACTTACATTAAATCAGCATTCACTAGTCATGGAAATAAGTTTCAAATGCCATACGTTTTCTTTTAAAACCTCTTTGGAGAGAAAATGAACTGAGTTGCTGCATAAAATCTCGATAAAGGAACTATGATAACAAAGATGAAATCACATCGGCCTCTCTGGTGACTGAATAATGTTTTGAACGTAATGCACATGTCTCTGGATTTCTCTTGGTAACTTGCTTATAGAATATACTTTCTGGCCACAATGCCTTACATTGTATCCACTCTGAGCTCTTTAAAAATACTACAGTAATATTTGTATCCGTAAATGGTCTGTGTTTTTTATTCCACTGTGAAAATACAGTCCCCTTAAGGGCTTAGAGATGTTCAGCAGTCACCAAACACTTCATCCTCGGGGCTCTTTTAGCACAACTGTCTCTTCCTCTTTGCTCTCCTAATGATTGTATCATTGTTCCATTCAAAAGCAAGCCACGGACACATCTGAGCAGAATGCCAAAGGTCTATTGCATGTGAAGCTTCAAGGCAAACTATTTTTGAATCAGGCATCAACTATGGTGGAATCTACTGATCTAAGCAAGGACTAACAAGGATCTCCAACTATCTTAAGACAGGCAGCTAGGATATATGTTTAAATAACTACTGAATGCAGGTGAGCAATAGACCACTGTAGCTTTAAGAGTGAAGAAACAGCATTGTTGTGCCAAAAGACATTCATTATGCACCGTGTCTCATTTGCATGGATAGGTAATGAGCTGCTAAGTCTTAACCCACTTACTTACAGTTTCCTCTGTCACCAACCAATAGAAAAATGCTCACCTCCATTGACTTCAGGAGGACATTTTATTTTCATTGCAATATCCCCTGTGACATGTCTGTACAGCTGTGGCCCTTGCTTTTCCAGTTACCTACCAGCTATAAGCTGGTGAAGTGAAGCTCCTTTAATCACCTAAGGTACAAATTGCGGTATATTCCTCAGAGTGTTTATTGTAATGTGACTATATATATATATAAAAGTAACTAGTAGTACTGATACTGGAGGCTTTGTAGAAACTGTATGGACAGAAATACAGATAACTTTCCACACTAAGATAGTCTTATCTTTTATGTGCACTCTACATTTTAAGTACAGTTGGTGTTTTTGCTTCTCATCTCACTGGAAATGATTTGTTGAGAAAGAGAATGCATGCCTTTGGGATTATTATTGTACAGATGGGTGTTTTGAAGTGTATAATATAGTTTTAAATCCTTCATATTTCAGGAGAGAAAGTGTTGTAAAACCCAAGATTTCCCCACAGATCTTCCTCATAGGCGCTTGGAAAAAAAACAATCCATTCTGGATGCGAAATGAAATCATGTTAAAAAACATAAAATGCTCCAGAGGTTTCTGTTCTGTTCTCACATACTTTTTAAATCAGTGTGCGAACTTGTGCCTGTGTTTTACTATTAGTGGGTCTTAGCCTTCTTTCATTGAGAAAACTTCAAATCAGTATCTAAATCAGGAACAGTTTTGGAATTTGTGAATGTCTGACATCATCTCAGTGAGAGCTGAGCTCATGTCGCTTGCATTCATGTTTGTATTATACTGACAATATAAATTGTTGTGTACATTGATTTAATACAACGACAATTAAAAACCCAACACACTATTGAGTAAGGACACAGGAAAAAGTATCCTGTGGCAGATTCTTCTGCTAAAAACAAAAGTGTGATCCCAGTAATACCTAATTTGGAATATATGTTTTTGTTAATTGTTAATGATCTGTAGCGGTGGTTGTACTTCTCATTTTGTTATAATATAGCACATTTCTGAAAGCAAGGGCTATCAATTTTAACTACTCTAACATTGTACTCTGCAGAGTTGGATAATGCCTTTGAGCAAACTGGCAAGGCATGAATTGAAATTGCAAATGAGAACGTCTGTAGAGTTGCTGAGGTTGTACAGCTGTAAAGTAAACTACCTCACCTTAAGGGCTTGGAGCAAAACTGAAGCTTGGAACTGGGTCAGTAATACAGAAAGGAAGAAATAAAAGCACAGGCGTCTCCCAAGTTCTGGATAGATCAGTCTCTAGCAATGCTGCATTATCAAAACTATCAAAATAATAATATAGTCCATTCAAATGATTTTAAGGAAGCAAAGACTGATTGCTACCACTGCTAAACACAACTATATTTGTAACCAAAATATAAATATCTGCAAGAAAAGCTGTATCTCCTTGATTTATGCCATTTCCAAAACTCAAGGACAAATGAATTAGCCAGCGAATGGGAAACAGATGGTTTTGAAGGACAGTCTTTCTGCCTCAGGTGAGAGGGACCATATTGGACAAACAGTAACTGTCAAGAGGAATGATCAATTTCAGAAAATCAGTCTTGTCAGTTTTGTCATCTGAAGATGAATTTAACTGTCATTACATAATTTTAAGTGACACGTTTTCAATTACTTGAAGGGGTTTGAGTTGAATGCCCTTTTTTTATGATGTTATATATCACCCAACAATAGCAGCTCACAATACATTTCCTTTGAACTTTATATTTAAATGACATATAATATAAAGGAAGTATTATAGTAGAAAATACATTTGTGACTATCTGAGCCATTAGTGGGGAGCAAATATAACATGCATTTGATCCACCATATCAATAAAACTCTTACTTTACCAAATGTTCATATATGCATACCTTGTAAATTAGAAGTGTTGTGGAAAGTAGTAGATGTTGTGTCAGCTATAGTTTATTGTTATCTCTGAGTGAAACATTAGTATTTTGGATTTTGGATGGTGTTTTCCATTTACAACATTACCCATAAACCTAGTGCTCCATAAATCTACAGTATTGTACAACAACACTGTTATTACATGAATGGCAGGCTCAATAAACTCTGGGATTCTCTACCTCCAAGGTCTGGTATCAACATACAGATACAACAGTGTCAAACCAGACAGCTTGAAACTACTATGTCATTAATCATGGCGTTGGCTAATTAGTCAATTAGACATTTCAACAGAGTATGATTAGCTAATGAAATGGGCTGCTAAATGGAAGTAATCATTTCCTTTTTGAATAACAATGAATATATATAAAAAATTGAACAATTACTATGATCACATCTCCCTTTGACACAATCAATTTTACTTTGCAATGACAGATCTGCATTTTATTTTAGGGCTATTGTAGAAAACCTTCCTTCTTCCCATCCTGTAGGTGATCATTTCAAGCAGGGTGAGAAAATGGAAATAAATAAAAATAAAAATGAATAAATACAATAAAAACAATAGATGTTGTATTCTCTTCATAGATCCAGAGATGTATATAACACTATGTCAGTCTGTACTTGAATATTTTGCACATGGCCTGCTGGAGAATAAATAGGATTTGGTAACACTTTACAATATTTAGTCTCTCTAGTTACAGTGTATTTACATAGTAGGTACTCACTAACTACATTTGTAGTTACTCATAAGATCAGTGTAAATATGCATTATTACAACATACTTAATGTGTAAAAATGATTAATGGTGTATATATAAGTACACAATTGTAACTGCATTTGTAACTATGTTTGTAACTAAGCTTTCTCTTAAATGCACATGTGATTACATATAAAATGTACAAATACAGGTACAGATGGAGTTTCTGAGTACCTACTATGTAAATACACTGTAACTAGTGAGACTGGTTGTAAAGTGTTACCATATTTCAATATATATCTTATACACTCACCTAAAGGATTATTAGGAACACCATACTAATACTGTGTTTGACCCCCTTTCGCCTTCAGAACTGCCTTAATTCTACGTGGCATTGATTCAACAAGGTGCTGAACGCATTCTTTAGAAATGTTGGCCAATATTGATAGGAAAGCATCTTGCAGTTGATGGAGATTTGTGGGATGCACATCCAGGGCACGAAGCTCCCGTTCCACCACATCCCAAAGATGCTCTATTGGGTTGAGATCTGGTGACTGTGGGGGCCAGTTTAGTACAGTGAACTCATTGTCATGTTCAAGAAACCAATTTGAAATGATTCAACCTTTGTGACATGGTGCATTATCCTGCTGGAAGTAGCCATCAGAGGATGGGCACATGGTGGTCATAAAGTGATGGACATGGTCAGAAACAATGCTCAGGTAGGCCGTGGCATTTAAACGATGCCCAATTGGCACTAAGGGGCCTAAAGTGTGCCAAGAAAACATCCCCCACACCATTACACCACCACCACCAGCCTGCACAGTGGTAACAAGGCATGATGGATCCATGTTCTCATTCTGTTTACACCAAATTCTGACTCTACCATCTGAATGTCTCAACAGAAATCGAGACTCATCAGACCAGGCAACATTTTTCCAGTCTTCAACTGTCCAATTTTGGTGAGCTTGTGCAAATTGTAGCCTCTTTTTCCTATTTGTAGTGGAGATGAGTGGTACCCGGTGGGGTCTTCTGCTGTTGTAGCCCATCCGCCTCAAGGTTGTACGTGTTGTGGCTTCACAAATGCTTTGCTGCATACCTCGGTTGTAACGAGTGGTTATTTCAGTCAAAGTTGCTCTTCTATCAGCTTGAATCAGTCGGCCCATTCTCCTCTGACCTCTAGCATCAACAAGGCATTTTCGCCCACAGGACTGCCGCATACTGCATGTTTTTCCCTTTTCACACCATTCTTTGTAAACCCTAGAAATGGTTGTGTGTGAAAATCCCAGTAACTGAGCAGATTGTGAAATACTCAGACCGGCCCGTCTGGCACCAACAACCATGCCATGCTCAAAATTGCTTAAATCACCTTTCTTTCCCATTCAGACATTCAGTTTGGAGTTCAGGAGATTGTCTTGACCAGGACCACACCCCTAAATGCATTGAAGCAACTGCCATGTGATTGGTTGATTAGATAATTGCATTAATGAGAAATTGAACAGGTGTTCCTAATAATCCTTTAGGTGAGTGTATATTACACAGATTTAGCATACCTCAATAATTGTTTCAGTGAATCTTACAAGAGGGTTTTCAGTTTTCCTTGCAAACAATATGACAATTGTTCTAATTAATTATTTGCATTCAAATACTTCAGACTTTTTTTACAGAGTAAAGCAACAGCCATTGCCTCCCCCAGCACCCACACACTCACACACACCAGCACCAACACTATTTCTGGAAGCCACTGTTACAAGAGACTCACACATTTGGATCTTTCACCAGCCAATAAGCCAGCAGGTACGGATTCAAGTTATTCACACAGTTTTTGTTACATGGGCATCACAACAACACAGTTGATTCCTTTCTCCATTGTAGTATCTTCCCTACATTTGTATTAATCTTCCTTATGTATAGTGATTATTTTGATTTTGAAAGTGTCAAATGTATGTGATTAAGTCATAATGTTCTCATCATCTCAAAAAATGTATTTGCAGGCAACGTTGTCTTGCTTAATTTTGTGATTAGCTGAATGGAAGCCTTAGACTGGAAACTATGCTGGGTTTTGTTTCCAAGGTAACACTTTTTGGACCCCCCCCCCAACACACACACACACACACACTTTGTGCTTGGACTGTGGACAACTCTAAAACATAGTTTACAGATCACTGCTGCACACATGAGGAAAAACACACTATTTGTGAGACAGGGAGCTCAGGAAACACCACCAGCGCGTATATATATTGCAATAGCAGTAGGGAAGTGCACTTGAGGTCCTCAGTGGAAAACAAAGAGCAATATTAACTTGCTTAGTTTCTAATGTAATCATTAACACTGCACCATAAATAAAGAATAACTGTCTTTCTGTCTCTCATATGATGTCTGCATAAAAACATAAAAATGATTTAAAAAAACAATGCTTGCCATATCAGCACTTAACTACGAATATTTTAGCCCCAGACTAACATTAATATGCATGTTCTGAAGCATTGTTTTAAGAATTTGTTGACATCTGTCTTCTACAGTGCAAGCATGTTACTTAGGCTATATTCACTGGAGCCATTTTCATTTCTGCTTCAGTGGTATGCATGCCAATAACCTAAACTGATCCCCTAGAGAACATGCAATAATACACCGAAACACACCCATAAGACTTTGTTGTCTACCCTCATTTATTACAGGGTGGCAACACCACAATAAAAGCAATTGCTGTCTTTTTATAGCTGACGAGGTGACAATGGGCTGTGGATGTTCCCTATCAAATGTATCTCCTTTTTTCAGCTGCAATTACAAATTATCACGGCCACCCCCACCCATGCCTGCAGGGATAATAAATCAACGTCACTAATTTGGGGACTCCCAGTTATTTTACTGATTTGATAAAACACATTAATAGAATTAGCTGCTTATCTGTCTCAACAGGAGAATCTTCCCCAAAAAAACAAAGAAAAAAAAAACAACAGGGAAAGAAAGCTTACAAGTACAATTGTACTTATTTGATGTGCCAGTAAAGCCAGTATTGTGATTCCTGTTGCCTTTACTGTGAAGCTGATAATGTGTGAGTGTGAAAACAATGTGGAGAAGCGCTATCAATTATGGCCTCATTGTTTGAGTTTCATGCATAATTAAAGCTGGACAAAGAAGACAGCGCGCTGTAACAAGGAGAGAAACAAAGGATTCAGCATCCAGGCCCACTGAAGAGAATCATGAATATTAAACAAACAGCAAATAAAAGCCCTGTAATTACAGTGTTTTTTATTAGGTTCAAAAGCCAATAGTGTCTGGGAAGGGATCTTGAAAGGCATGTTTACAAAAGGTCAGAGGGAACGGCGACTGTTGGATGAGCGCCGCAGTTAGGAGTGATTAATGTATTTCCCTTGAATATTCAAACAGACTGGTGAAATAGAGAATTTGAACAATATTATAGTGAAGTTTTGCGCTCGTGTAGAGAGGCCCGGGCTTGAATGGTTCTCATGTGGCCAATATATAGTGTGGTACACATACTATAGTAAACACTGCAGGAGGTGTAATTGAAATTGATGTCTTTGGACTATCTATTGACACGAGCCAGTATTTACATGTGTGCTCTGTGCATGTACAGGCCGTATATGAAGAGAGCCAAATCCCTGCGGAGAGATGTATCTCGATACCTTCGCTTGAAAGGAAGTAACTACATAAAACAGGCTGTTTGAAAATCAGATCATTAGAAAAGAGTGCAAAGAGAAACATAGAGATACAGACTTAATGGAGATGGAAAGAGTAGAGAGGAATTATATACATTACTTACAAATGTGTTAGGTCAGCTGAAATTAGACAATACAACAAACAGGGTAAGTGATATGTAAATAAATTAAATCACACAAAAGACAGATGTATTTCAGTATATAGTAATTCGCACAAAGTGAAGATGCATTAGACAAATACATGTAATTTAAAACAATATAGTTGCAATTCCATCAAAGACTGTCTTCCTTAATGCATTTTGCTTCATTGTTACATACACCCAAGTGCTAAATTCCAGCTTTATTACCAGAGAAAATTATAAACAACAAAGAACAGGAACAGATGCTGTTATCCACTGGCCCACACATTCAGCCTTGAGGCAGCTCAAAAGTGGCCTTTATTTAGCACTGGGGTGCCCAGGCATAAACCCATAGGAAAAGCCATTCAGAGCATACAATTGCAAAGCCACCACTCACAACATAGCTGCAATTCAATATATATTTTTCAATATATGTTTCTTATATGTTGTGACACCGTGTGGGGTTGGACACGGCAGCTGGGGCTATAAAGGCAGGGTTTGGGGAACACTAGGCAGGGACATGGTGAATTAAGTGCGTATTTATTATTTATTATTTATAGCACTAGAGTTAATAATAAAAAAAGGGAACAAACAGAAAGATAAAACCCTAAACAGACGCAGAAAATCTGAACTCATTATTGACACTGAAACAGGTCCCTAACTACACAAATACATAATTACATAAAACACTACAAACAGCAACGTTTTCTTGCTTTAAAACCTGCAGTCATAACACTTTGAAGTAGGAATTAATATGTTTTATATAAACAAACTACTCCACACATTCAACGCAAAAACAAGGGGCAAAGAAGTAAATAGATGAATATGATATGAAAAAAAAAACGTGATTGCATAAGTATTCAAACCCTTTGGTGTGGCAAACATAATAAGAAGGTATAAAAACCACAATAAGCCACACAATGAGTTGAATGGCAATAATAATAGTCCTCGTGGTTTCAGAATATAAACAACTGTCTCTGTGAGGTTCCTTGGTCAGGTAGTGAATTTTAAGCAAAAGCAAAAGCAAAGCAAGTCAGGGATAAAATAATTGAAAGGCACAAGTCAGGAGAAGGGTAAAAACATATCTAAGTCTGTGAGTGTCCCTGTGAGCACAGTGTACTCTATCATCAAGAAATGGAAGTGTGCATTGTAGCACCCAGACACTGGCTAGATCAGACTTTCCCTCCAAACTGAGCAGCTGGGCAAGCAGGAAACTGGTGAAGGATGTCACTGTGAGGCCAATGGCAACTTTGAAAGACCTACAGAGTTCAATGGCTGAGATGGGAGAAAATGTGCATCAGTCAACAATATCCAGAACACTTTATTATAGTAGCCTGTATGGCAGCGTGGGCAGAAATCCTAATAATAAAATCTTTCAAAGCACCTGAGTGATCCTGCAAAAATGACCAAATTGGAACTTTCTACATTCAATAAAAAGCCACTGTTTTGACTATCCTCAGCAACAAATGCATTGAGACAATACACAGCTTTCAGATACATTGTACTTTAAGCTATGTTGTATATTTAGGCTACCCTGTTATTGTATGAAATTGCTTAGAATGAAATGCTTTTCTTTATGAAATATAAAATTAGTGCTCAAAATAATTAGACATCCATATTTCTACCGTGGGTTGATTATGTTGACAGTTTATGGCTGTGCTTTGCCATTCATCCAGATTTCACCTTGTTCTCTATGGGTTGGTTTCACAGAGCACGATTAGCACTAGTATAAGTACATTACTCAGAATATGGCACTCACCATTGTTTGTTATACAACATTATTTAGCCTGAAGAACTATAAAGCATTGGTATATAGTAGTATACTAGGCTATCATAAGTAATTTACCCATGTACATAAACAATTTACAGTCTGAATTAAACCTAGGCTGGGATTAAATCAAAACTTTGACCTACCTGCTAGTGCTAATAGAAAGCTACAGAACTGTACTCAGTTGCAACTTCATTTTTAGTAAAATGCCACTTTCTTCTAATCATAAATGTAACCGCTATGATGTACAGGTTTGCAGTTTTCTATTAGCGGGTGGGTCAAAGTTTTGTTTTAATCCGGCCCCTTGTCACAATGACATGTAGCTGAATTCAAGAGCCAGTGACATGCTTTTTTAGTTTAGTTTTAAATAGTTTTCTAGTCTTTCATGTGTTTTTTTTTCTTGTCAGTCTGTGTGTGTGTGTGTTCAGCTCTTGTGTTTTATATCATACATAAAGAGTATGGAACAAACTCCCCCACCATGTTGTTAAAACGGACTCCTTGTTTAACTTTTTGGCTGTGTCTCACATGTACCAGCTTTATAAAATCTCAATTTGACTGAGGGGAATTTAATCAAAGATGAAGAACTATTTTTTTAATTAAACCTTCATCATTTTTGCCATTATCAATAAATTGAATACCTAAACTGAACACATTGCCACCACTTGGTTTTATTTAAAGTGAGTTTTGTCTTTACAGAAAACTAAGTTGAATACCTAAAATGTCCACATAACATAAATATTTACACAGAAATGTGTTTCCATATGAGACTGGTGAAGTAAAAGCTTAAAAGTGATAATAAAAAGAAAGAAATGTGTCGATATTGGGCTCTTAAAGGGAACTGTATAGAAACAACTCATTTGTGCTATTAAAATAAGTAAACTGAATACAAAGACTGTGCGGTAATAATCACTGCTCTGTAGTAAAAAGTCATGAAACCTGTCTCATTATATATTCCTTCTTTTATTGTTCCTCTTAATTTTCTCTCTGGATTAGTGTCCTGGAAAAGGACAGCACATACTTATCAGAATGGGTGTGAAACGGCAGAGCCCTGAACATGGCTATCGGTAGCAAGCAATGGCTACATCCTAGATAAGGCCTTGCAACCAGGGATGGCCATATCTACCCCACGACAGAACCAGAGAGCTCGAGTTTATGTAGCAGTCCTACAAACCCAGTACCCAGTGTCAGTTTGTTTTTTACTAAAAAAATTGTTTTATTTAAAACAGCCTTTACTTTATCACTCTATATTGATACATGTACATTAAGTAAAAAAATAAACTTACTTTGATGTTGTGGTATTGCATGATCATTTCTCCTCTTTCCTATGTGTTATATCTGCTTAGAAATGTTCAGTCCTGATCATTTATACAATCTCATTCTTAAACATTACCTATTTATCTAAATTATGTATATACAGTGCATCCAGAAAGTATTCACAGTTCTTCACTTTTTCCACATTTTGTTATGTTACAGCCTTATTCCAAAATTGATTAAATTCATTATTTTCCTCAAAATTCTACAAACAATACCCCATAATGACAACGTGAAAGAAGTTTGTTTGAAATCTTTCCAAATCTATTAAAAATAAAAAACAAAAAAAGCACATGTACATAAGTATTCACAGCCTTTGCTCAATACTTTGTTGAAGCACCTTTGGCACCAATTACAGCCTCAAGTCTTTTTGAGTATGATGCTACAAGCTTGGCACACCTATTTTTGGGCAGTTTCTCCCATTCTTCTTTGTAGGACCTCTCAAGTTCCATCAGGTTGGATGGGGAGCATCGGTGCACAGCCATTTTCTCCAGAGATCTCTCCAGAGATGTTCAATCGGGTTCAAGTCTATGCTCCGGCTGGGCCACTCAAGGACATTCACAGAGTTGTCCTGTAGCCACTCCTTTGTTATCTTAGCTGTGTGCTTAGGGTCGTTGTCCTGTTGGAAGATTAGCCTTTGCCCCAGTCTGAGGTGCAGAGTGCTCTGGAGCAGGTTTTCATCAAGGATGTCTCTGTACATTGCTGCATTCATCTTTCCCTAGATCCTGACTAGTCTCCCAGTTCCTGCTGCTGAAAAACATCCCCACAGCATGATGCTGCCACCACCATGCTTCACTGTAGGGATGGTATTGGCCAGGTGATGAGCAGTCCCTGGTTTCCTCAAGACATGAGTTCAATTTTTGTTTCTCATGGTCTGAGAGTCCTTCAGGTGCCTTTTGGCAAACTCCAGGTGGGCTGTCATGTGCCTTTTACTGAGGAGTGGCTTCCGTCTGGCCGCTCTACCATACAGGCCTGATTGGTGGAGTGCTGCAGAGATGGTTGTTCTTCTGGAGGGTTCTCCTCTCCCCACAGAGACACGCTGGAGCTCTGTCAGAGTGACCATTGGGTTCATGGTCACCTCCCTGACTAAGGCTCTTTTCCCCCAAATCGCTCAGTTTGGCCGGGAGGCCAGCTCTAGGAAGAGTCCTGGTGTTAGGGATGATGGAGGCCACTGTGCTCATTGGGACCTTCAATGATGCAGACATTTTTCTGTACCCTTCCCCAGATCTGTGCCTCGATACAATCCTGTCTCAAAGATCTACAGACAATTCCTTGGACTTCATGGCTTGGTTTGTCCTCTGACATGCACTGTTAACTGTGGGACCGTATATAGACCGGTGTTTGCCTTTCCAAATCATGTCCAATCAACTGATTTTACCACAGGTGGACTCCAATCAAGTTGTATAAACATCTCATGGATGATCAGTGGAAAAGGGATGCACCTGAGCTCAATTTTGAGTGTCATGGCAAAGGCTGTGAATACTTATGTACATGTGCTTTTTTAGTTTTTTTATTCTAAATAAATTTGCAAAGATTTCAAACAAATTTCTTTCATGTTGTCATTATGGGGTATTGTTTGTAGAATTTTGAGGAAAATAATGAATTTAATCAATTTTGGAATAAGGCTGTAACATAAAGTGTGGAAAAAGTGAAGCGCTGTGAATACTTTCCAGATGCACTGTATGGATTACTTTTATATATATATATATCTTACTGTCTGTCTGTCTAAATGGAATGAGTGTTTTGTACTTTATTATTTTACTATGTTACACTTACCATGCTCTCTTGTAAGCTTGGTCTGTATTGCAGTTTGGGGTGTACAGTATTTCACCCTATTGAAACAAAACATTTATTCAGTTATGAAATCTTCAGATTACCATTTTGTGTTTTGAAACAATGTAAACAAGTTGAAATCTTGAAGTCAAGGTAAACATGTTTATACTGGTTTACCCACAGAGAGATATGTGTTTGGCACAGGTATTCTTCTAGCATATGTAAACCTAACAAAGAAACATAAAATGACATGATGTTAAAACATGATGTCCATAGAATGTTAAGTGATATAACATCATGGTTTTGTGTAAAAACAATTAATGGTCATGTTAGCACCGAAGGGTTTTGAAGTAGGAGGGGAGGCCTTTGTGTGATAATTGTAGTAAAGAAACTGAAACTTTGAAGGCAAATATTTCTGTCTCTGTGAAGAGTAATATTTCAGGGCTAGCCTTGTCCTCCTGTATGTATGGCTCCTGTAGGAGATTTCAGACCAAAGCTGCCACACTGTCCTCTCACTCTTCAGGTGGAAACGCTCGGGCTGCTTCTCAATGCTTTTCCAAATGCAGTAAATCATTGTTGGTCTAAACTTCATTGGGTGTCTACAGGCTAGAGATGTACTTGATTCCATCATGTGAATGAAACATATTCACTTTATTATAGAGCAAATAAGATATCAAAGGTAATATTTTAACCCTTTAACCATTTGGTCATAAAGTCATGGCCTTACTAGGTAAACCATGAAATATTGTACTAAGGTAAAAAAAGGCAGTATTGTGGGTTTGAGTATTGAGGGGTCTGAATACTTTTGCAAGGCTCTGTATATAGTGTCAGGTCAGGTATTGAGGACAAGACACCACCATCTTATTCACCATCACAATCATAGCCTCACTCTATTACAATCAATAAACATATCAATAAGACCATTTGATGTAATGTCTGGACAAAAATAACAAATATTAAGTGCTGCATTCATTGCTTTATTATGAAGATGGATAGTGACTGTAGCACAATTAAAAATAGGTGCATAGTAGGTTTATTTTTCTTCAATTTCCCACTCAATACTCATCCGGTCATTTACTCTTGTAAATGAAAAGCCATTCATGTTGTATTAGGATGTATTTGACAGATTAAAATGACAATAGCTGCATTAACCCTTAAGAACACAGTGTGACATATATGTAACAACCCTTTAACAGGCATGACTAAAATCTATTATCTCAATTTACCAAGGCTCTGTATGAGACATATATGTCACGCTGAGTTCCCAAGGGTTAAGGGAGAGTTTTCTCCTTGCAATCCCTACCATTGGTCTACAGTATAATTGATATCAAGGTAGTGGGAGATGCATGCACTCTGACAATGTGTGTGAACCTGGGAAGCATTGGCAGCATTGAGTGCAAGAAACCCTTGAACAAAAGGGGAAACCGACTCCTGGCAATGTCTGAATTAGCTTGCCGTTCCATGTGATAAGGGATTTAATTTTTAAGGCTTTACGAGACTTTAAAATAACCTACTTCATTTAATCCCTAGTTGAATATAATTAAGAGTATGAAATCGGCCTCGTGATTTAAAAAACTGCCACAGACATGTTTAGTTTACACATTGCAGTGCATTGCCTCATTGTCGGTGGAAATCAAGTCTATTGAAACATAACAATAAAGACATAAGAGGCATTATGGTGCAGATTCAAATGGCATTGTTTAATCCTGAAAAAACACATGCGTTCAGACTCAAAACACTGTACTACAACATGCATTATTAAATTGGGTAACAGGTTGTGTAACAGCCTCACTATGTAGTCAAATGAAAACACAACACTTGTACTCCAATCAAAGGCAAAGACAAAAAGCTAATAATGGTAATATGAAAACCTAACCTGTATTCCAGCAAATCCAAAGAGAAAAGAAGACTTTAATCAAAGGTAAAACATTTCAGTCAACACCATAAAAACTCAACCCCACATTATTATCAACTCAAGCAAGTGAACTTGGATAGTAAAAATGAGACCCTGACCCTTTCCCTACTATAAACAGTGTCATCAATAATTATATGCCTTTAATTTTATTAGGATTTTCTTTATGAAGGATTAGGAATTTGATTATGACCAGTTATATATCCTCTAACAAGATGTTATGAAAGCTATGAGGTAGTGTCCAGTGAAGCATGACAATAAATGTAATTATAAAAATCTGGAAACAATGAAACAGTAATTGTAGGTAGCAAACATGAATAATTAGTCTGCATATGAGAACATGCAGAGTTGTGTGCTCTTGCAAGATGTTTATTATACACAACCTCCTTGTCCTAGTATTGGATCTTTAAACTTCACATTTCTGACAAATCTTTAAACTGCTTTAAATTGTATCCTTTTTCTGCCACTCTTAGACTGTTTCCATTCATTTAGTGTTTGATCATGTACATGCAACTGAATAATACCTAAACATGGTATTGTATTTGCTTAATGAGTTAATCAAACAATGGATGCCTAATTATCCTAACATTACTCATTCCGTAATGGTTAACATAATTCCCATTTTATATTAATTATTTTAACCTTTGCCTTTTCATTTAGACTTTTCAATACTGCAGCCCCCGAAAGACCTAACATGTGTGTCTATCTACAGTCAATACACAGACCTGTTCACACTATTTTGAAGATTAATATTTTTCCCAGTCTAATTTTATAACTAAATCTGATATGTGCTTCCATGTTAATTTCTTTTAATATTTTATAACAGTGGAATTGCTCAAGATACTAAAAATGCCTTTTCTCTTAAATGGTAATTAAATTACAGATTAAATTGATGGGACCCCTGAAAAGCAGTGGCAATTTCTGAGACAGCTTCTATTAAATGTATTGATATCACAAGGAGAATTTAATTAAACCTAATCTTAAAAGGCATTAGGTAAATAGCTGTTCCGTATTATTTTACTCCTTCTCTCATCTGTACAATATCCCTCTTCCTCCAGACATCAAATTAACTAAATGAGCACTAATTCTGAGACAGCGTTCTTAAACTTGACCGGACCATAAAGTCCTAAATGATCTCTCGCTTTTTTATTACTACATTCTGCTTCTCTGCTGGAAATTTCTCAAAAATACACAAGGGTGGTAAATAGCTGCGGGGAAGATGATTTTCAGTCGAATGAAAGCTGTGGAAGGAGAGCCATAATACAGTTGTAGAGCAATTTTGGCTGGTGGATCTTCTATTTCTACTTGACTGCCACTGCAACAGGCGAACGACAAGCTCGAGACCAGAGATGCA
The DNA here is from genome assembly GCF_036373705.1 of Amia ocellicauda. NCBI lineage: Eukaryota > Metazoa > Chordata > Actinopteri > Amiiformes > Amiidae > Amia > Amia ocellicauda. The sequence continues at coordinate 10,655,044 of NC_089864.1, forward strand.
GATCATTTCAGACGCACAGAGCTGTTTGTGTTCACTATTGACGAAAAGGGAAATATCTATTCACATGTGGCAGACCTCATAACAATATATTTTGTTTTCAATTAGATGGAAATTAGTGGAAAAGTTCCTCAAGGTACCTAAACTGAGCCAATTTGTAATGTTTACACATTATCAATAGACAGAAATGGGATGAGCAGAAGCCATCAAAATACATTACACACAGTAATAAAACCATGCATTACGTGCCAAAGAATACTGAAGAAAACATGATTGTTTTGTGCAAGATGCCGCATAGATGTCAGAGTATTTAGTTGTACAAAATACACTGGAGTTTAATGCTATGTGTATTTTTAAAAATGACAGTAGAATAAAGTTCCAATAAATTAATCTCAATTGAAACAGATCAAAGTCTGTCTGTAGCGGAGGCTCAGAATCCTAGATCATGGCGAAACTGTAACTAAGCAACTAGAATGCAAAAATTCAGCGAAGGCAGAGTTGCACACTGGAGAGCTGTTTACACAGTCTGCAGGTGAAGCAATAGAGTTGCAATAGAGTTACACAAGGCAGCAGCAAGTTAGGATGGGCATCTACTGAAGCTAACTATACTGCACCAAGTAGAGTTAGTGCTACAGCCCTAACAGAACATGGCAATGGGTACATATAGAAAAGAAAGGGGTGATATTCAATTGTAGTGTTATGAAATCAGGAGACATCACATGTTCATTGACCTTATTCAATTTTGTTCTGGTCAATTGCAAGATTTAGGGCCGGATTAAATCAAAACTTTGACCCACCCGCTAATAGAAAACTACAGAATTGTACTCAGTTGCGGCTTCATTTTTAGTAAGATGACACTTTCTTCTAATCAGAAATGTAACCACTACGATGAACAGGTTTGTAGTTTTCTATTAGCGGGTGGGTCAATGTTTAGATTTAATCTGGCCCTTAACTTTTATTATGCATTTCCTCTTAATATGTTTAATTAATTAGCTAGTTGCAATAACATAAATCAACAGCAGATCGGAAAGCACATTTGTTTCTAATGGTGGTCTTCCATAGGGATTTTTTTTATAACAAGCACTGGCAAAGCTAGACTTCATCTCTATCAGCATTATAGCTTAATTTAAAACCCATAAATATCATACAAAAATAGATATTATAAGGAAAGAGTCATGCGGCATAATTTACCATTACTTGTGGAACTGGAAGCATTCTTCTGATCATTTGAAGACCATTATGTCTTGTATCCAAAATACCATTTTGAAAGAATGTAGTTATTATTTATTCATTTGGCAGACAGCTTTACCAGGGCTGAATCACACATTCAGTGTGATTCTCGTATGATTGCTTGTTTATGGTTAAAGCAGATGCCAAATGAAGAAAATCGATCCAAGAGTGGATTTAATCCTTAACTCGTTAACTGCCTACTATTGAAGCAGACCTGAGAGACAGAAAAAGTACATGATGCAGCAGGCGACACCTAAAAATACCTAAAAATGTTTCAACAAAAAACCTTATTTCCACAGGAATAATGATGCCCTGTGGAAGACGTGGCTTCATCACCAGAAGACAGAGGCAGAAGACAACAGGTTAAATACATTCACTTTTATGCCTTTAAATGCAAAACCAAGTCTCTATTATAACCTGTCTGGTAGTTCAGTGAATAGGGAGCCGAGGATCATTTGTTCTAGGCTCTGTCTATCCTCATTCTGAATGCAGGAAATGTCTGGTGACTGCTGGTATATTGACAGGAAGCCAGGCAGTGTGCAAATATGCTCCCAATTATTGTTTCACACAGCTTACTTTCATAATGATTGCTCACATAATCTGTGTAGCCCTACGTTATTACCATTACAATAACACAACTTCTCCTTTTCATGTGTGAGGTCTTCAGTGAATTGTTGCCTCCCATGTGCCACCCCTACCGCTGTCATTGAAGGTCTTGTGTGGTTTGCTCCCATGTTTAAAGGCACAGAAATTGAATTCTGAATTTTTGAAAATGAAGAAAAACATCAGGAGCCATCTCCAGCTATAGCAAACACCTTCTCTTTAATAATACATTAATTATGTCACCTGCTATGAACATATTGCAGCTAAGATATTTCAAGGGATGCAGCTAGCTATGGGAGCTTTGATTTGACTTTAATTTTGATACAGGAGTCTGTAAATTAGAGAGAGGTTTGTTAAATGTTTACCCGTGAAACACATACTGAAGTAAATATAGGCAGTTATTCCGCTCACTAAAGTGTTAAAGTGTCACTAAATGTTTTCTTACTATTATTAAGCTTACCATTAAGCAGATGAAACACTTCCAGTAAGTACTTTTTACTTCAGTTGTGTGCTGTAAATTACTGCCTGGAAAAAATAGCAAAACCCAGGCTGGATATTATGAATGTGCCCCTTGGACACTACTATACTGGCCCAAAAACATATTCAAGGAAGATTAAAGAGAATGATTTCTGCACCCCATACAATGATTACCCTATGATGATTTGTGTTTTTGTGTATTAGACACTTCAAAGCTTCTGACCGAACATGTTTTCCTGAGAGGCTTATGACTAGGCATTATTATTTCAGAAGGAAGCTTGGGGACAGTGCTGACATGGAGATTGAAACTATTATTAAAGGTAAGCCTTTTGGGAAATTCATGAGAGCTTGTATTATTTGAAGAAGCAGAGATGAATGTATTTGTTTGTGTAATAAATAACCAATAACAAAGTAATAGCATGTATTTACTACTGCACTTTTGAATTGCTTAAATTGAATTTTATATTGGGTTGTATTACTGCACTTTCGTAATACTTGTGAATCAGAGAAACAGTGAACAAACAAAGCTATGTGACATCACTGAAATAGTTTAGATGTTAAAATGGTAATGGGCCAGAATAACAGATCAGAGATGGGCTGAAGAAGCTATAGGATGGATCAACAAGATTAAAAACAACCAAGAAGAAGACCTAACTCATCTTCTTTAACATGGCATATCCTGAAAAGGAGACACTGTATAACAAAACAAGGGCAAACATCTTGGGAAGGCCATCATATATATGAATATATAACTTTAATATACTATACATACAGAAAATGCGCATTTAAAAGCAATATTTTAAAGTTTAAAGTCACCTGCTTGAAAAATGTCATAGATTATATATTATTCCTCTAGCAGAACCAGCAAACAATGAGGTGTCATCAACTACTATGTTAAACAAGAGTTTATATTCTGCCATAGAACTGTTAGGGTACAAATGTGTTGCTGATGTTTAAAACACGATGTCCAGCAGAGACAGGAGACCAGCCCAAATTTCAAGGAAATATACTTCTCACATTGGTTCAGAAACTGGGAAAAAGGCAAAATGGAGAATTAATGACAGTTGAAAAAACAAAGGGACAACACACTGTTCCGCCTAGAAAGATGTCCTGACTAGATCACACCAGGGTATGAAGGCTCCCACACAGTCCTATTCTGTATTCTGTACTATAAATGTTGTCCACGTTGAATACATACGGTGGCTAGGGAAAAAAACCCAGATCGTTTTCTGCTCTTTACTTCAGAAGTCTGATTTTATTTTATTTTTCCTTTTCAAAGGTGTGTATTAAAGAACACTGTATATCCTACCTACAAAGCCTGCCAAGACTAGGGATTTGGTGTCATCAAAGATCAAAGTTCAGCTTGTCTGAAGAAGTAGCTTAAAAGTGAAGCCCTGTCCTTAATCAATTCACTCACATCATTCCCTCTGCATGCTGGGTTATTACTACTGCATTTGAAAAATATAGACTTAGATTTGTTGAGAATGTCTCCTCACAAGAGAAAACTTTCATCTTTTTTTCGCTCAACAGCTGAAGTCTAAGAGTAGTCTAAGGGACTCTTCACAAACCAGTAATGCGTTCATACATGTTGAATGGATTATATCGGTTCAGTAGATCAATTGTGTTTTTTAATAATTAATGTTTAAATATAAAAAATAATTGTACCAATTTGAAATCTTTCAATTAGGTCACCTTTCTATTTCTAGTACAAAGTCTTTAACAATGAATATAATAGATGTTGGATTTAGAAATGAGGTCCTTGCCCCAAACAAGACATTACTTCTGCATGGTGCTGACTGTTCTTCTAAAGATGCTCCTGTCCAATACAATTAAATATCCAGCTTGAACCCCATCCTGATCATTTCAGAAACATTTACTTAACCCTCCAGCTAATAACATAAGTATTGTATTTGAAATTATCCATAAACCTTTCACATGGGAGAAACAATTCTTCCAGTGCACTCGCAGAATGGTATTGTGATGTATGTTAAACTAATGATGACATTTTTCTTCACCTGAACAGAAATACTATAGAGAATAATCAAATAGAAAAATAGGAATGACAAAATGAAGTATCCCAGTTTAGGTGGTGTTTGTACCAGTCAAGGTCCGATGAATTTTAATTAAAAAAGTATTTGTGTAGAGAGAAAATCATTAACACACACAAAAACAACAACATCAAACTTCTTGACACCTTGGGGCTACAAAGATTTTACATTAAAGGATGTATTTCCAAATAGTTTCCTTTACAAGGGTTTGTGATGCATGGATTGGGCTCTATCTGTCCCTTAAAGCAATTTACATTGGATTCTATACCCTTACAAATGGGTTAGAGAGAATTCCAGAAAAATCGATACTACACAGTAAAGTGGATCCAGACATATATTGACACACCAGGGAGTGAATTGTTTGCACTTACTGCTATAAGTTCTTTAAATGGATTGCTTCCTTGAGGCTAATACAAGTTCAATTACTTAATCCTGTGAGCCCACAATGTTTTAGCTGGTAGAGGCGTTCAGAATTTGAATACTTGAAAATGAGAATAGAAAAATCACGAAGCCAGGCCTGCACAAAGACCATATCTATGTTTGTAGGTTTAACTCACGTTGTTGTGAGATTTACATATTTTTATTAGCCACTTATAAGTTTATAGCAAGTATTGATTTATCCCTTTTTTATAATGGACACAAAAAATTGTACTTTCTGAAAAACACAACAACAAAGAAGTGATTTTGGTTTGGATATTACAAATTAGAACAATCCAACAGAGACAGAAAGAATCTCTTGGAAAGGTATTTCAGAGAACACCCCACAAATCAAGAGGTGAATGGAGCTTGGAGATGGAGGAATTCTTCAAATGAATAACAATTGATCAAAAATCAACACAAAAATGGGAGCAGACTCAGTGACCGTCTACTTCAGATAAGTCTTTGAGATTTCAAAACCAATGACTGTTGTGGAGTTATAGATTTCTATAATTGTTTGCTCCTCCTCAAGCCAAGCCTTTGTGAAACAGGACACAAAGGACACTTAAACGCTCTCCCCCTTGACTACAGGTAATTATGAGCTGCAGGGGACAGGTGCTGCTGATAATTACTTAATTCAATAGCTCACAGGGGATGCTGCTCATGCCAGTTTGCCCAAGGCCCCATCTATACTGAACAAAAACAGGATTTGATCATATTGGAGGTAAACACTGTTAAAGGGAGACTCGATGAAAATGCATGGTGGGAAGCCGGGGCTGAATGAAAGAAGCTTTCTGGTTGAACATCACTATCGAATGTTTAGAAAATGGAGCACAAACGGCCATAACAATCGTCTGACCTCAATGTCTCTGAATGTAATGCTTCCTAGTGGAGCTTTTCTGAGGTGTTTTACTGACAAAACATCAGATTTTTGCCTCTTGGTCTATTTTCAGATATTACTATGCATCCCTAGGCTGTGTTTGTAGACATTTACATGTATTGTTCCTAATGTATGAGGTTGTTTCATACAGTATGTGCACGTATAGGTATTTTAAATCATTAAGCTGAAGTAAAAATACCCAGGTGCAATATTCCAACCACTTGCTTGTGTATAATTAGAAATCCTTCTTTGGGTTCTACCTGCTTCTGCTTAATATTTAAAATACAAGCCATTTCAGTAGCACTTTATGTATCTGTTATAAACAATCTATTAACATGCTATTAATTATGTTATTTATTGTAAAATGCTATGATTAGAAATTATAAGCATATTATTTTTGCTATAATATGTACTATGTAATATAACATGATAGTTACATGCTGACATCAATCTATTATCATAATCTGCCATACCATTTATTCGCTGCTCTAAAACATCTTATAATGCTATTTAATTACATATACTATAAGAATAATACTTTATATAGCTCTACCTATAAGGTGAGTACCATTTATACATTCATATAACTGATGGAGAGGACTCCAGTGATCCCCATTTTGCCGCCTTGTGGTCCCAATGGCTGTGGAGAAAACACCTGCACTAAGATATTATGCCGAAGGGGGATTGTAAAGCCTTTTAACAGGGGACCTCCACCTGTGTTTTTTGGAAAGATTTGAAATATTATAGTACTTGATCTTTTGAATTACTTTTGAATGTCCCTTCATCTAACACACAAAATGAATTCAGGTTCCTCTTAACTTAGCACTTATGTATTCTCCTCCTACTTGCTTGAAGGATCCTGGGATTCCCAGCCCCTGTCAGGCTGTTGCCCAGTGGTGCTCTTTAATATGAATGTGGAATTGGAATAGTAAGTACTTCCATTTCTGCTACAGCTATAAATTGAATATCTGCAAGGGACATTCTCCACTTGTGTCTAGAAGCTCCTTGTATAGCAATGCTGAAGACAAGTACAAATGCACGTTCACTAACAGTATCCCTTGTGCTTATTCATGGATAAATGCATTAAATCACCCGTGAAAACCTGCCAATTTGCTCATATTTCCCACATTTAAATTCTTTAGTGTTCTGCTCATTTCAGTGTTTTTCAAATATAATTTTCTCCATTCTGACACAGGGCTTGCTAAATATGTTGTATTGCTAATTAAGAATGGGAAACTTCTCTCACTTTAATGTTAACTTTGTGTAATGTTTATTGTTTTATAGCCCCTATAATGTACATAGTGTACTTTATATCCTGCATGACTTAGTGTATCAAATTTGGTTAATTAAACCCTGTTATTGTGTTCATTACACAGGATAATGATATAATGACAAAAAAATAATAATAGCTTTTCATAATGCATTAACCATTCATTTTCCTTAATCACTTTTTAAAGCATATGGACTGTTCACTATACATCAGCTAAGCAATGGCCAGAATAAATTACTATTCATGACTTAATTAATATATATTAAAGACTGAAATAATTAGACAGTATTTGCCAAACTGGTAATTGGTAAATGTTAAACTGGTAACCATTTCCTGTAATATTCAGCCATTAGAGCAGTATGTGAGATTTTACCTATTACCTAAAATCACACACTTTCACACAATTGTCCGATTGCCATATGTTTTCATTCCCCCTTTCCAACCTCAACTAATCCCCCTATGCTATGCTGCAGGTTAAATTGTAAATACTATTTTTTTCCTTTCAGATTTTTCATTAAAATGCAGTGTTTAGAAGTTTGCTGATATTCATGAAAATGTAAAGGATAGTTCCTTAGGCTTGCATGGGTAATATTATCAGCAAGCAGGTTTGTATTTAGTAAAAGAAGTGAAATGAGAATGTTATATGCATTTTATCACACAGAATGTACCTAGAGGGCTCCAATACATATGTATCCACGAACATAAGTCATGATCCTTAAAAGTTAAGGTAAGTTAAAACAAATACCATATTTTTAAGTTGGTGTGGGTTTTCTTTTTAAAATATGGAAGGTATTCAAACTGCCATACAAAAGAAATTCAACAATTAGACATGAGTCAAAATTATTTATTGTATTTTTTAACCACAATACAATGTGATGTGATTCTTTGGTGCAGTGCAAATATTTCTATTCAGCTGAACAAAATACTAGATGCCTTTAAAATATTTTATAAAGGGAAATCAGATTTCTTTCAGATGCATTTCTAAATCAGGCCTGTACAATCCGTTAATGGAAAATTGTTTTCTAAAATCTTATTTTTCTTTTGCACATAGAATCCTACAAAATAATGTTGGTCAGTCACTCTAAGGTGGTGCCTTCTGGGTCTGTTTACTTGTTTTTGTATTTTTTGTCATTAGAAAGAGTAAGACTCCAGCTGGGATTGTCTAGTCTTTTGTGTGGGCCTCCAATCTGGAAAGCATTGGATCTAAGCCTGTTACACTTGCCACCTGTATTTAGGAGTCCCCAGTCAAGATGCCAAATTGGCCAAGAGCTGTCCTGATTGGCTGTGGTAAAGGGAAACGGGGCCTCTGCAAAGCTGGGTGGTATTCCCCAGGCGGTGCATTTGCCCTCTGACTCACACCATACTTGAGTCTATTATGGTTAGAAGTGCAAAAGATGTGATTTCCCTGGGTTAGTTAAAGAGTTACAGCAGTGATACCAAACTGAAATAAAACATTTCAATGAAGGAAAAATTGTATGCAAGCCAATTTGGACTTTAAAAATAAAATAGCCACAGCACGTGACTTAACTGTAAATATGAATTATATCACAGGATACATGTATATATTCTTCTGGACGAACACATGACTTAGAAAAGAAAATAATGAAACCTCCTAAAAATCCACACTTTCACCAAAATAAATGCTGCATTAACCCCCACATTTCAGTTGGTATTAATAAACGACTGTAATGATATAAAAGGGATGAAGACAAGATCTCAGAAAGCCTCCAGCTCACGGGGAGTTATAATGAAACAGGCTCCTGTTATGGGAGAGAACATCTGAAACATAAAGCTCATGCAGAAATTTCCATAAAATCCAGTGCATTCAAGGGATCGCTGTGATGATTGGAGTTCATAAATATATGATTATTTTTATTCAGTGTGGGTTGCTGAATTAGAAAGTGCACAGCTGGATATAGCCTGTGTCAATGGGAATCCTAACTGCTTTACAATGCTAAATTGCTGTGGATACTTATTTAAGAAAACTATATGCCGTCTGGCCTTCATAAAATACTTTCCTAACCAGCAAGGTATGGCATGTCCAAACCAGCAACCCTTCAGGTCAGGGGTGGCAAATTACATGTGTAAACGCTTTATAAGTTGGGACACATTAATAAAGTATTAATAGAGTGTTATTAATCAGGTACTAAGTGATATCTGCTAATTATTTACTGCATGTTAATAACAAATTCCACATTAATGTTTAATTCTGTGCTAAAAGATGCATTTATAAATCATTTATAAAGTGATATTAACCTCATAAACTAAAGTGTTAGTACACATCTGAAATCTAATTTGGGTTTAAGATAGACTGGGGACCAAACTGTGCAGTCCCTTGAACAATCTTACTAAAGGAAATAAGAACTGAAGAAACTTGTTCTATATGAAAACTTATCCATACGAACAATGATTAACCTTCTCAAGAGATCATGCAAAAGATGACATTTTTTTGCCGTCATTCTATCGTGACAGTTGACATTTCATTTTTTGTTGTCATTTAGTGTGCAAACCTTTGTCACTATAGGCTCCCCCCGCTGTTAGGTATGTGCACCTACTCTGGGTGTCCTGTCACCCATCATATCTAATCATCTATCTTAGCAAATATATGCAGCTTGCACCGTCACATTCTTCTTGTTCCAGAACATTTCAACTGAGTGAGGTTTTGTGTCAATTTAAATAAGACCAAAATAAAAACAGCAATTTGTTTTCCTGAGGGTATTATACACTGTTAATGAGTAGTTCGATATCTTACCTTTATAAACATACCTTGTGTTTATAATATGACTCAGATTCGTGCACTAAACAAGAGCATAAGCTTATTGAGTTACCATGGTTACAAAGCATGAGTAAAAATATGATCGTCGGAAACCAGGGCATTCTGGGAGGGAAACTGCAAGAAATCCCAGTGTTTCGCACCATGCAATGCAGTAGATATACAAACAAAAGGCGGCGACCAATCTAATATAATGTCTAAAATAGGAGACTATTGATTATTTGAAAGTCTAGTTCTTCCTTAAACATTATTTTGTTGACTATAAATGCACATCAAATATCTCCACATTTGAAATAATGTCTGTTTGTTAGCCCCAAAAGGACACAATATCTGAGAAGAAAAATACTCCACTGGTGTTTACATTACAATATGTGTACAGATAAAGGTTTAAGGATCTTTTGCTGGTGCATAGAAAATCACAAGATCATTCCATGCAACATCAGGCAATACCCTCAGGGCAACAACCTGGGCTGAGATGTTTATTTTTCTAAATTAAAATTACCCCACACATCCTGCCAGAATGAACCTAATTAATCAAACCAGGAAGATAAGCTTGACAAGAGTAAGACTGAGTCACAAATATATTTTTGAGCTACTACTTTTGTATAACTCAAACATATTCTGATGCTTAATTTCATTGTGGTATTTCTATGAGAGTGTACATCGTTTTCTGTATATACCCTACAGGTTAACAGTTTGGAAGCAACTAATGATGTACTGAGGGACTGGAGATAAGGATGATATTACTCATTCTATTTCACTCTAATTCCTGGCTTAGATCGGCATCCCTACGTAGTCATTGCATCGCTGTTCAAAAATGGATTATCTCTGACTCAATAGAGAGGAGGATGCCTGCTTTGAAAACAGAGTTGGACCCTTATATTGACGACAGAACTGTGACCAACCCCTCCCATACATCTCCATCACAACCACTTCTTAATTTGATAGTACATATTCTGGAAGGTATTATTCAATGACCCCTGAAAAGGTTTGCTTATTAGTATTCTTCATTAGCCTTTCACATTGTTCATCATTCAGAAGCCTCTGTCAAACATAGAAATCCTCAGTTAGGAAAAAATGAAACTCTTTCAGAGCAAGTACAGCCACATGCAATCATTCCCTATAAATATTCAGAACAACGGGCACACACACACTTATTCAAAGTGTATAAATAGAATACATATAAATGGAAGAGATAAATGGTCCAAATTTTGAGGATGTGGATGTTTAAAATCAAGGAATATTTTCAATTGAAATTGAAAACAAGCTTTAAAATGTGTCATATTTACAATCCTGTTATGTAAAGCTTTGTTGATAGTTACGTTTTGCAAAATACTTACGTTTTCTAACACTTACATTGTATATGGCCCATGGATATTTAAATGAATTTAATTCAGTAGAAGAGTCAATCTGAGAAGTGTGTATTAGTTGTCTAGCACAAAGAACTGTTGTTTGAATAAATTAGGTGTGTAATTAGGGAAAATCTATTAGTGGGTGGCTTCAAAATTATTTGCCAACATGTTTGTCAGCCCTTGTCAATGACATATATCCTGAGGCCAATACTGGTCTCCTTATAGACAACCCTGGGAGTCCTTAAAGCCTTAAAGCAATTGTGAAGCGAATCATGGAGTGCATGAAATGGACACATCATTATTCAGGCTTATCTTCAGACTGTGCTTATTAACCTACAACTGATTGTTACTTTTGATGAACCTTAGAAACTCTTCACACGCAAGTTTCATGCTTTTCTCCTTGTTAACCCCCCACCGGGGCCGGTCTCCTGAAAAACAAGTCTATTTTATTGCTTTACACTGTTTAAAACCACCTTCGTTTAGCATGATTCGAACTGTTTAATTATTTAAGGCGGTTCTAGTTTATTCCTGGAGTTCACTAGAGAGCACTGAACATTTTTATGCCATCTCTTATTGAGGTGCATACTTCCACAAATATTAGTTAGCCTTTTCCAAGCATTTCTCTTGTATGAGCTTTGGTGTTTGTAGAAATCAGAAGGATACTTGTAGATGGTTTGCTACTATATCCTGGGTAAGTCCTTGGGCCAAGAAATGCATAACATAATTGAGATACATAATTATTTACTATTTTGCAAAAGACAAGATATGAAAATACAGTTATTCATACCATAACTCATGGATACAATTTAGGCCCAGCAGGGCTTAGATTTGGCAGCAATTATAGGAGAAAAATTCACATAAAATACACAATTTTGTTTTTATTTGTAATTAAAACATACTTAATAATATTTCTATTGATTTCTATCCAAATTCATACCCAGCATATTTATGATGTCTGGCAGAATGTTGCCTATAGCAAGCTTATATCACTTAATGGTAGCATGAATTAATTCCACAATCTAAGTGGGAGAATTTAATGAACAGAAAGCAGATGCACAACAGCAGTCTCTCTTTTTGCCTTCAATTAGTTAAGATAATGAATCATTTTCACAGAAAATATGACTGAAAAACACTTTGCCTATGAACAACCTCTCATTCACGTTCTGCAAGTAAATAAGACAAATATGTTTCAGATAAGAAGTGGTTTAGAGGGCTGACTGGGATTGGTTTGTTGCAGATTTGTAGCAGCATTTTAAAGTTGTCATTATGATTATATACATCAGTATCCAGCTTGTGATTAGAAGACTGAAATACATTTTTTGCATTGGAGCCTGATTTTTTGTTTGTTTGCTTGTTTGTTTTTGTCATGTTAATTAATTAATTTTGTCATGTTGGTCAACTGAATTGATTTTACAGTCAATCTAGCTTACATGCAGAACAAGCAAAGCTCATTTAGTTTCCCTTAATTTTTAAAATATAAATGTGCAGTTGTTGCTGCATTTCAGGATGCTTTACTGATATTTTATAGAAAGCTCTAGCAGCTTAAGATCGCACATGCAAAACAGGTGTACAGTGATGGCGCAGAATGGGCCGTTTCTTCCTGGGAATACACATTTGTCCACGTAATGTTTACGATGTTAAAACCCTGGCCTCTTTTAAGACATTCAAGTTTCCAATATACAAAGTTTTGTAAGATACTACAAGGCATTTATCCATGCTGTGGCATTGCATTATATCAAAAGGAAACAATGGCACCATCTAGTGAGTTTAATTAATCTCTCAAGGGAACAATCAGGGCAGGTTTTGTATAAATACGTGCTTATCATTTGCAGTGAGTGAGTGTAATTTGGTCAGGATGTACAGGAACTGTCTTTTATCAGCTTATGATTATTGATTTCGCTCCAGCTTGTGCAATCATGTGGAATATATGGGTGATAATTGGAGTGTATTTTACATGGTGAACGATATTTGCGTTTCCAGTGTTTTCCCCCGGCCGAAACAAGCTCTGTGCACGACCACCTGAGTGATGAGTTTTTAACAAATGAGTTTTCAAAGCAAGTGGAGGAGGAGGAGAAGGAGGAGGAGAAAGAGAGAGACACTGTGGCTCACTTGGTATTTTATGGATCCCATTTCTGGATAGGATAGATTAACTGATTGCTCTCTATATACTGAATAAATTAAAATGGATGATTTAACTTCTCTGTTAAAGGAAGAACATTTTAAAATAAGTCATACATTCATATCTTTAAAGAAATACAGACCACCGCATATAAAAAAATATACATATATACAATGTCTGAGTAATTTAAAATGTCTCCAATCCTAAAGAAACAACCAGAATTTACAAAACGTTATGGATTCTTCATCAATATATGAAACATTCACTGGAGAATTAGGATGAAGGTGTGTGTCCAAATTGAATTTCAGAGCACTGTGTTCTAATGCAATTTGAACAAGCCATTGATTCAGACCAATACTCCTCAGCCCTTGGGTGTTAGGAAGATGCTTTTTAATAAGTCAAAAAAGGTCAATTTAAATGATTTATACCATACTTAACGTGCATTAATAGGCCGTGCTTTACTTGTGAGGTGTGTATGATGAATCAGGCTGACATTTTGTACAACTGAGCAATAAAATGCCATGGAAAACGTGTCTGAATAATACGGCCCTTCCTCCAGATCCATCACAATTTTGGTTTCATATATTATTAAGACGTAAAATATCTGCCATGCACATTGTGAAGTGACTGCTAATGCTGAGGACCGGTATGCCAATGTTAGTGTTAGTGTTAGTGAGTTAGTGTTCTGGCACTTACAACCAAGTTGTGTAAGCTGCATTAGACAGTGAAAATATTGTATCAAACAAACAAGGATGTATAAGCCTTCAAAACATGGTTGTAAGAGAAAAGGAGGATCAAAACCCAGTAGACTTTGTGAGCACACAAGCACAAGAGCCTGGCTTCTTTGGTATGGATGTCAATTAGACAAATAACAAAAGGGAAAAAAATGAACTCTGAATAAGGGTCATCTACAATACTGAATTATTATTGATTCTCCTCAAATCGGTCTGAGGCCGTAAGTGAAATTAGTATTGTTGTGTTTACCTAGGCCTCAATGAACAACATTCAACACTAAAAAAGGGCGTGACTTTAAAATGACCTGTGTTGTCGCATTCTGGACCTCTTTTGTATGAGTGAAGACTCATAGTAGGGCACATTCATTCTCAAAAGGAATGGAGAATTAGATTTCTAAAGAATTACCCATCAGCCCCTTTGGCACTTCATTTACTTTGGTATGAGTCTAAACCTTGTGCATACTGTATATCTACACAGTTGTACTGATACTAATATTAGTGTGTGCCATCTTCTGAAAAGAACATTTCTGATTGATTTGTTTTCCAAAACAAGTTTAACAAGAATATCACTTTAGAAAATGATGTATTTCTGGTTTCATTTACTGTGCCTTTGTACAAGGGTGCATCTTTAAAAGCAATTCTCGATTTCCCATAGCAGTGTCAGCCCTTGGTATTCTTCTTCCGCAAACACTCCGACGGCAAGCACATTTGAAACACACTAATAAATTATATTAATTGTATCGTCTAGACATATCAGCACAATTATACCTGTCTCAGCAGTAAAAGTAAATGTATTATTGATCAAAATGGCCTTGCTTCAAACAAAATTCTCCTTTGCCTGCAGCAAGATGAAGGAAAAAAATTGGCTGCCGAGAAAACAAATCCATCCACCCACGTGTCAAGATTATTTTCTCCTTTGGTTTGTCATTTATTTCTGTTAACTTCAGTAAAATGGGAAAAAAAATCACAAAATAAAACACAGATGTACTTTATAGCTCTTCAAAACCAGGCAGTGATCGCCTTTTCTATGTGAACAGGTGGCTTTTCCCCCTCAAGTTATAGTAACCTTCAGCTCCGGAAAGGAGTGAGCAACAGAATTATGTAAAATATATTTATTCCAGCACAGCCTGTGCTTGAAGAAACCAAGTACAACAAACCAATAAAACCTCATTACCTGCCAAGAGAAGTTCTGCACAATATGTCCTACAGATAGAGGGAGAGATAGAAAGAGAGGTCCTTCGAGATATTAAAAAAACACATCGGAAGTTTGTGACTCAACAGCTTTCAATTTGGAAATTCAGGTTTATCGCTGTGGAAAAGAAATCTCCACTCCATGCTGGAGCAGTCCAGCGAATAAGGAAAAAGTCATTTAAAAAGGAATGGAAAACTGTGTATCTGTGTCTGATAACACTTTTCTGGACAAGGTTTAAATTTATTTTGCAAATTATTAATTCAAGAATCAACACACCTTTCCTACGAATGCTTCAATTGGCATCTATGCTTCTTTTTAACACCATCACACTTAAGCAGGACATATAGCGGAAGAAAAATGTGCCAAGTGAAATGTGAAGTATGCATTCGGAAGACAGGGATGGGATTCAGAGGCACAATTAGGTGTGCCATTTTAGGGACTGTCAACCATGTGACCTGTGTCTGACACCGAGCCCAGCACGGCATAAACACAATAGGCAATGGAGCGACCACAATGAACAGACTTTGACCCTTGATAATTTCTTCTTCATTCTTCAGAGCCAAATGAAACGAACCTTTTGTGTTTCTGATTTTGTTTATTTGATCTCTCGGTATCTCATTATGTCGCCATGACTACCGCAGTGGGCCCAGAGCTCTGAAGCCGCCTGAAATTCAGAAGTTCAGCTCCTTGTCTGTGCTCTGACATGCTTATCTCTCATGGCCCACAGCTGTGCAACTGCCCTATACTGACACCTTTCTGTGCAACATCAACTCTTGTGCAGAAAACGTCTGCCCGTGGCCACAGCGCCTCTTCAACAACACACCCCTCATCCCCCGGTTGTACAAACCAGGCGAGAAACTCCAACCTAAAGGCAAATCTTTCCTCAGATATCCCAAATCCATTACTCCATCAGCACTGTAGCATCGTGCTGCACCATTTACCTGCAGGAGGCTTTAATTTGGCTTATCTTTTAAATGCTATTGATTAGCAGCAAAGAAATTGGAAATAACATTAACAACCCGCAGGCACTTTAATCTAGTATAGTGTCCACGAAAGACATCTTGCACGGGGACGGTGAAAACGGTCTTCTGAACATAAACATTTTCCTCATCGGTTAAATAACTGCTACGAGTATGGAAGGATCAATCTTACCCGTTATGATTTGCATGGAGCTTCAGTGATCCCATTAACTCTTCTTCACATATAGGCACCTAAAAAGAAACACAAATGAAACTGTGGCACATGATGTGGTGTTTGTGTGCCGTACTGCTGTGTGTATTATGTATCCAGGTTTGCCCTTTAGGTTAGTAGTGTGTAGTAACGGGGATTGTCTTAGCTCAGAATGCAATTATACTCCAAATAAACCCAGGGCAGTATATCAAACTTGTGAGCCCGTTCTTTTTTTTTTTTAAACATCCGCTAGTGTAAAATGTAGGAGTGCCTCTTTTAACTTCTCCTAGCACTGTAGGCTTAAACTTACTTACAGTACATTGTAAAACCTAACACCTCACTTAACATACATACACCGAGTGTACAAAACCTTAATAACATGCGTTCTATCCACGAAATAGACTGGCGAGGTGAGTCCAGGTGAAAGCCATGATCCCTTATTGATGTAACCTGTTAAACCCACTTCAATCAGTGTAGATGGAGGAGACAGGTTCAAGAAAGACCAGTTCCTGCTATTCATCTGCTAATGGATGTTTTCAGTAGGATGATGCCCGATGCCACAAGGGTAGGATTGTCCAGGAGTGGGTGCATGAACATGACAATTAATTAATCTTACTGCAGCGGCCTGCCCAGTCTCCAGCTCTCAATCCAACTGAACATCTGTGGGATGAGATGGGACGAGCTATTCGAAGTAGAGATCCACTGCCAGACAACTTGACACAACCGGGGGAAGCACTGGAGTCAACATGTGCCAGCATCCCTGTGGAATGCTTCGACACCACGGAGAGTCCTAATGTTTTGTAAACAATATTGTATATAGGGCCTGAAGCAATCCTGGTGATCAGTGGTCGAAGACATCAGAAGCACACAGACAGCTTTCAGATCTCAGCATCCCAGTTTGCTTTTAATACACCAAATTGTCTCACTCTCTCTCATCACCACACAATGGTAAAACCAGCAATACAAGACAAATAAATCGGTAACACTTTATTTTAAGTGTCCATTATACACAATCTATTAACACGTTATTAATTATGTTATTAATTGTTATATGATTATTACAAATTATAAATACACTCACCTAAAGGATTATTAGGAACACCTGTTCAATTTCTCATTAATGCAATTATCTAACCAACCAATCACATGGCAGTTGCTTCAATGCATTTAGGGGTGTGGTCCTGGTCAACACAATCTCCTGAACTCCAAACTGAATGTCTGAATGGGAAAGAAAGGTGATTTAAGCAATTTTGAGCGTGGCATGGTTGTTGGTGCCAGACGGGCCGGTCTGAGTATTTCACAATCTGCTCAGTTACTGGGATTTTCACGCACAACCATGTCTAGGGTTTACAAAGAATGGTGTGAAAAGGGAAAAACATCCAGTATGCGGCAGTCCTGTGGGCGAAAATGCCTTGTTGATGCTAGAGGTCAGAGGAGAATGGGCCGACTGATTCAAGCTGATAGAAGAGCAACTTTGACTGAAATAACCACTCGTTACAACCGAGGTATGCAGCAAAGCATTTGTGAAGCCACAACACGTACAACCTTGAGGCGGATGGGCTACAACAGCAGAAGACCCCACCGGGTACCACTCATCTCCACTACAAATAGGAAAAAGAGGCTACAATTTGCACAAGCTCACCAAAATTGCACAGTTGAAGACTGGAAAAATGTTGCCTGGTCTGATGAGTCTCGATTTCTGTTGAGACATTCAGATGGTAGAGTCAGAATTTGGCGTAAACAGAATGAGAACATGGATCCATCATGCCTTGTTACCACTGTGCAGGCTGGTGGTGGTGGTGTAATGGTGTGGGGGATGTTTTCTTGGCACACTTTAGGCCCCTTAGTGCCAATTGGGCATCGTTTAAATGCCACGGCCTACCTGAGCATTGTTTCTGACCATGTCCATCCCTTTATGACCACCATGTACCCATCCTCTGATGGCTACTTCCAGCAGGATAATGCACCATGTCACAAAGGTCGAATCATTTCAAATTGGTTTCTTGAACATGACAATGAGTTCACTGTACTAAACTGGCCCCCACAGTCACCAGATCTCAACCCAATAGAGCATCTTTGGGATGTGGTGGAACGGGAGCTTCGTGCCCTGGATGTGCATCCCACAAATCTCCATCAACTGCAAGATGCTATCCTATCAATATGGGCCAACATTTCTAAAGAATGCTTTCAGCACCTTGTTGAATCAATGCCACGTAGAATTAAGGCAGTTCTGAAGGCGAAAGGGGGTCAAACACAGTATTAGTATGGTGTTCCTAATAATCCTTTAGGTGAGTGTATATTAAGACATTTGTATTTCAACTTTTTTTGCTATAATACATTATAATATAATTAATAACATACTTAATAAAAGGTATTATAACATCTTCAAGGCAACATCAATCTATTATGACTGCTATTTAATATTCCCCTCATTGATTTGCTTCTTGTGTTTTTTTGTTAGCATAGATTAAAATGATGGATTGTGTACATCTTGCTATTCATTTTGATAGTTTGTAATTAATAGTTAAAATAAATTGTGCAGAGGAAAGTGATTTTGTTATGAGTTCCCAGAATAAGCAAAAATACATACACATTGTATATATTTAACTTTAAACACATTAGATGTTTGCGTAATTTCTATAGAGATGCACTTCTATGTACATATGTGTGCTGGCGCTATCGCTTTAAGAGTTCAGGGGAATTTCCGTTGCGTTTCACTGGAAACTTAGGAAAAACTGTTCACACTGAGCCTTGTCTTTATTTAGTTTCTCATGTTAAATATTGCTAATTCCTTTAAGTAATGATTAACATTGTATATATATATATATATATATATATATATATATATACACACACATGTAGATCATCATATTTGATGGATATTTCCAGATATTTCTTTTTTAAGCTTTCTTTGTAAAATAGTGGGAAGGCTCAGGCCCTGGTTGTTTTACGCCAAACATCGTTTATAATTTAATATATAACATTGATATTGCTTAAACTAAGATCTATTTATGTTTTGTTTAATATGATGAGTTATATCATTTACTTCTAATTTTGTGGTGTTTTGAAAATAAGTTTGTTTTTTCTCTTCTTTCTATGGCTGTGAGTGATGAGTGTGTCTGAGCAGGACTATTGAAAATGAAGTAAAGACTCAATACGAGTGGAATATGCAAACAACTAAACGAGTGATGGACTTGAATTATGCATAAAATAAGGTTTAGCTGTGCACTGAATCCACCACACCCTCTATAGTAAAAAGATGCAGGATGTGATAAAGATCCGACAATGTAAAACATATCTTGATGACTACGAGCAAGCAATAGCAGTTGTAATAAATGTCTTTTGTTAAATAATGAGGATGGTGAATTACCTGGATTATGCGTTACCTCTCGAATTTAATTCACATGGTTATCAAGTATCCACAGGTCTGGATGGAAGGAATAGACATCATCTGTTCACTGGGATATGTAATGTTTTTATCCCAGTTGCTTGTTTTGCAGGATATAAAAAGTGAAGACAAAAGTTGCTGACCGTATTAATTTTCTTTGTAATGTGTCAGAATACCTGGCAATGTAATGAGAAACATACAAATAGAACACAATGATATACTACATCATAGAATAGACTTAGAGCAAAACAAATCACAATTCAGAGATGCATCAGTAAAATGGATTTATAAATGGTATTTATAAGCTTACCTTATAGGTAGAGCTATAAAATATAATGCAGTCTTCTTATAGTATAAGATGTTTAATAGCAGCAAAAGAATGGCATGGCAGATTATCATAATAGATTGATGTCAGTGTGAAAATGTCATGTTATAGTAACTTTTATTAAGTATTAAATATAACATTATAGCAAAAAAGTTTAAATAAGTCTAATATTTATAATTTGTAATCATAACACTTAATAACATAACGTGTTAATAGATTGTTTTATTGACTGATAACACTTTGTGTCCATTATAATCAATTTAAATAATCATATTCGCTACAATTCTAGAACCAGATGCTGGCACTGACTGAGTGTGTACCTTCCACAGCAAGGCAGAAAGACCCTGCTTCTCGGGGGTGGGCGCTCATTAATCTTTGTTCCGCGTTAGGCACATTATGGTCAGACTTTCAGAAATTCAACAGGATCAAGCATTCCTTCTTGTTTCTTGGGGAAAGAAATGCCTGTTTTTTAACAGCTGCAAGAAAATAAAATACATGTGTTTTTTTAACTATTGACAAGTGACCGGTCACATATCTCCTATGCTGGTTCTTCAGTGCTGGAGTAAGCCAAAGGTCTGTTGCTTATCGGTCCCTCTTCAACACCCTGAAAATCATGTGATCAGTCCCTGGTCGTCTAAGGTCTGTATGGTAGATGGCTTTGAATATCAAACTGAAAGATACAACATTTTAAATTCAAAATGGTTTCAATATTTATTGTAGCCATCATAGCAGTTTTTGGTTTTGTTGGCTTAACTATAATTTGAAATAAACAAGTGACTGGTGTTATTTATTTGACAAGGATTAGCCAACTACACCCTCTTAGTATCTGTGGTGTCGTAGGTCCCCAGCCACCTCAGCCTAGATGCACCATTTGGAACAAGAATTACATTAAAACGTGATTTCACAGAATGTATTTCATTGTACACCAGTGGCAAGGTGCTGTATCTGGGACCACCATTTTTTTTTATTTTTTTTAAACCACAAGAAATTCAAGTTAACAATCAACCTTGACTCCACATTTCTGAAAGTTTATTATAAAAATAATATTGCAGTTTCCATATGTAAAGTATTGTCACTTTTACAAGTATAAAATTAAATGTGTACATTGAGGTAAAAGGTCATATCAAAACCTAAACCATTTGCTTATGATTTTACATCCATATTCCAGTTTATTACGCAGTTAGATTTAAAATAAGTGATTTATGATCCTCAAGCACATTCTAAATCACTGACAAACATTCTGGTCCGATCAAACAACCAACATGTTTTCCGTTTTGGCATTAGCAATTAATGAAACAAAATCAGAAACTGTACTATCCAAGAAACAAGAAGCAAGAAAACAATCCATATAACCAATATATATTCCCCTTTCCCCAAATGTCCAGATTTATTGTACAGATACACAAACATCCCAGCTCTTTAAATCAAGTATTCACCTTCTCAGTCTGCCACTACACTTAAATTGTGTTGCATTGCAATGACTTAAGTGGTGTTTTATTAATTCCAGAGCAATCTAGCACCCTCTAATGAACAATTCATCATTGAGAACGGATCTCAAAATAATTATTTAAATAATCTCTTTAATATACATGCATTAAGACGGTTTCTTTGACTTGTATTTAGTGCAAATTGAATAAGTTTGTACTGCATTCAGAACACCATAAGAGACTTGGACCCTTTTAAACATACTTTGTAAAGTAATAAAGACAATAACAATAAAGAAAACGGGTTAAATATTAAGACTCCTGTGACAGGCATAAATTACACCACGTTCTTGGTAACTGTTACATTCTGAAAGATGCTGTATATTAGCTCACAGCATGGGGAGCACAGGTTACAGTGTGAGATGAAGAAAATTACATACTGAGCTTCACTACTGCTCCAAAACCTGGACCTCTGGTCTCTCTACTTGCATACAGATCAATCCATAGAAGGTTTCTGCAAATGTTAAGGCAGTTTGTTTAAAAAAATAATTGGGGTATTTATTTATTTTTATTTTTTTGGTTTTTAAAATGTCATCCTTTGAAATGGATGAGACAGGCTCATGAAACCAGTTTAGTCTCTTAAAATCAATACTTAATGCCTTGCTAAATGGGAATCATTGCGTTTTATGTCTGTAGCATTAATAACCTCATATTTTTGGTGCATCCTTAATAGTTTTTACTATTTTTACTATTTAAATAATTGAATGGGTTTAGTACAAGGACTATGAATATACACATTTGTTTTTAAACTACGTGACAAGATCGAGTATTGGAACTTTTATTCCAATAACTTAATTCTAACTTTGTTCTACAGGAAGGGCAGGGAGTTGCTTAAGGCTAGTTTACACACTAGCTGTTATAGCTGACAAAGACATGAATGTCCATAATGGACCAGAACTCTTCAAAAGAACAGAGTGATTATCTGAAGTGATTATTCAATAACACACCTACAATTGCATTTAGCCATTATTCATTTCATACTGAACAAATTCTGACAATACTCTCATAAATTTAGTCTGCTCTCTCTTATTTTAAACCAGTTGGTTTGGTTCCCATGGTAGCTCACAAGGCCTGCTCTTGGCCAGCACTTAAATTATAAAAAGAGACATTCATTATAATACCTCAAAGCAAAGGAAGATGCAGTTCTATTGTAGTGTAACAGAAGGCTTCGTTTGCCACAATGAGCAAAACATTGCATCTCTCGATGTCTTATGTAATCTTTTCCAAATTACCTAAAGTTAAATGATTGTCAAAACATTTCAGTCACATTTAAAAGCATGAAACAGCCAACGTCAAATGTTTCAATCTGACATTCCTTGCCGTCACAACACGAGACCTCATTCATGTAAACAAAAGGGTTTCTGTACAGCAAAGTGAGATTAGTGCTTCTATCAAAATCTGACATTCGGTTAAAGAACTTCTCGGCTTTTCAAGTAAAACACAGCAGGTTTTTCTTCCACTTCCGAGTCTTCATAGCCACTCTTCTCCGCAAAGTCTGACACGTCACTTAAGACTGTTGACCTGTCGTGGGCACAAACTTCAGGAATTCTGCCCTACACTTAACGGGAAAATTCCACGTAGGAAGTACCTGGAAAATAAACCTAAAAGATCACCTTCCCCTCGGGAACGTGTTTTGAAAAGTCCTCACAGTGTGCTGTAGCTTCTTTGTGAATAAGTGTTGCACTCGTCCACAGTACGTGTGTGTTGTCCTTAGTAATCGTTCTTCAAGCAGGTTCAGTATGGAGTTTACTGGGTCCTCTTCAAATGCATACTGAGGATAAACACAGAAATGCAAGGTGAGTAACAAAGGACAAATTATTGAATTTACTTTAAATGGGCTCTGTAGATTGCTCCTACATTTAATCTGAATTAAATATTTAAGAAATTGTATTAATCTTAAACTCATGACATTGAAGATGTCATATTATACTGAATATACTACTAAAGATAGTGTTGTAGGAATTACTATAAATTTGGTTACTATGCTCAGAGGACTTATGGAGATAGTGAATAAGTTCAACTTGTTGAATCCACAGTGTAAATCACCTTGCAAGTTTAAGATTTTAAATGCAGTGGGAAAATTAGATGCTATTGTAAAGAATTGTACAATCCACTCTTGGTCACACAATGGTAGTGATCCATTCCCAAGAGAAAAATATTTGTCCAGCAAAACTGAAATGCCGCAGATCTACTGTAAATCAATCATTTTGTATACGCAACTACTGGGAACATTCACTTAGTCATTTTGACTATAACAAATAAAAATGAATAAGCGACAACCATATTTCTGAAAGTATAACTAAAAAACTATTCTTTAAAATAATGTCAGCCAATTTCACTGTAAACAACCGTATGGATGAGAATAATGTTAACCACCGTTTTTTATATAAATCAACTACATTTTTGAAGGAAGCTCTCTGTTCACCCCACCACTAAGCAAAAACCGAGGCGGCCCAGCAAATACAGGCTCTCAACTACAGCAGTCAACATCATTAAATCAAAGTGTCACGGATGGGCCCTTTCCAGTCATATTCATGAATAAAGCATCAAAGTAATTTTTCTTTCCAATAATGAAACTACTTTTACAATGCTCATAGGAAATAAAGAGAAATTACATTTTTATGGGAGCTCATTTACCTTCAGTTTGGTCTAGCATTAGGTCACTAAAAGTACATTCGTTTATTACGGTATGCACGCATCAACCAGCAGTAAAGTACCATTTACTGTCTCCTATTGATTTTATGTGGATAATAGTGCATTGTCCACATCACATCCTGCAGTCTGAAAGTACCATCAGCACTAAATTTTTACAACTCCACAGCAAGCATAGTGATATAATGCGAGAGTACTTTATTGCCAACGAAACTGCAGCCTCAGAGGTTGTCTCTCGGGATGGAGTGAAAAAGCCACCGCAGATTTTTCGGTTGTGCAAATGAGGAGTTCCCAACAACAGTCCCAAGTCAACTGCACACCTTGCTTCACCACAGCATTCAACAATGAGGACATCAGTCAACCCCCACAGTCTGTTCGACAATAAGGGACAGAACCAAGCATGGCAAAACAGATGCATTACTTCGAAGAGCAAAGTCAAGAGCGGTGACCTGCCTACACTGAAGAGCAGGCGTTAAAGATATTTAATCCATGGTCAGGTGAAGCAACACATCCCACAAGAAAATGTGTAAATGCTTTGAATTGAAAATAGATACTTAAAATGTAAGAATATTTTATTCCAAATCTCTAACATTGTCTACTCCATTCATAGGCAACTAACAGGTTTTTAGTCCTCAGTCAGGTGCTGTAAATGATTGTCCTATGGGAGCTCCAGTCGAAATACCTTTCCAAATAGAAGTCTTGCAGACGTTGCCGTTAAGTTTTCCCTGCTGCCGAAGTGGTGTCAAGTGTCTGTAGGTGTGCCTTACCGTATGGAAGATGGATGGCAATCCAGTGGGAATGTAGACAATGAAGCTGGGTAATTTAGCTAATGGCAAACAACATTGCCATGTTGATACTAATTGCTTTGGAATAGCCTTAATGGATGAAAAGCTGCTAATGAAATCTCTAACCTGATGAAATCTACAGAAAGGAGAGGATTCTTGGCAGAAGCGAAGGGGAGACACGGCTCCCTGGATACACTACCACTAGGATACCCATCGGCTGATCAATGGGAGATGGGTTGCAAAGCTGAAAGATTAAAGCATCAGTGGGTGGGAGGTGGGATTAGCATTTTCTCTATAAATGGATGGTGCCCCGACAGCGAAGTTAAAAGTACTATTGATGTAGTATTTTCTGCTAGTTGGTCAAAAGTTTTATTTATTTATTTTTTAATAGCAAAGCAACGACCCTCAGCACACTGATAATGTTACTTATATAACCATGTTAATTAAAACAGCGACTTGAAAGGAAAGCATGTGTGGAAGAAGCACTTGTAGAATTGAACGTTTCTTTGAGAAACACATCTGAAACCCCGAGAGGGATTTCTGATCCATTAAAAAAAAAAAAAAACAGGCTACCGAGTTAATCGAAAGAAAGGCAATCCACAAGATCATTTAAATAATATTTCCATCATTCTTTCCACAGAAACTAGGATCAGAAGCTCGGATAAACCCTTCGACTGCTCCCCTCAACACATCCCATCTCTCATAAAAAGACACGAAAGTAGTACAAAGTAAAAATCAACCCCAGATGCTGATTAAAATTTAGTCAAAGGTCGTGTATGTTTGGGTGCGTAAATAAATACCAGTCTTACTTTTCGAATGACTTCATATACGGCTCTGAAGGCGGGCTGCTTCTCATCGTGATAAACACCGCGGTTCCCATGAAGGATGAAGATGCCCTCCTCTTCAGCTGGGATACAGTTGCTGCCGTAAATGCAGTGATCGGGGCGGTAGTTCCATTGGCAGGGAAACACAAAGAGACTCTCTGGGAACAAGAAATAACTTGTGAGTATCATTGCGTTTCAGAAGCCAACACAAAACTATCAAGTCCTTTACTAGGTTGTAGGTGCCATGTTCTTTGAATCAGTCAGCATTGCCAAGAAAATACATTTCCAAACAGCTGAGCTTTGTGCCGGTGCCCTGAAGCTGTGTGTCACACAGAGATGTTAGCAACGTACATAATCCATGCAAGTCCTCTACTATAAGAAAGTGTGAATCCAAACACAGACATCAAATGTGTTTGTGAAACTAAATGTGGTCCAGTCAAACCGGCCCCGTCAGTCCACTGTACTTGGACTGTATAACGTTTACCTGGATTGTGGTGGAAAATTATATTTAATAGATCCTGATCCCCCCAGGTGATGTTGAGTTTGTATTTCCGAAGCAAAGGCATCAGCAGCTCCTCCCACTGAAGGAGGACGGTCGTCATATCATTCTGTGAAACAGCCGCAAGTTGTACTGTTAGAAACCAATTAGCAAAACCAATACCTCTCTATAAAAGCTACTATGCAACAAATCGCAAAATACTTTAAAATTACAAACTTGAAATAATGGAGACTTTACATTTGACCTTTAACCTGTGCTTTTTTTTTTTTTTTACCTGGTGCCTCTAAAGGTGAACATCTTTAATTTATTTTCAAACACCGAATTTAGTATTAGGACAATTTAAACTGGGCTGGCGTTAAAACTTGTACAACCAACACACATCCGATTGGCTGGTAGTCAGTTACAGTTTCCAACATTGACAACTAATTGGAAAACTATGCTGGAGACTGTAACTGACTACCAGCCTACCAGATGTGTGTTTGTATTATGAATTTCACCGCAAGCCTAGTTCAAACACTTTGCCAACCAGTGGAATGACAACTGTGACACCTTCTGTTCACTAGTGGTATTACAACCACCATTTCATTGCTTAAGAAATGTTGCAATGTCTGACTACCGCACTAGACTAAAAGAGCAGTCTTCATACAAAATACATACCTTAAAATGTTTCTCTCGAATCCTGGTCATATTCATCAGCATGACACCCGAGTTCACTCCGGTCCTGCCGTAAAAAGGATGCCTGGCAAAGCGGTTATACCAGCCGATGCGAGGCTCCTCGTGCTCTGCGGCCATGGCAGCCATCTGAGTGGCGTTGAACTCGGACAGGAAGGACCAGATCTCATCCATCGGCTGCAGGAACAAAATATCGGTGTCGACGTACAGCAGGGAGTCCACTTCCTTCAGGATAATCTACATTTGCACACAAGAAAGATAAATCAAAGGTTTCATCAAGAAAGGATAGATCACTGATGAAAATTGTGACATGTCACTGTCAGTAGGAGACATTTCCATCATTGATTGCAGGTGATTCAGTCAAAACATAACATTTTCACAATCAAACGCTGCATATCATCAAATTATTGGGTTTGGTGGACAAATATTGAAGGTTTAATCAGCAATCAATGCCTTGTCTTTAAGAGAACAGGGTAAAGGCTAAAAACTTGATTTCCCCCCCCATTTATTGTGTGTGTGTATGTGGTCTCCGGGGTGATTTCTTGTTTATTAATATCAATCGCTTATGAGACACCAGCCAATCAAGACAGCAGCACTTCCAAAAATTCCTATACTGATCATCTTGTGTATTAATGCCATCCCATTCATTACAAATCAGGTACCAGTGATGTTTCAGTTTTTAGCCCAAGAGAATGGGAGTTAATCATTTAATTAAAAATAAATGTTTTTTTCCCCACTGTAAAGATATCTCTACGTCTAATCCTGACATGTGTGACTTGTAATAAGGTCATGTGAAGGGTGTCACTTATCGTACAAGATGTCAGTTTGCGCGGTTTGTGCAATTAGAATTACTCAGCTCTGTGGCCCTTTTGCCCAAACTGCACAAGATAACGTCTCTTATACATATTACGACATTAATTTATATTATTTGCTATTCCAAGAACTTTTGTGTAGTCAGGGTCAGTCATAATTGTGTGATGAAGTGAGGTGAGGCTTCAGAGCTCTGCGTTTGACACAAACAGGCGTATCTATCACACTTCTCACAAACCAGCATTGGGAAGGCATTTCAAAAGCATTTTGAAATCAGAAAACTGAAAACCCCACCAAAGACATAGCAGGATAAACATGAAATAACTTGGCTCATCAGGCAAAAGCCTCCACACACTAGAAAATGGAAATGGCAAATTCTAATCCAAAATATAGCCCGATGTGCTATGAACAAGATGGGGGGCCCTAATGGTGGTGTAAAATTGGCCAAAAGCTTGCAAGCATGGAACGGGAGAGGTGGATTTGGCTGGGAAATAAACAAGACATCTGCAGGCCTGGACATCACTGATAGCAACCCGCCAACACGTTCCCCTTCCCATCCCGAGGCTTCTGGTTTGGAATCCATGTGCATGTGATCCGAGAATGTATGTTTGTGGCGTTTGATTTTTCTAGGTTTGCATATTTCGGACCGAGAAGCTGGAGCCATAGAGTAGTGCTAGAAGCTACTGCATTTCAAAGAGAGACCCCTCCGAGCCCTATACGAATTCCATAAAATGTTCATACATTTCAAAGTGGCAGTGGTTGTGAAATGCTGTTAATTCACAAAGTCCTCTTCTTTTTCTTTTTTTTTTTAAATTTAAACTGGAACAGACTGTCTTCTCTGCCCAGTGGGTAATAGAAAAGCATAATTAAGTTCAGTAAATCGCAGTACACAGACATTCAATCCCTACATTCCAGCGCTAAAGGGGAGTTTAATAGACCCAGAAGCATGTTGCAAATGAACCTCTGGATGCCTAGCAGTTTAGCTGACTTACAGATTCTGTGAATTCCCCGGGCAGCCAGGTGGCACCATGGAGGGGCAGTGGGGAGTGTCGGGCATGCGAGTGAACGTGTGTAGAGTGGGTGAGTGTGATACAGAGGGAGCAGGAAGATATGAACTTACAGGCAGGAAGAGTCTCTGGGAGGCGCAGGGCTTGAACAGCTTCTTCCACTCGGCGGCGTTCTCGCTGGGGAAGGCGATGGAGTAGATCGTGTAGTTAAACTTCAAGCGGAACTGCCGGGGCCAGGATTCCAGCTATATTAGAACAGTGGAATTAGAATTAAACTGCATTAATTAGGGAATGCCAATTAACGATGCGTGCTGAGGTGAGGAATGTACATGTTTACTTCTACTTCTTGTATAGGATTGTCTCTTGCATGTATTATAGAAAGGGAACCAATTTATAGATTTTTTTCCATCACTAAAAATACTAATTCCGTCCACTGGAAGAGGGGTTTTATGATGGAAGTCGAGAGCACTCCTGGGAGCTATTAAAATCTAGTTTTAGTGAAGAAAAATGCTAAAATAATTGTAATCTATATTTATTAGCCACTCAATAAGTGTTCAGATAGTGGCCCAAGACCTACAAATTCAGAGGCTTTTGCTTGCGTCAGATTTTCTTTTTTTGGTACAGATCTAAAAAACAGATCTCACTAAGAGGTCAAAGAGGTCACTGCAAAATCCTGGTGGGAGCTGGTTAATTACTATATACAAATACACAGAGAGGAGCTAACTGGCAATATGAAGTTGGCAATTTCATATTTGTGAATGAAAAAGAAATACGATGTGGTAAAGAGACGTAGCATAATTAATATGGTAATTCAACTAAGTTATCAAGACAGAAACGTAGACTCTGGATTAGTGGTGCCCAAACACGGTTCTGGAGAGCTAATTGACAGATTAGGACCACTTGGAAGTTACTGATCAATTAAGCAATTAACTTAAATCAAGGGAACTCTGGTCACTGAGGGATGAAATGGCTATTTCAAATGTCTTTATACCAAATCGATTAATTGATCATACTGAAATGATTCCAGGTGTTAAAAAATTTATAATTAAATGTTACCTATAAATCCTGTTGGATAGGGGCCCTCAAGGATTGGGTTTGGGCAGTTCTGCTCTAGAAAATCAAACAGGGCTATACTGAAAATTAAAAGTAATAAGTGGTCCAATCATTTATATTATTTAGAATGTAATGCTGAGGAAGAAAGAAAACTCTCTCCTCGTAGGGGACACCAGACGACATTTCTTAGAAAAAATAAACATTTGGAATTACAGCATTTCAACTGGTAACCTTTTGTAAAATCAACTCAGAAGCAGAATCCTCAGGTCACATGACAACAGATTAATCGTAAGTGTGATGTAGCACAGAAGCTTATTGAACCAATATGAGCAATCATTCCTCCCAGCTTGCTAGTGGAAACGTTCACTGAAATTGCTCCCACTTACGATTTCTTTAAAACTGCCATGTAGCTGGTCCTCTGCGAAAATGTGGAACTGGACGGGCTTGATGCTGAAGATGACAGCAGACTTCAGCATGGTCACCGTCTCCTCCAGCCTCTGGCCACACGCCACCACAGCGAGGTGCATCAGCTCGGTGGGACCCTTTGAAGCGCCCGCAGAGCCCGGCTCTCGCACAGCGTATCTGTGTAGCAACAAGAACAAGTCAGGTAAATGCAACAAACAATATACCCAACAGATATTATTCATTCTTTGCCACATATTCTGATATTTAACCATGAATCATATCCACTGGGGAGCTTCCCATTCCTCACATCAGACAAAGAGAGAAAATAAGATGAAGGGTGACACTTTAGGACCTTTGGGGAACTCTTGGCAAGTGTCTGTCAGCCCTGTAATATAAAGAATCTCCATGCTCACAGCACTGGTGGAAACATGGCAGCAACGGCTCTCCCCATAGACTACAGTGCACGGCATTTAATTAAGATCAATTCCGAGATAAAGAGATCCAGAGAACTCTGACTGAGAGCTTGTCTTCGTTAATGTAGGGACTTTATGAGCTGCAGACGTAACAGAAAATATCCACCATGTTTAGCATCTGAAAACTGTATTTTAAGCACATTCCTGACTACCTGTGATACTGGTAGTCTTATTATTGTGGTTTACTGGTTGGTTTGAAGAAATGATTGAGGATGGACTATGTGCTAATTTGTGGTGATCAGGATAAGGAAGAGTCAAACAGTCGAAAGGCGAGGTTTTGTCTGGGACACCGATAGGTTACCGCAGGGTGTCAGTCACAGCTCAATCCTGATAGGTAGTTTCATTAGGCGTCTTCTGCTTGTTAACAACCACAGTCACCATTCCAAGCACTAAGCCATTAGCAGGGATTCATTAAAGTGGCCACATCATCTAACATACGTGAACCATATTAAAAAGTATCGTACATATGTTGGGAAAAGACAAAAACAGTCTATACATTCCATATATTTTCTGACTGATGTTTAAGGCTTCATCTGAATTCGTATTTTGAATAAACAACCTCTACTATGCTTAATAGCTGTAAACATGTCTGTTATTTACATTATCCTCTGCACCAATCCACACATGAACAACAGGTGTCCACATGTCCATCTTTATGGTACACAGAATACAGGTTAAATCAGACTATACTGTAACATTTTAATCCATCTATTTATTCTATCTGAGTTTCCAATAAACCCATTTACTCAAGTTGTAAGTATTTAAAAGCTCAGTTCCCTCAAGACTTCAAGCTGGAGAAAAGAAAGATTTGTGACCACTTCATTACGGATGGCATGGACAAGCCCTCATGAATTTAAAATAGTTTTAAAAGAAGTTAAAGGACATAAAAAGAAACCACAGCCACTTTATGAGCAGTTGGCTGTAGGCCTGGTTGAAAAACTAGTTCATTTCAGTTAAAGAAACCACACACCCCCAGAGACAAAGGGCTTGCGTGTCACAGAAACAAGAAAAATAATACATTAGGTCTCTAATTACAATGCATACCACTGCAGATAAGGCTGCCCTCCTTTTCAGCAATGACAGATTAAATGCTTTAGGAAGATAAATTAATGCCTTGAGAATAACCAGGAGGCAATGCTGAAGTTCTTAGAAGCATTTATACTAAAATTCAAATGTATTATCATACTTTTAAACTTAAACCGATATTTTCATACTGTATCGTGCAATACCCTGGCTTTCAGTCAGTAAAATCACCTAATTTTAATTAAATCATGAAAACCCCAAAAAAATTGAAATTATACATTTCATAGTAATTGTAATTGAGTTTCCATAGATAACCATAGGCAAAATATATTACTGTAATTGCATTAATGTGCGATGTGTTACATTATTTGCAATAAAGTCTAGTTAAATAACCTAATTCAATTACATTTAATTCTAGGTCTACAGCTACAGCTCTAGTATTTCCTACAAATGCTGTGTATGACAGCCAGGCCTACCTAAAAGCTGATTCCATAAAGCAGTTCATCCCACACACACCAGGGGGCAGTCTCCAATAGGGATTCCAGTAAGACACTGACAAACTCTTACACCTGACAGGACAAGACAAAAACACCTCTGCATAAAACAGCACTCCCACATATTACCTCCTTACCTGAGGAGTCAATCTTAGGGCAAAACAATTCTTCCAACACTGAGAATTTTTTTTTTTTCACTGAAAAAATGTGACAAGGATGTTAATAAAATCGTGTGAAAACAAAAAAGCAAAGTCAATTTAAGACCTGTCCGTTTTCAGGAAGGGTCAAAGTTCCTACAGAAAACACTCGTTTCCAATTTGGCTAGCAAAAAACATTAAATACAGACTTCTAATAGATACCACATATAACTAGAATTATTTTTGTTTTACTACAATCAAAGCACACACTTTAAATAAGACCCACTGAAGAACCTATAGGTTTTACTGCCATGGATGTAAAAATACTATATCAGGGGATACGTTTATTAGCACGGGTCCAATTAATGTATAAATAGGGGCAACAAAGTTGGCTTAGTGAGTCTCAACTACATAAGGGATATCATTGACAATAACATAAAATTGATTTAAAACCATGGCTGAAAACTGCAGTGAGTGACCATTAAATTTAGTAAAAGAAACCTGTACCTATAACAAACTTTTCTTCAAATTAGTTGGGCAGGAAAATAAAACCGTAAGAGGTATATTTTTATTTATTTCCTTTTACTTTGCTGTATGTTTGTAGTAGCATGCTTACCACTATATAAAGTGCTCTGGCTACCCAGAGAAGGGCGCTATACAAACACAAATGTATTGATTGATTTCAAAATAATTACCATTCATTCATTATGTTGTTTCATATATTTAAGGTTAATCATTTTCCATTTAGAAAACCAGCTTAGAAAAAATCCTCGTTTTTGGATTGACTGTACAAGTGCATTTTACTTTCTACACAGATATTAAATAAGTTGATATTGAATTCATTACTATACTGCAGATTTCTATTAAAAAACATTCAGTAAAAAACAGTTCTTTGCCACATTCTGTAGACTACACTGCAGTCACAAGTGCTTTGACTGCATTACTTTATTTCTGAATATAGTCTTGTTGCCTTTTGTTTCATATTACAATCCCTGGAGTGTCTGGTGGAAGTGTCAGTATGTGGTAACAGCATACTTCAGACATACAACTTTCTAGTACATAGCATTAAAAAGCATTTTCACATCGCATTTTCCCCTGTGGTTTTGAAACTCTTAGATTGTTTTAGTATCACGATTTCTGTAGTTCCAGTGGAGTTTGCTGTACAGTACTAGAGTATTCATATCCTTCATAAATACCTCCATTTACAATAAAATACTTCTTAGCACTTTTCATTTTTTATATTTTAAGTCTGAAAGCAAACTAAAAGGTGTGTGATTTACAATTGTAACAAAGTGGTGAAAACAGGTGACCGCTGGAAGTTTCTATGAGATCCAGAAGCTTCACACACTTGACTTCCACACAAACTTCATGCAGGATTTTACTTTGAGATACTTATAGGCACAAATAAATGTGATAATTGTGTAGTTTTTAAAACATGCTATTTGAAAAATAAAATTAAAAAAACATGGTTGCTTTGTGGAGTTTTAGTAGAATAAAACATTGAAATTGTAGCGTACTACTGCACTTTTGCAGGCTTATGGTATTTAGTATGGATTATACTTCTGCACTTTTATAAAGCTTACAATTATGTATTACTGCACTTTTGTAATCATTGTGTAAAGTCGCACAGGATAAGGGCATAAAACATTTATTTGAGGAAAATTACATTATTGCGTGACTTCTGTTAAATCATCTTTTGTTAATAGCAGCATTAGATATTTTCTTAAGTCTAATATTTAATATGTGTTTAGAAAATTGCATTAACACTCAGAGGATGTGGGTCTATGAAGTCTTACAGGATTTCTGAGACTTATTAAGTAAGATCTATGATACAATCTGAACTGAAGCTATACCATATGTCCGATGTTACAAAAAGGCTGTGCCAGAGAAGGAATGCAGAACATTTCAGACTGTAAGAATTGAAAACGGTAGGTATATTTCTAAACACACAATTAGCTTCAAGAAGGTAACTTATCAGTGAAATATTTGTTTTCAAATGGTGCAGATGTTAAACAGATTTGACCTAAATTCCTTGGGAAGTAAAATACAGCACATTGGTATTTTTCATATATTTAACCAGTACTGTAACCAATATGTTCATATTCAATTCACAGATAAATTGCAAAATGGGTGCATTGTCTGCTGCACCTGGAAACCTGGTTGTGCTTGAAAAACTGGAATTACAAACATTTTGATGGCTTGGTGACAGATTCTGTATATGTGCACCATATGACTTCAGGAAGGGGTGGGAACAATTCAGTCCTTTATCACAATAACCTCAGCGAAACATTTGCATTCTGCATTTTCAAATGGAAATCAGCTTCTCCTCTTAAACTTCCTAGAAATGGGCATAAACATCATTGAGACTATTTTATTGGAACCCTGAAATTGCCTGCAAGACTAGTCTCATGCAAATATTTAAAACATCCTTTAACACGATCAAAAGAAATACTAAATATCACACACACATTACACAAACAAAATGTGTTTAATAGGATTTAAACGGGTAATATTTAGCCACCCATGGGTAAATTGATCAGTTAACTTATACAATAAGTGTGTTAACTTGAGCATAGTTTAATTCCAACTACAAATAGTTCAGTTACAGACCTGTAAGTGTTTTAATAAACTAAATGGGGTTTCTTCCATAAAGTTTCTCTTGAACTCAGAAGGAAGGCAACGAACAGACACGGGCAGCACTATCATCATTACTAACGACCCCTCAGTTGAGCTGATCTAATACACAGTGAAGTCGCCCGCACACATTGCTAAAGTAACAGGATTACAGTAGGTTACACAGCAATCAACAGAAGGCAAGAGAACTGAAATGCCCTGCCGGAGGTCAAACCAGGAGCTATTTTAAGCACCTAAACTAAAGGATTTCCTGTCTTGTGCCTTTTTACCAGTCTGTTAAAATCACACTGCTTTTGGTTTTAAATATAAGGGACCGCAGAGTGACATGAAAGACCAGTACTTCATCTGATGTGGTCAGAGAAAGCATTTAAGATTTGCATCGCAAAAGACATTAAATCAAATGCTGCGTTCAATTAAATCTAATCATTGCACACTTAAAAAAAAAAAAATGAAATCAATTGTTGAAATCACAGTATGTAAAGCATAACCAAGAAATAGAGTTGAACACTAGGTGACGTGCAAAGACCTTGATATCTGAAGGTGGTGGATTTTTTACACATGACTTTAATTTCTTTGACACCATAAAGAGATTATGCTAAAGCGCCTGCACCAGATGGCGGAGACTGATAGGCCAGTAAGGGAAACAGACACATTCCCATATGCTGGCCAGTCAATAAGTGCAGTCCCCCGGGCAGGCACAGCAAACGGTCCAGGGCTCATTACACTGGGAAGCAAAAGTGTTTACAGGATGTGTGAAGGATTTGCACTCCTGACAGATTTATTAGATTACTGTAAGGCAAAAGAAAAGGGATCATTACCAATTAACTTGTGAAAAGAGAGAAAAGCAACAAAACGTGTATAAATATTACATCTGCTCCCACTGGTGATTGCTTTACTTTATGCATACTGGTATTCAAATATAACTGGACTAAAATATGCAATCACTATTTGGATGCATCAGACATGATTAGCAGACACTGACGTTAAAGATGACTCCTCCTGTCACTGTGCCTAAAGTTTAAATGGGGTTCAAAGGGCAAAGTTCAAGAGCAATATGAGATTATATGGTACAAAATGTGCTCCGGAACAGAGCAGAAACACACGCACGTATCAGACATTTAATCTCAAAGATGTTGTAGGTTTGCAGCATTAGTTAGAAATATATATTTTGATAGCCGTCCATCGTCTTGAACTTCAGAATAGCGGTTTAGTTTGGTTTATTTGAAACAAATACAACTTTAACCCTTGCATGTTCAAACCCCCCTCACCTGTCGCCCCACCGAGGGTCCTCCGGGCCTGCGCTTCCCGCCCCTTTCCTGACGCGCTGCCCGCCGCGCCCCTGCAGCAGAGCGGCTCCGTGCGGCGCCTTCCTCCCCTGTCCCCCGGCCCGGGCTTCCAGAGAGGAGGCGAGCTGGCTGAACACGTACAGCACGGAGCAGAAAACAAGCACCGTGCCGACGAGCAGCACACGCAGGTACCGCCGCATCTCGTCTCGGCAAGAAAAGACACCTAAACGGGATTATTTCACCATGAGCAGCCCGACGTAAGCGCTCACGACGCCGAGCGGAGGTGTTGCAACACCGGGGAACCGACACCTCCTCCGCCTCCACTGCTGTCAAGCAAATAAGCCACAGCAGAGACTTCTGGGAGGAAGAAGCCGGAGCAGACATTCAGTCACAGCAGAGCTGGCTTCAGGTCACGGTGTTATGTAAAGCTATTTCTGAACAGTGGTTTGTGTGTTTCTTACTCCTACAGTTATGTTGGGGACGTGTACATATTAAAAAATAATCTGTGCAGAAATGTGTTCGTTGATGGTATTTGTATTATTATTCATGCATGCATATTGCATCTTCCTACTTGTTAAAAGTTACACAAATTGATTTCCTGACCTTAACCTGTATGACAAACAAATCATTACACTGTAATGTATACACTATAGCATTAATACCAGTGTAATTAATTCACTACAAATTACACTTGGATTAAACATACATTCTATCAGGGGGGAAGGTTGATGCGCTCTAATTGGTTAATATAATAGGTGATGACTATTCTTCAATTAAGAAATAAAGTACAAACGCTTGATATATTAATTACGCCTCGTTTATCTGCACTTCTCGTCTGCTTTGGATCAATTTGAATATGTGCTGTGTACACCAAGAGCAAACCATTAAAAAATGTTATTTTTAGATTCCATAATGGTTGACCAGTGATAATTGAGAGGAAAGTGTTGGAGTCACTATCAATCTACATGGCTGTGTTCAGCAATTAGATGGGGGTTAAAAACAATAAATCAAGCCATGTATCATTATTAATTCTTATAATATTGTACTTGCAAAAGAACACAACAATGTAAAACTAGATTAAACTAGAATAAAGTGAAATCAGCATATATTTAGTAGCTGTTAACAAACCAGTATTTCCTGTCACAGTAAGCACAACCACACAAATATACTATGTTCGATGGCAATGAAGTGTGAAACACAATTCACTTAATCATGAAACTATTGGAGCATTGCAAAAACGTTGAGTCCCCAAAATTCAGTACAACTAAATACATATTTTTCCACAGACACACAAAAATAACATTAGTCCTCTATAATTTTTTTAAATGCAATGCTTTCACATAATGAATTCAGTGTGTGATGCAAATAATTAGCAGAATATCTTGTTTTTAATACAGCTTTTATTACATCCTCACTGGTGCCAGTGCCATTTTAACTGACCCTTTATGTCATTCTTCTTATCTTAGTATAGTTGATAGATAAAAACCTACCTTGCACGTAGTTATTTTGTCACTTCAAATTGATAAAATAGTGATATAATAGCCACCTCATTATTCACTCATCTCACATGCTGAGAATCCTATATCGTACTATTTCCCAGGTATGATATTTTGAGGTAACAACACAGACCTGCCATGGCGTTCCAACAGATGTCCCCAAAGATGTTATACCAAGAAAAAAACACTAACCATATTGATATTAGCCATAGAATTATAGTCACATTAATCTGGTCATAGGAGGAAGTTGGTGGTGTCCCATTGATGCCATACTCAGCCAATGGGGCACTCTCTTTGATAGTGCAATGTGTGATGTACAATTGAAGTCAACAGCATGTTAAAAAAACCTTCAGAAGGCAGTCTTGTGCATTCAAATAATCATTCTTCCATTTGTTGTTTGTTCCATGCGTTCTAAGCGGATAAGAGGTCTGCACTTTTAATACTCCTTCTGATTCAAGGGTCACTTTTGGATGAAGGGATTGCTTTTCAACTTGATAATGACCCTAAACACAAAACCAGACTGATACAATGGCCTCCCTAGTGTCATGACTTTAACACCATTGAAATGTTACAAGTTGATCACATCTGGAGTGTGAAAAAAAGAATGCAAACACCATAAATTTGATCTTGAAGACAAATAAGAAAAAAAAATGGCAGAAACAGTGGTCAGGAAACTACTGAGGTTGTTGAGTGGATACCCAAAATGCATAAAGCCATTACTGCAAAAAAATGCACCAAGTCACAATACTGGTTATGGGGAATAAAATTAAAAAAAGCCATTTTACAGATGCATTTGTGAAGGTGGAACTGCAATTTGGAGTGTGTCAGTCCACCGCTGCAGTTAATGATATGGCTAGAAAATATATACATATACACTCAAATATTAGTTTTATGATCCTAAGACCATGTAACTCTTAACCACGAAAGCAACCAGCTAAGCCAGGAAAATTTATAAACCATCAAACCGCTTAACTATGCAATGGAAATAATAGACGGTAAAAACCTCTATGGGGAAAAAGTACATTTTATTTTGAGTTTCCTCTGAAATCCTTGAGGTCTTGTAACCTGAGAAACAAAGTGAAAAAGACAAGTTAAAATGTGCATTCCACAATTGTGCCCTTTAATTCTTACTGTTAGTTTAAAAATAAGAGATTTGTTATTTGCTGGGTGCATGCATGCCTCCAATTCAAATACTTCAAAGTCTTATTTTTAAGGGTTTGTTTACCATTACAGCATCTTTTAAATAAATAATGCAATGTAAAAAGTGAGTGTACTTACCTGTGAAAGAAGTGAGTTCTGACTGCTGATACAAGCAGGGTGGAGCAACGGAGTCTCTAACGTGAAAGGGATTGTGTGCATTAGGACAGTGTTAATTGTGGTATTGACTGGAGAGCACTTTCACATATGCTCCAAGTATACAAGATACTTACATGCAGGAAAGTCATGTGTAAGTGTAAAAGCTTCCCCCCCCCCCCCCCAACACTAAAACTTAACGGATAATTTAGTAAAATGCATATCCATAGGTTTGTCTTTTTTATTATTTTTTAATCACATTCCATTATCATTTATTTTATTCCTCATTTAAATAGATACTTATGAAATAAGTTTTTTATTTTTTATTTTATTCTTTTAGGTTTGCAATAGTAATGTCTGAG
This sequence comes from Amia ocellicauda, assembly GCF_036373705.1. NCBI lineage: Eukaryota > Metazoa > Chordata > Actinopteri > Amiiformes > Amiidae > Amia > Amia ocellicauda. The sequence continues at coordinate 10,694,408 of NC_089864.1, forward strand.
CACTATTTATTTCACTCCACCTCTGCTGACCACTACTTGTTAATTTAAGTCATGTTACTTGAAAATAATATACAGGTTAATGATACCTTAAAGTTTTCTTCAGCTTTGAGAAAAATAAATCTTCCATTTCATCATTGCCCTCAATAACAGTCACTTAAATTGCAATATACCTAAATATCCAAATGAATCATTATTAAACTGAAACTAGAATATAAATCATTAGTTTCTATTCAGTACTCACAAGTCTTTTTAAATTGTTTCACAAAAGTAACATGACAGCATTTAATACATTCCTATCAATGCAGCAACTTGCTTTGCTTTGTAAACACACTGAATAATGAAGACCTTGACCACCCTCCCAAATCTGTTAGTGCTTCACTCCCAATTTTAACCAACCATGGAAAAAATAAAGTAGACACCGTAATAACTCCATATTTAGGATGCATTTTACTAAGGAGTCTATAATTTTAATTTTATTTTGTGATCATGTCTATAATATAAACCACTGTAAATAATGACAAGCTAGCATCTATAATATAAAATGAATGAGAAGCAGATCAAGATAGATCAATCTCTAAACAATTAATTCATCATTTCATTCTTTTACTTATAAATTTTTGTTCTGACAGTAAAACAATGTAATTAACTGAGATGTTCATATACATATAACAGCACAGTTTGGTAAAACCAGCAACATAACAGTGATATGATCTATTAGAATAACATGTGCTGTAAAACGTTGGCAAAACTGTATACAAATGTGTTTTAAAGTTTTTTTTTTTTTTTTTCTCTTTTCTGTTTTTAAAGAACAATTTCCCATTATACCACACCAAGTACCAGCAGGTGCATTAAGCCACTGAGAAAAAAAAGCTCTTGCTATTACAGTTAATTTGATTGATCAATGTCACTGTACACTTACAGATAGCTGCTTCACATTTTCTCCTGTAATGCATATTCGGCAAATCTGAAATACTTCCTTAAAACTTTTACCCAATTCATGCCACAATATAGAGTCCACGGTGGAAAGGGAAAGAAATGAATGAAATTAAGTGTATATTGACAATGTAACACTGATTCGATGTAAAATACTACCACATTTACATGGACCTGGAAAAGTCTGTACGTTTTGGGAACATGGGACAGATTTTCATTTTTCACTGAATAAGCAGCAAGGGTGAAGTAACATTACAGTATTTACTTTAAAAGTGCACTCAATGTTCCACATCTCTTTGAGGACAATCTACCGATCAGTGCCGAGAACATTCTGGAAGGCTTCCACAATGTAAACCACCATGTCTGTATGCCATGAAAATGTGGTGTATCCTGGCTGAAATCTGGACTTGTATATCTTGGTGTAGGTTTTACAACATTTGCATGTTCAAAACAGACTAAATAAATCTCAGGGACGGGGAAGCAGGGGGCTGGGGGCAGGGACCGGGGCGCGAGGTTTTAGTGGGATTCTCCATTCACTGACGATCCTTCTCCCCGCGGCGAGGACGACCGGGAGATCCCTCTTTCAGTGTTGTCGGAACTAGAGCCGCTTTGACTGTGCTGGTCGGCAGATGTAGCGCTGGAAGTTGGTGTTGACTTTGCTTTCTCCTTAAAGTCTGTGATAATAACAGTCAGGTCTCCTACTGTGACTTCCAAGTGTTGGGCGCTGCTCCTGTCCACGTTTTTTAATCTTGGCCTGCAATGGGAAAACAGAAAACGCAATTAGAAATCCTCTTGGAAAAACGATGAACCGACAACCACACGTGCATTACGTCATGTTTATTCATCACATTGGGTGTTCCTCAATAGCTAACAAGACATCGGGTTCCCATTAAAACAGAGCATTAGTCCTACCAATTCATGGTCACTAGATCTGAAAGCAATGTAGCTAATAGTTGTGGCAAATTGTTATATATTTTTGAATTCACCTTTGAATGTACACCTGCAAAAAGAGCTTAATGTATTACAGTTCTCTATTGGTAACACATGCTTATGAAGAAACAAGCGTTATAGATGGTTAGATTAAGGGGAAAAAAAATATATATATATATTTAGCTGCACTACATGTACCATAATGCCAATTTACCTCATTTTCTTGTGACTGTTCTTTTTGAGTGTGGTTTCCTTTTCTGTTTTATCTTTTTTCTCTTTCTTTGGTTGTGTTGGGGAAGCAAACTGCTGGGTTACTTGCTGTGCAACCAACTGGGAAACTGGACGAGGTTTCCTGTAATACAAAACATACAACTTTGATTATGAAAATTATCCAGACAAACATGCATTACAGCAACACTGAACAGTATGTCACACACATACAGACACTTAAATAAATCCTAAACCCTTTTCATCCACATTTAAATTCATAAATGAATTTACAAAGATGCGTCTTTAATATAGTTGTAATTATATACTTCCTGAAGTTCACGCAACTTAAAAGATCAGTTTTCTACCATATCATCCATATCACATCTAGCATCTTAATGCAGTTATGGACATGCCATGGGATAGAAACATCCATTATACAGAATTCCTAATCAGTGATTGTTTGAAGAATACTTGACTTGTATAACAAGGAACAGGTAGATGCTCTGGGAAAAAGCGATGTCGAGGCTTGCTTATAAAGTGGAATAAACAAAATGATTAATTTTAAGTGTTAACTGGTGCCAGTGAAACAACATGAAGCACAGAGCTGATGCCATCTCTGAAGATGGATACAGCCTGGATTACACGTAACTACCCACAAAGTAAGCAAGGGACACTAAAATTCACACAAAGCAATGGAACTGCAGTAAAAACGGCATCATAGCGGCAGTAATTTCCGTTCCAAATTAAGAAAACAATTGTAAATAAAGTGCTTAAAGGATTGTCATGACAACAGAAAAGCATTTATATTTATTTCAAATAATATATTTTCAAATCCAAAAAGAATACAAAATATTTGCCACATTATAGAAGCCCAGGTAACGTTGAGAGACAGCAGATGCATTACACATTCAAACCACTTAGGAGTACCATATTGCACAGAACACAGTCAACCCCATTAGGATGTCTTTAATTCAGATATCTGTGTGCCACCCATCACTGATATATCTGGGTAATCCTTGTGTTCAAACTCATGCTGGTGAGAAATCACAGATGTGTTCAATAAAAGCACAGAACTGTCCCCTAAAAGCTAATGCATGTAAAGCTCATACCAAACCAAGGATCCCAGAGGTGTACTTTATATTATCAGAGAATTTCCCAAGTTACACCACAAATCACAAAAAGAGAAACTGGTGAACTTTGATTACACTGAAATAAACATCTACTGTGGAGATCTTATCACAGTTGTAAGTGTTCCCCTGCAGCTGAACCGTTTCTCAACATTGCCCTGGTGAAGGGATTAAAAAGTACAGTAGGATAACCTAATCACCACATATACTGCTCTTTGTTGTACAATTAAGAATGCGAGTATTAAAAAGGTATCCATATCCTTATACTATTTTTTAGCAAGAGAAAAAAATACTAATGCGGTTTATTCTGTTGGCAAAACCAGCAAGCTTAAAAGTGGGTCACTTGTTATCCCTTTGGATATGTGAAGGCGCTGCGGCGGCATTTAATGATGCGATTTCTTGCTTTGAGAACTGGTTACAGAACGAATGGGTGACATTTGTAACATGGCTCAGTATTAACATCTCTGCGTGAAGCACACAATGCCCTGCTTCTCCCTCACTCGAGCTGTGCATCTATTACAGGTGGACAAGATGGTAATCGTGAGAGATCCCTAATCAGATTAAGTTCGTCAGCTGTGCTACATTATAACTGTCACTGATATTCATAACCCCTCAGCCAGAATTTATTTCACATCCGTGTACAAGACACACACACACAAAAAGCAGCCGTGGTGTACTACATCAAGGGCTAGACTGCAGCTCTCTCACACACATACATGCCATCGAATGTGTGTGTGTGTAACGCCACTACCAGATAAATTATTTGTATTTCTAATACATAAATGTAGGCCATCTGCTGTGAAAGAGGAGTGTAAACTGCTGTTACTTGGGAAGTAAATGCTAAAGCTTGAATAGGTTATATTCTTAAATGTTGAGGGGGTAAAATATATATTAAAGAAAAAAAAAGAAAACTGAACCTTGTCATAAGAAATTCAGATTTGCTAAATATCATGAACAGCCCAGTCTGAAAAGACCATTTAAGCTGCCTTGGCTAAAGCATATTCTCAATGACAATATAAGATTAATAATTTACATTTACTGAAGAACTCATAAATAAACAAGGCATTGGACACCTGTTCCATCGGATACACTAAACTTGAAGGATCTTACTATAGCTCACTCACTGCCAAAATACAACTGCTGTTCAAAAATGGCACTCGTTTGGATTATACAGACTAAGATATCTATATATTTTTTAATCAGAATTACCACAATAATACTATAAACATCAAATGGAATGGAAGCTTTTAAGATCCATCATCTAATATAAACCCATAAAAGGCAGGTAACCATGCACAGGATTTATCTTTTTCATCACAGAAGATGTTCTTTTGCCCTGGACTCATAAAGAAGTCTGAGAAACAATGCGTCTCGATCTTGTGTCTGATTATATGCTTGGAGTGCACCCAGTGCATGTCTGGCAAAAAAATGTAACTTTATAAAAATTCATTAGTGTAAACGGCTCTACTAAAAGACCCATCTGCTCTCCTGCCACGGTATGAGCATGCGGTAGAGATCGCCCCTGGAAGTGATCTTTCAATTCAATCACACCCTTATTGCACACTGCCCTCTTTCCAGCTGACATTAAACAGATGAGCCCTACAGGCCTCCAACAGAAACAGCCCCCCAAAACTCACTGCATTGTAACTACTGCAGGGGGAAAAAAAAAGAAGGAAAAAAATGTTAGAAACTATAACCCACAGAAAGAACAAGCAGACATGCCCAGAAATTAGGTTTAACTGTTGGTCATCAGCCAGATAGAAGGATTTATTTCTCAGGTACAGGAATAAGCTTTACAAGGATTGATGCATGTTTATTTTTATATTTGTATTAATATTGTGTTCCTATATATAACAAAGCATACAACCTGGAATTTGAATGTTGTTTTAAAGCCAGTAAAACCACTTAGTGTGCTTTTAAATAAACAATGTTGATGGATTTGAACGCTGAAGAAATTCTCAGGAATTTTGCCTCCTTACTCCCAATCAAGCCACAGTACTTTCTTTGAACCAACTTATTTTAATTATTTTTTTATACTTATAATTATTAAAGGCATCAAGTAATGCTCAGTATTGGACCATGAGAGTATTTTTCAATATTTTTAAATTTTCCTATATTCAACTGGGAAGTCAGCCCAACTCACTACAGCTTTCACAACTCTGTTTCATACTTTTTACAATCTTTTATTTGTTTTTAATGTCGAGTTCCTCTAAATGAAGGATTAAATGGTAGAAATCAGGGTCATCCTTTTATACATTATTGAAGTGTTTGCTTACAGGGCTCACTGGCATTTAATCTTCCCGTGATCACACAGCTATTTATAAAAAAGTAATTAGAAATGCTGTGCTGGGAAAGAAGAAAAAAAACTTTCCTCAAAACGGTTCACAGGAAGGGTTCATGAAAGTGTTCAAAAACCTTTAATTATATGATAGGTAATTTTAAAACGCAGCATTTGTTTCATTCTTGACACATATAAACCTTATGATAAGGTTGCAAAATTGTATCAGATGTCCTGTAAGAGAGCGGAGTGTGTGTATTGATTCAGATGAACATTTTGGAGAACTGAGTTAAAGGGAAGTACACAAAACAAGTGGGCTAATGGAACAAAATGTTAAAACAAAATGTGACAATACCACTACATTTGCGAGTATAAGATTTTATAACATATGATCAATTTAACCCCCCATAAAACATTAGGCCTACCTAACAAACACATACTTTTCTAAAGATTACATGTGCTGGTTATTTTCCTTTCCTACACTAAATACGGTCCAGGTACGATAAGTTTCAGATTAAACATTTTCTCAGATGCATCCTTTTCACCTTGATTCAAAAAGATTTGTAATCTTTCTGAATACAAAATGTGCATCTTAAACAAAAACAGATTTACAACAGTTGTAACTATTATTGCATTCCTAATAATGATTCATGTATGAACATTTCTGCTGACATCACACAAGACAGTTTTGTTATTATACAGACAACCTTTGCTTTTATTTTTACACTTAACAAATCCTGACATCACAGGTTCCTAATGAATCATGTTGAAAACTTGAGACTGCAATTTAGTAAGTGTTGCATGCAAAAGAGTGTGCCATGCAAGAGCACAGGTCCTCACTCTGGCACTCCCTATTGCTGTAACACTAATGAAATCAAGATGGCCATATCTGAAAGAAACATACAGTCAGTACGATATTAGCTTTAACTACAAAACAGATCACTGATCTAATAATATACAGCAGTAAGTTCAGTTACTAATCAGAGCTGTTTCCAACACAGGCCAGACTGCACATCCAATCAAACTGTTAAAATCAATGCGCCTCTTTCATTAAACATTCAAATGACCCAAAAATACAACTTTACAGCTGAAGTACTTATAAGCATCTAAAATGCTGTTTCAGGGAAGTTGCCTCGTCCAATTTTCATATTATTCCAATTAAAAATGACTTTCTTCAAAACCGTTATTAAAACACAGATTTTCAGATCAGTAAAGGAAAAGTACGGAAGCTTATTAGCGCCACAGAGAAAAAAAACGCAATCTCATATTAATGCAATAGACCTATGTTTCTTTCTCTCTCTCTCTCTCTCTCTCTCTGTGTAGCACTAATAACCTTCTGTAGAAAAGCTCATTATAATTTACATAAAATGTATGTTCCTGAATAGGTCCTTTATCAAACCACCACAAATCAGCTTACTGACAGGAATAACTTTGTGCAAACAACCTTAAAATTAAAGTGTGAATTTGTCTCTTAAAATTAAATAAAGTGAAATACTTAAATGTACTGGAATGCATACCACTAACTATGCAGAATATTAAAAACAAAACTGCTTTTTAATTGACACTACAGAAAAATGGAAAAAGAAAAAAGGGAACACTGAAATGGGAAGGCTGCCATAGCACCCTAACCTGACCCAGTTTCTGACAGGCTTTTCCAGAACATAAAGTGCTAGGTGGGCTCAGATAACAGTGGCAATGGAGTGAATGCTTGACAGGTCATCCATTTAAGAGTAGATTTCAAATCATGCCTGGTGCCTCTTCAAACAGCACTACACACCTATAACAACACATAGAATAACAGATATATCGGAGGTATTTAGCCTGGAAGAAAAATATAAACTCCCTGTAAAATACAGCAGTCCCACATGATGATACATGATAGGCATGCTGAAAGCCAGCCGGATTTTCCTCCCTATTACTCTGTACTTACAACAGCCACCTCACTTTTAAAGCACTTTTTTTCCCCTCTCTTTGAGATCTGTGAAATGTGTTAATCCTTAAAACTATTAAAATTTTTTTAAAAAAAAAGTGTTTTGTGCTTGCCGAGTGCGATGGTGCTTTCGTGCTATGGGGATTAATGTGTGTGGGGGAGGCTGTTAGTCATTTCTGAAATCCCGGTCCACCGAGGAATCAAAATATATTCATGCCACACTACTGCTTTAGTTAGTTTTTTTCTTTTTTCTGAGAAGATATGACTCTATAGAAGGGGAAGTTTGATCTGAAGGAAAGTTACTTCTCAGCCTGTCCTTCCCAGCTCATTTACAGATTCCACCACACACCATACATCACCAATGGTCACACAAAGACAGACAGTCCAAACACACGGGATTAGTTTGCATCACTCGCATGCATCATTTGCTGGCTAATGCAATAGCATAGTGGGGGGGGGGGGGGAGGAGAGACAGTAATTCTGTGGAAAAATGGTTAAATGAACACACAATAAGCATTTTAACAGCTTCTCACACACAAGTATCATCAAGTTAAAACAAAGAGGCTGAATATCAACATCTTTAATGAAAAGGGGATTGCCTTCCATTAACTTTTATGTTTAATTTATTTATTGTTTTAAACACTCACAACCCATTCCTAAAAGGATTCTCACAAAGGATTTCCATACCCTGTTCTGCTGGGATGCACAGTCTCGCCAAAATCAGTAAGAATATCACAGGAGCACTCAAATAGTATAAAGTCATAATCATCTCTCGGATACTACATCAGATTAGTCTTCATTTGAACTGTCGGCAAATCAGCTCAAATGACCTTATACAATTATTAATTGAAATGAGAATGATCCCAAATTGAATATAATTGCTTTGACATTAATACAGTGTGCACACTGTGCATGCCGATACATACTTTATTTATTCAATGCATTCAATAGAAGCAGAAAAAATGGCTAATGGAGTCTCACAGAATGAAATTTAGAGTTGTGAAGTGCTTGGAGATAATGCACAAAACATAGATCATACTTTGAAAGGAAGCAAAACTGCCCTGACATTCAACTCCCTGCATTTCTGTTGCTTCTAATGTAAGCTGTAGTTAAATTCCACATTTTGTAAGTCCAACACAAAATATATTGGTCCTCGATCAAGAACAAACTCCCAAATGGTCAGGGGTGTCTAATTTAGACAAAACAAAATGAGATATTACTTTCAATTAAGCAGATTAAAATTTAAAACAAATAATTAGTGATGTTCCAGAGTCTGAATATCCATTACATTTGGCTTCTCCTAAAGTGCAAAATATGCATTAGACCTAATGAATAGGGCTTCATGTTTTCTCAATCTGTCAAGAACAAAATAAGATAAAAATGCACATCACTGAAGTTTTGGCAAGATGAAATCACTCATCTACTAGTATTTCTATTGTCATGTCAAGGTCAGGCAAATTAAAATGTTTGCAGTGTGTGCAAAAGACAATGCTGTTCTTTATTCCCAGTCAGGAAATGTGGATAAAATTCATTACTGCCACCACAATGGCTCCCTCTTTTGAAAATGCAAGATGAACAGATTATATAACAAAATACTGCTTTATATTTGATCATCTTTAAAACATGTTCAGAAGCCAGTCTAGACAGCAGCAGCGGCCACTCAAGTTATTTACAGATCTTGTTCATCTTCTGGTTCACGTTCTTCATGTCCCACAGAGAAAGTCATGACACGGGACAATCGTTAAGATGTAATTTTACGATTTTGTAATTCACATTTGCGGTTGCTAATATTTATGTAACGTCTTGAATTTCGAAATTCTTCATTGGATATTTATTACATGCTGTGTTCTGCATTCATAATACGGCACTGGAATGCCCCCCAAGTCATTTTAAGGTAAGGTTTACTGCTTTTATTCTTAATAATGTTACACAAAATCAAACCATTAACATTTTGATTTACAAATTAACTTTAATGAAATTCACCTCAAAATATGATGTTCCTCAGAATATTGGTCTGAAAATTATGATGGATCCCATAATTTGAAAGCACTAAAATACCCCACTGGCGAAAGCAATTAGGCATTTTGTTATTTTAGCATGGATTCAACCTTTTCATAGACTCACCTATGAGATTTATTTCTGTATGAAAAGTAAAAAAATAAAAATAAGATTAAACAATTACAAAATAAGGTTAGTACATCCACCACAGTGCTAAAAAAGACATTCAAATTGATCAGAACATTTAACAATAAAATACAAGTGATATTTAAGTGTCCTTTTTTGTTTTCCAATCATTTGCCGCGATTCTTTTAACCTTCAGTCTTTTAATGATGTGGCAAAGCTCCCATTTTAGTATCTTTATTCTGCTGTCTGTTCTTGTAAGATGTCTGACCCATTTTCACTTACCAGTTCTTCTTTCATCCATTTCAGTGATTTCACTCCAAATATATTCTGTGGTTTCCTTCTTGTTGTGCCCAGCATGCTTGCTAAGCACTTTATGGAGCCTGTTCAATCCCCCCGGCTAATGTTTGGATCAGAAACACAGGTCAATACTATGAGGACACCGTAGTAGATTGTTTGTTTATATCATCGGTATTCAAGGGCCACATAGACAGTTTAACTGGAAGGAAGGTTCAGGACATACTAGCGATTCAAATAAAAATAAAACCTCTTGCCATCCCTGTACAGCAAATGTTTTCATCAAAATAATCCACCTAGTAGGTCTATCAAATGGTAAATGGTAATTTTGTCTTAGAAATGTATAGCTTGACAGCCCATCAGTCCTAATCACCTCCTAGATATTTTTTTTTTTATTCTTGACTTCTGCATTCCAGCTCCTTCCATAACATTTCGATGGGGCTAAGGTCATGCCACTAAAGAGAAAAGCTCATCAAATTATAACCTGTAATTTTTCATTTAACATATGATGGTTTTGTGATTGGGGTCACTATCATTGACCAAGACTTTCAAACTGAAGACATCTTTCTGGAAGTAATACTCAGCATATTATTAGCTCTTTGGTTCCAGGACTTTTCTTTATGAAGGGCTGCTGCAGCTTTACATTTTAAGACAGAACCTCTCGATTCAAGATTTCCTCTAATGCACTGCTTCCCATTTGTTACAATGAACAAATAGAGAAAACAGACTTCCAGTGAAATTGCAAAGAAGTACTGTAAAGGTGCTTAAGCATAATAGTCTGGGGCAGTCCCAGAAGGCCACAGTTTTCCGTTCCAATGGTCAAAATGCTGTCCACTGCAACCGATGAACTTGAAATCACAACCACACAATCTCTGGAGCCCTCTTTAGAGTATGTTTACTTGCCCTCCCCATTTATGCATCTTGAGATTATAAACACATCAGTCCACTCAGCTAAGCTTTACTAACAGGGCTCTACTGGCAATAGGGGTCACAATGGGCCTATTTTAACTCTGAACAACTGAAAGGGAAATTTTTCCCTGGGTATTGCTTCCTTTATTATGTCTAAATCACCCTCTAAAAACAAAGAGATGCAAACTGTACACCATATTTAGTTTCCATAGAACATTTTATTTTTATTGCAGCAAGCTGAAGAACAGCCATTGCCAGTTTCGTATACTTTAGAATTACTTTAAAACAAATGTAACATATTAAACCAAAGGTCAACCTTGAGTAAGAAAAAATACCCAAGCAATTTTTGTGTGGGAGGGAGGGGGAGAGAAATCAGATTTTGGTGGATCCAGTGTTCCTCACATCTAACAAAATATAATAAACGGAAAGACGACTACTCAGTTACTAAGCATTTCTCTCCACTGTAATAATCTTCTTCAAACAGTACCTATCCATTTGCTCAAAAGGATTTTTAATTATACGTTGCTTAGGCTATATCTCTGTGCCAGTCTAGTAAAGCTCCCACACCAACAAAACATGTTATTGCCACGCTGATCTCACACTATCCTCTTGCTGCATCTCCCATTTTTAACAGATGGCTCAGTGCCTCCCATGGTTTGTTGCAGCTCAGCAGATTTCAATCTTCTTCCCCCCCAAAATGGCCTGTACTTACATCATACGTCATTAAGAAGGAAAAAAAAAACACAATCAGAATTTTCCGGTATCTGCAAATGGAATTCAGATGCAAAAGGGTCTCTAAAAATGTCAAGTTAAATTCCCACTTGAATATAGGTCATCATTTATATGATTTGGAAGAATAAGTAATAGGCCTAATATAATTTATAAAGCAGACCACATGAAAAGTGGAAAAGAGTATCAAAAGGGACTCAGAAACTTGCAACTGTAAATTTCTCTCAGGGCCACGTTGTATCTTTCTTCACAAAATAATCTCATGTGCAGTAAGTGTTGGTAAGTGCTAACAGAAGAATGGGAGGATCTGCATCACATCCTGTTCAATTACCAGTCTTTTACTGTTATTGTTACATACAAAAAGGACAGCTACTGAAAAACTGGTTGACAATACCAAAGGAGATGTTTATATAACACCTATTGCTATTTAGGTTACAAGTGAATAAGAGAATAGTAAAAACCTACAGAGAAGTAATGAAAGGTTCACACCTAGTAATCCTGGATGACAAAAGATGTCCATTTTCTTTTGTCCTGTAATACTACAACAAAAAACCCTTACACTACATTAAGCTGTCAGCATTCTACAATTAGGCTAGGTCCAATCTGACAATTCCCAGATTCGCCATTGGCAGCCCATAGATCTAGATGTTTACTGATACATATAATATCCCATTTTCAAATGACCTTTAAAGAGGTTAAAAGAAATACCACAGTTAGCAATGTCAGACTTCCTATTTTATAGCAACGACCTAAAAACTGTCTGTTACCTCATTTGTTTGGATATCATATTTGGCCTTAAAAACACTCAAATCACAAACCCCTTTCACTGTAAAGCTGTAGAGAGAGGAGAGATAATCCACACACTTTACTTCACAAGATGTTACAAAGAACTTGCTACACTGACACTCTCACCCATTCAACATCACATTCCTTCAAAATCTCTCTCAGTTCTATTACTTCCGAATTTCTCCTTTTTGGAGTAAAACGGGTATCAATTCAGACAGACATAACTTGAGACAATGCGTTAATTACAAGACTAGATTTCAGTAACAGATGTACCCTTGAGCAAGGTACTTTACCTAGATTGCGCCAGTAAATGCCCAGCTGTATAAATGGGTAACGTTTAAAAAAAGAATGTGATATATTGTAACAATTGTAAGTCACCCTGGATAAGGGTGTCTGCTAAGGAATTGAGAAATTGATCAATTAGGTACAGACAAAATGTTATAATAAGATATAATTTAATGGATATTATATAGGATATAATACATAACTAATTCTGGGGTTGTTAAATGAAACAAGTACAAATCTTATTTATTATAAATACATATTATACATGTGGTAAATATGCATTGTGTTACTAAACAGGTCAGGTTGTGCTGTTCTTTAACCATGTAAATATTTAGGCTATAAAATAATAAATCGTGAATCAAAAACAAAGTGTATTTTTAAAAATATGTTTCCAAATGGCTGAACAATTTAAGAAGACCCCCCACCACCTTTCAGCCAAAGGCATATTGACTGAGATGGATGAACCTGGATGATATGCAAGTGCTAAACACTTAAGATTTCCTTGCACATTAAAATAAAGCTTAAATGTGTCTACTTCATTAATACTGGGATCCATTTAACCGGAAACTTTGGGGATATTGGGTTTTCAAGGTTAGACTCTAAAAACTAAGATTGTCAAGGTCTACACAAGCATTTTATGCACTGTGTATGCATGTATACAAATGGCATGCCTAACAGGTAGAATTGCATCAGAGTATGGGTATTCTGTGCTGAGTTAGTTCGGTACAACTTTGAGGGGCTGACATTTTCATGATTGTTCAGATACAGGTTAGCAGAAGAGGAGTGGATTTAGATCCAGAAACACCAGAAGAAATCTTAGGTTGTAAATGTTGGAATTTAGAGAAAGACATCTCTACTATGTACAAACATGGCTTCAAAATCAGGAAAAGTAATGTATAATACATTTGCATCCCTGAGAGGAAGTCAAAGCTAAAATAGAAAAGCACTGTGAAGTAGTTCTACATATCAACACTGGTCATTTATAATGTAGAACACCTACTGCTATCAAGATAGTTACAACGTCAACTAAGAAAAAATGTGAATGCCATTTAATAACTCCATTCATAAGTCTGCAAAAGACTGAAATGATTAAGGAAATAAATCTGCTGCAAATGGTAAAAACAATCTTCATATTCTCATAAAGCTACCATGAAAATGTGTTGGGGGGGCGGATAGAAGTATATGGACTTCCTCATGTTTGATGAGCTAAGCAATAATGTTTTTCCTACACATTCTGCCAACATATACATATTGCTTAACCCCACGTTTAAAATAATGTTTCTTGATCTCTGTCCTGTTCACAAGTCAATGGATGATCTACAATGAAAAAATATTAATTAATAAATACGATGGTTGAGCAATATGTGCTAGATTTCAAGCGTCAGACGAGAAAACGTAAAAATAATGACTTTTGTACAGAGCTACTTGTATGTTATGAGCAATCAAGCATTAAGCTACCTTGAGCTATAAACCTTCACAGTATAAAAGTAAATGCACACTAAAATCACATACTGATGTCTTCTACAACCAAAATATACAAGGCTGTATTAAACTAAAAGCTTTCTGGGGCCTTTGGTAAAAATAGCATCACACTTGTCTATATTGACACACAATTATTACGAACTGAACACTGGAGCAGTGACACAGTTAATAGGAGTTATAGTAAAAGGCACACTGCAACATGTAGGAAGGGATTGGCCCAAAAGAAAAATCTAAATCCAGAAATGCTGATAAAGCACCAAAAAATGCACTCTTTGACACTAGCTTACATGTTATCATCTGCAGTTTAATGGTTGTCAGTCATTTAATAAAGTTGCTCATACTGAGCCAGCAGGCTTGTCTGACACTTGGAAGCACATTTTAGTTCACTCCAATTCAGACTTGGTGCTTTATAACGTCTTTACAAATAATATAATGTCTAAGGCTGGCATTTCTGCTGTGTTGTTTTTATTCAATCATTCAATATTTACTTTACTGCAGTATCTCAATCACATTGTCTTTTAGAGATCATATTCAAATTGCATGTGAAAAACTAGGCCGACTGAGGAAATCGAGCATTATAATGCTTTATTTTTATATTTATTCTTCATTTAATTTAATAAATAAAACCTAGAGATAAATTCACAAGGATTAGATTTCCGAAAACCTTATAGTGATCCTAACTGGGTACTTGATATTTCAAATATATTTCAGCCTTACTTCAAATGATCACTAGAAGCATTGTGAAAGCTTTCCAAAACCATCCTCATCAATGTGCTTTCAATTACAGTAAGCTTTTTCACCTTTCTCTCAAAGCACATGGAGCTCTGTTAAACCTGTACTTTATAAAACATTCATCTCCCCCTTAGCGATCGCACGGAACCTGCTCCAAATGTACAACTTGTCAGCATTCATTACAGAGTCTGTCTTCAAAGGTCTGATAAGGATCTGTTGAATGCAGCAAATTCTAATTCTATAGATGAAAAAGAAACATGTCACAATGATAAATGAATAAAAGACAGTCTAATCATGGCTGAGCTAATAAGCTAACCTATGAAAATGAACAAATACATCCTGCACATGCACAGTTCTACTCTGTGTAAACAGCTTCTTAGCTATTAGTAAATGTATATTGATTAATTATGGAAAAAATATGAATTTTAATACATTCATAGATTGTATCTCCAAAGACACCGAGTGATGATGTCACCTTCATAAACTTCCAGCTGCCCACAGTTGAAACAGGATTCCTGCTGGAAACAAGATATTGCCTCTCATCTGGGCTATGCTAACCTCCTGGTGACACAATTTCTAAATGAAATCAGAAAGCCTCTGATTTCACACTGATTAAGCCGTTGCATACTAATGAACCAGGACCATGTTGAGCTCGACAGCTGCTGCGGTCTCATCTCCTCTGGCGGCTGCAACACCTCGAGGAGGCTAACCCATTTGCAGCATGGCTCACGAGAGACAATTAAGAAAACATAACCAAGAAGACCTGAAGATACTGGGGGAAATGGCCACGTGTCAAGAAGGATTATATTAAAAAAATAAAAAATAAAAAAACACCAATCTCTACATTTTTAAACCCACATTAATCCGATCTGGCATTATTCCGTGATCTTTTGCTACAATCTATATTTTCAGTTTAAAAACCGCAAGGAAGTAAAGGTTTCTTTTCGGCTACGTTTACTTCTAAACTAACGTTCTGGAACTCATACGCCGTCTCTGGCTGAGAATCACAAGCGTCAATGTCAGGACAAATATAACTACAGAATAGTGTTTGTCAGCTGGCTTTGCCAAAGCCTCTCCCATGACCACAAAAACACTTGCATGACTGATGGCGAGGGAGCTGCAGTAATTTAATGTCTTTCCCCACTCCCCTGAGGTCATCCTCTCATCCAGGCTGTGGAAGAAGCTTGTCACAGCTGTAAGACAAATGCTCATTCTATCTAGTCTAGTTAGATTATGACTTGGGACTTTCAGAAGCAGGTCAGCAAAACAAAGAGAGGATTCTCCCCGATTCTACTAAAAGCAAAATATTCTTATATTGCTTCTCTCTCAGACATATTTTATAACGTTTGGTCTTGACTCTTGACAGTAAAAAACAAACACACATGGCAGAAAGCTGGGGATACAAAGAACTGCATTGTAGCAAATGCATCTGTATTTATATCATATATTGACGTCATTCATTTTCTTCCATTCCTATCGAATTTCATTAATGTGAAGTGCCTGGACCACAAAGATTAGTAAAGATGGCCTATACGAAGTAATCTGACCTGTGATATGTGTAGTAATACATTTAAAATAAAAGGAAGACACTTAGGCTCTTTTTGTGCAGGACTAATTTTGTTAACCGCTTTAGTTTTAGTTTTTGTTAATACATTAAAATAATCTATTAACCAGGTATGTATGGTATGACTACTAAAACTGCAGCACATCAGGTCAATAGCAACAAATAAAAAACAAAGAATCAGGAATCATAACAACAGTAACTATATACAAACATTCCTAATATCCAGTTAAGAAATATTAAAGAATATCCAGTTTAAGCTAAATAAACATAATTGCCAAAGACGTGAATTAATCACAAACATAATCCGAAACATTCTTGGTGTTATTCATGGATTATTCAATTTAGATTTGGACCACAACTGAAACAGAAATGTCACTACCGATTCAAACCTATTACTTCCTAAGCCGTTGTTGCTGTGGAGACTTGACTGTGGTGATCGGTGATTATCTAAACCCTTTGCTTGTTCCGAGTGATAGGATGTGCAATCTAAATGTTTAAACACTCTCTGCTACTATGGTTACACGCTAGCAACCTAAAACTGACAACCAGGATGGTTTTACGAAATATTTTCATGTCCACATAACTGATACAGTAGTATCACATTCCCCATTTCTCTCCCTTAACTTACAACTCACTGCACCAATCTTAAAAGATACCAGAACCTTAATCAAATATTAATGCATTTACCATCTTTAATTACCTTTCTATTTGGTTTAAACAATATATAAACCTGTATTAGGTACAGGATTTAATTTTAGTCATATAACCAGGCTGTTATTGACAACGGTGTTTGATTAGGCCTATGCATTGCTGGGGTCAATTAAAAATAAGACTGTATTGTGGGCTGATGAGCAGAAATACAAATACAGGTCATATATTCAAAAACTCAAAATACTAACACACAGTTTTCACTGCATTACTAAAAATATAGATTCATCAGACTAATTTTGTGTATCGAGGCCACATCTAATGAGCAAACAGGCAGCTTCAAATAGCAACTTTAAAAGAAACCACAACAACTGCTAAAGCCGTGTTGATCACTGACAACCAAAACAGCCCTGGTGTTACTACAGTCACACTAAAAATGTTTTTGAAAGGTTTGTTTTGTGTTAAATAAAGCCCAAGTGTCCTGTAAAAGGCACAGTAATATCCCATTTGCAGTTTTTCTTTTTTTTTTAAGTTTAATTTCACACCTAAATCATTAATAACATATAGCATATGGTTTGAGGAAACATGGACCCTTTTATATTTCAGTTATTGTTATGGTTTGCAGGTATTACATTTGCACATATATATGCATATGTAATAGTATTCATGCATGCATTTCTAAATGCATACATGTGTATGGCTGGGTATTCACATTGATTGAGATTGAGGTATCAGAGTGAAACATTGTATAACCCTATATTCCCTGTATGTGCATATACAAAATTTTATTTTCTAGTTGCCACCATGCTATGATTACTTGTATTGAACTTTCACATCAACATGTTAACAAATAATGCACCACGAAAGGCTGAAATGCAGTCGCTTTCAAAAATGCATTGAATAGTAGAGTAAAAAATAAAGGGCACCTCAAAGGACACATCAAAACATTAACCTTGTTGTTCACATAGCAGGCCTAGACTTTTTATCCTTCATGCACAGAGAGGGCAGGACACGTGAAGACTCAATCACAACTCCCTTGGTGTGAATAGAGAAGTCAGATCCCACTGAAACTGCACTGCATCAGTTCCTGTATTCAGTGTGCCAGTGATAGCAACACAGACACTATCTATTCCTAATAGGAACATGCCTTAGTGCTTTGATTGCACTGCTGCGGTTGTTATAATCATTTGTATTATCACTACTGAAAGTATACATTTGCATACTCACAATTCAAACTATGCATTACACTTTTTAAACAAGATCAGCGTTTTCCCACAACAGTCTCCTTTCCCACACACCACCACCCTTCTACAATCGTGAGAATCCGACATTTACAGCCAGACATTTACAGCAGGTCAGAGACGGACGAGGCACACGACGTGTTAGCGGGCCGACTCGGGAGGCGCACTGGGGGCAGGATGTTGTGGGAAAGCCCGGCGCAGCAGCAGCAGCAGCCGGCAGTTTTGCAAACCACTGTCGGGTCGCACGGTCTCCGTGAGATCAACACCGATTAAAAAAAAAAAAACCAAAAAACCAAAAAAAACACACACACAGACCTAAAACACGCGAGATCGCGATCGTACATTTTAAACCGTGCATAGTCTCGTTTGCCCGTGCAATAAATATGAATGATCATCAACAACAACAGACGGTTCACTTTTGCTACACAACCCCCTCCCTCTCTCTCCCTCTCTCTCTCTCTCTCTCTCTCCGCTGGCATGCATCCATAATGAATGCACACCGCCAGGACAAACATCACCTTTCTAATAATAATGATGATCTCAGGGAGCTTTCCAGGCTCTCCCCCACCCCGGTGTATTTGTTTACCTAGCGGAGGCAGAGCACCTGCTTTGTCTGATGCACCACCACCCCCCCAGCCCCGACAAACAATGGCCCTGCTCGGCGGCAATGCACTGCAGGCGACGCACTCACCGTGTCGAGGTCCCCTTCCTGACATCGCACATCATGCACTTGAAAGCCTCGGCGCTGTTCCTGAACGTGCACACGCTGCAGTCCCAGTATCCCTCGTCGGAGGAAGGCTTGGGCTGCCGCTTCGGCCTTCAAAAACGACAACAAAAACACAACACCACTTTTTTTTCCCCCTGTACTGTCGCCACGCCGGCACACGGGGGGCATCCGCTCGGCCCACTTCCCAGACACACACACACACACACAAAAAGGTGCCGGAGCCCGCCGTGACCCGAGAGCGGTCAGACTGACGAGATATCCGCGCCGACGCTGCAATGAAACAGCCCGTCCGCCATGGTTGCTACACTAGCGGCCACCTCACTCACTCACACACACACACACACACACACATATACACACACACACACACACACACACACACACACTCACTCACTCACTCACTCACAGACACACACACACACACTCGCTCGCTTCAATTATTCACACCCACCGCATCCCCGGCGCATCCCTGTCTCTTACGCGTCGGGGTCGTGCGTTACCTGGTCGGGCTCTTTTTGTCTCCCATGGTGCGCAGAGCGGGTCTGTTTCTACGGAGCGGCGGACGGAGGAGCGGGTAGAGATGACCGCGGCGCCCGGATCACAGCGCTTCCAGCTGGCGTGGAAACTCCAGTCGCAGGGTCACGTGGTGGGGGGGTGGCCAATCAGCCGGCAGGCGATTTCCTGAAAGAAACACGAAGCTGAAGGCGGCAGGTTTGCATATGATGGAGGGGACAGACATTGTTGTTGTGTGTCCCCCCTCCTCCTCCTCCTCCTCCTCCTCCTCCCCTTCCTGTATTATGCACTGTCCACCATGCACAGATGCACCCTCCCTGTAACTGAGCCCTTACTGGATATGCATGCCTGCCACTTCCCCCTGCTCACAGTGACTGAGTCTGGGCGTGCAGTTTTGGAGCTGTCTGGGTCAGCTGCTCCCCCCCCATGCCCCACCACCCACCCAGAAAATGAACAAGTTTGCAATTGTGTCGTCCGGAGCGACTTTATGCACAGCTGTGACAGGGGCTGCAGCCGCCACCACCGCCCTCTGCTCCCCATTCGTGTTTTCAACTTGTTTGCCTCTGAGTTGCACTTCTGTCTCTTGAGCATCAGTGTTTGGCGTCTGCGGGTCCATGAAACCCTGGCGCTGTCGATTGCATTCAGTGCATGTTTCTGTCCTGTCGACCGTGATCCCAAAAGCAAACACACAACGATGGCTATGTCCTGATTATACTTTGAAATGTGGCTTCCACCTGCACCGTTTATGCAGACAGTGCATAGAGAGGCCATTTAGGAGTGTAACGTCACAGGAAAGGGATTCCTCTGTGTTTGCTGGTAAGAATAACAACAATCTTCGAAAACATCTCTTACATATTCATGAAGACTAGTAGATAATATTGCTATTGCACACTTTTTGCATTGCATTAAACACACATTTTCTGTAGTGATATTCTTTTCACTTGGAGTTCTGGAAAAAGGAGGAAAGTACATTTGTATGTGGGTTTTCCCCGTTCATATGTTCTCCATCAACCCCACACAAGGTTAATTACCAAAAAGATCCACAGATTCACCTGAATAACAATAATAATAAATAGTATTTTGTTCGGAAGACTAGTTTCATTGCTTAGCACGTGTTGGTCCAGAAATTGGCCTTCCAGTTGTTTTACATGAAATCTAACTGCTGTGTCTCATAACAATCTTCAGAAATTAAACATCCATTTTTCTACAGGCCTGCACCAACTACTACATAAATCTGTCATGAAAGTGTGCTTGATTTTGTTTTTGAAAAGAAACCAAATGAAAAGAGGCTCCAATGTGCAGAGGAAAGGGTGACTGACAGTTATGGGACAGCTAGTCTTTCAGAGATAGGTTTGCTACAGTGACCACATGTTACTAATGACAGGTTTGCCACTAACACATCAGTTCAGACAGAATATACTGTGGCTCAGTCGGTAATGTCACTATTCTTATGTAAAAGTAAAGCCACGTTTTACATGATAAATATAAAGCTTCATAAATATATAAGTGGTGCCATAGTTCAACCACCCTCCCACTGGAGAGCAATTGACATTGAGAATTCTGTGTGGATGCTACTATTTATAGACTAGTTAGAAAGGATGGCAAATAACAGATCTTGCAGGAAAGCATTTAGCAATCACTCAACACATTAAAGTCCAGGCTCAGATAAATTACAGGATCTAGAGATGCTATCCCATTTCAAGTGTTTTGAGCAAGAAAACAAACTAACCAGACATGTAATATGAAATCCCAATTATTTAACTTAATTTCTGCATAGCCAGTGTATCACCTGCCGAGCACGTTTGTTTGAACAGTGCCTTTTTCGGAAACACGCATTTGTCCTGGATGAAAACTGATAGAAATTGAATTCAACCACAAAGATGAAAGTAAACGCCAAGGTCAAAGGGCTGGTTTAGCATCTGTGCGCTCCATTGGTTCTCTCAGATAATACTGACATGAGAAAGAAACGGCCTACACCTGTTTGCTCTTATGTCATGCTTCACATAAAAATGACTCCAAAATATGAGCTCTATCATTCCCAGATAAAGAAAATCATATTTCCATCAAGACTGTCTGCTTCCCGCTAAGAATGTATTCACACTCCCTTTGGTGGACAGATTCCCCTCTGAGCTGGAGATGCTGGTCAGATGCTGCACGATCTACAGTACAGTATCATTTTGAGCAGTCTCCTTCACTTTGTGTCTAGGCTACCCTAAAATGACGTTTGACACCTTTGATACTCCTAACTGCGGAATATTTAAGTGTCTTCCAATTCCTTAATAGGTTGCCTTGAACTAAATCAGATAAAATGTCTGGTGAACAGAAACCCATTGTAAATCATCCAATCGGTTGTGTCACATTGTAGGGCACCCTTTTATGAATGTCAATGAACTCTCATAGGAATTGCTCTGCATATAAAATAATTAAACTAATTGCACAATCTGTTTCCCTAATTCATTGAGTTTTGTATCTCTCGGTGTATTTGACACTGATAATGGCACACACTTGAAAACACAGAGTGCCGTCTCCAGTTGTACAGGTCTAATATTGTTTTCATAAAGCTGCCAGCATTGAAACCTCAGCATTCGAGGACTATCCTACCAGATTTGCTGTTAGATCCCTTTAGAGCGGTTATATCCCTTTACCTTGTTCTGTTATTCCACCTCCCTTGTATCTTCCTTGCACATCCTCCACACATTTTCTGCTTTTGCTTTCTATTTAAAATGATTCTGTACTTCCTTTGTAAATACCTGCTCCATTCTCAGAGAATGCAGTCCACCCTGTTGGTGGAGATTTGGTGTATTATTGTATTGGTCCTCATCAAATTACTCCATCAATTCTGCATTACACTGCTTTGCACAATGTGTATTGACAGTCATGGTGCCTTTCACACAAAAAACTACTTAAAAAAAACTCTATACTACAGTCCAGTACTGGTTGATGTAGGTGTGCACAATCTTTTTAGGACTAGCTTTTGCTGGATCGGTTATTAACCAAAGGAAAAAAAAAATGAAAAGGGATTAAAACAAATGGAATTTCAACGTGACTTTAAACCTATACTTTTTAGCAAAATGCAAAAAATTAATACTTATAACAACTGTGGACCAACACATGCCTAAAGCACATTCTATTTCCTACAAATGTGAGAATCGCTCATTTTCTGGCTCTGGTCCACATCCATTTGAGCTCATTTCATAGAAGTGAACTCTTTGAAGACTTCCTTCTGCTTAGCTGTGAGCCCCGGCTTACATTTATAAATCAGCGCTTGCCAGATCTGCTCAAAGGGTTTTAGTTCTGGCTTACTGTCAGGGTAGTCCATCACCTTGAGATTTTTCAGTGATAGAAAACAGGTAACATGAACAGGCATGCTGGTGTCAGCAGAGCAACACGACACTCACCTCTCACTTTGTTTCCCGGAGGAAAAAACGGCATAAAATAGTGACAGCGGCAGACTGGGAATGCAGAGGAAAGGGGCAACTGCAGCTGAACAAAAATCAACTTAAAGATAATCAATCAGAATAATAGGAAATTAAACGCTTACATAAATACAGGGTGATTGAGAAGTCACTATGCATCTGCAATAATTAACAATACAGTTTATTGACCTTATTCTGTTCACAGTCAGTGTTTTGGAAATGGTCTCCATGTACTTGCAGGTTAAAAAAAAGAACACCGAACTGGAGAACCTAGATGTTTGGCTTGTCAACGGGAGGTAGGGACTCTGCTGGAGGCCTTGCAGAGATTCAGAGTGAATGTTCTGGAAATCGATCATCTGGATCACCCAATCTGTCACGGCAAATGCATTCTTTCCATAGCGTGGCAATAAACATTACAGGGGTAGTGCTTTCATCCAACTTTATGAAAACTGAGATTTGGGGATTATAGGTCTCTGTTTGGCTTGAGATAATGTAATACTTCACAGCTCCATTTCATATTTTGCTATGCCCCCTCCCCCTATATATGTACAGTTAATACAAAACATTTTTTAAAAATTGCAGTGAAATGGCAAATCTATTATTGTTCTCTTACAGTACATATATACATATTAACAGCAACCGCCTTTATCAATCCACTGCTGCATGAAGGCCTCCCCAAGAGGTTTCCACTTGTTTTGATGTCTTTTCCAGGTCATGCCAGCAAAGCTTCTGATTTCATCTTCCCCTCTTTTATTTGGTTGTTTTCTAGCTCTTTTTTCATCTCTCGGGATCGATTGTATAGCTATTGCATTGGTCTGTTCTTCTTGTGTGTCCGGCCCATTGCCATTTTAACATTTTCATTCTTCCAATGATGCATCATACTTTTGTTTGTTCTCAGATCCATTTATTTGTTTTCCTTGTTATTCCAAGCATGCATCTTTCCATACTTCTGAACTGATTTAATATTATATATATGCAGTAAAATCTATGTAATATTTCCATACTGTATCTTTAAGTTTCCAACCTCTTATGCTCCCACATATTGTATATAGAAGCATGAAGCATAAACTCAGTCAGTACAGTAAAGGTTATTTCAATTCAGCTCCATGCAGTCCAAGGAAGCATCCGAAAGGTTTTGAGTTGCATTTGCCAAATTCCATCCCAAAGCAGTTTGAAATGGGTTTAGAAGCAGATAATCTGGGAGTAACCCTCTCATATGTTAAAGAATAGTTTTTCAGTATAATACATATTAACCTTAGCAGTAAAAAATAACAAAGAATCAACACAATAAGAACACAGGTATGTCAAATTAAAACATTAATGAAGATCCTGGATTTCAGTTATTTTTCACTTCATCTGATGCTACAAATGAAGACTGAACTATGCTGCAGTAATTTACATTTAGACATTTTTAAAGTCACGATCACAACATTAGTTATTCATAGTGTAAAAAAAACATCTCTTAATATATTCTGGAAATCAATATTGCATACTTAACCATCAAGCATTCAATGAAAGAAAACAACAACAGCTTTGAACCACCTTTGTGGTGCCCTTAATCGCTTGAATTCTGCACGGCACAGTGAGCACAGTGGTCTATAATTCAATTGGTGATCCAAAAGACAACTGAGAGATGAGCCTGTACCTTGAGATTTTATAGAACAGGGACATGGACACATACAGGGAACTGTAGATTATACCACCAGTCAATCAATGAGCACTGAACAACCAGTAAACCAGAGTTAGAAATATTATATTCTTAAAAAACACACACCCAATTAACACTAAACATTCAATTTCAAAAAAGGTACTTTTTAAAAATAATTCAGGTTATCTAATATATCACTGGGTGTTATAAATGATGCAATGCAGGTAATATAAAATCAGAAAGAACAAAATAAAAAATAAAACAATCAGCGCAAACCTCTTATCTGGTACCCAAGGGTTGCTCACTCCTCTACACTAACATTACACATTAAAAGCAGTGAGAAATATTTTCCACTGAGAGCATATCATATCAATCAATACTGACGACGATGATGATTATGGTTCAGTTTTACTTTTCCCTTCAAAGCACTTTATTTAAAAAAAACACAAGAAAATGTTTTTTCTAGCATCAGATTCGGGGGAAAATAGTTATACTATTTTATGGAAAAACAGTGATCGACAGATAAAAGTACATTTTGCATAGCAAATGCATAAAGCATGGTTTATTAATGCGCCACCGCTTTTGAACTGAGAAAGATACATTTGACTTGTAATAGGTATCCTTCCATTTGATATTTGACTGGATAAAATAAACATTTCAAGAAAAAGCACAGATTAAAATTAAAGTGTGACCTTTTCAAAAAATAAACTGTGTATATAGATTACATAGGCAGAAATTGTATGTGGAAATAACTTGTAGGGAAGGAACCTGTCTGATGAGATAGAGCTGCTGATAAATTATCAACTCTAATTATTTGCCACAAAGATATTCCGACAGATTCTTCAAATAGAATAAACAAAAATCATACACCTAAAAAAAATCCTCTCAGATAAAAATGTCAACAAACTGTAAATAAATAATTTCTTCAGGAGCTGGACACTTTATATAATAAAAAATGTATAGCTCTCAGTCACTTAGCTCTTCTTCATCACTAAAATATGCACTCTTTTTAATCCTTGGACGTCTGGACTCATCAGATGTAGAAGCCTGGTTTGCACTCTCTGCACTTTGTTTGCGCCTAACTTCCTCTTCCTCGAGTTTTGCTTGCTGCAATGAAGATATAAACTTAGAACTAAAACATGCATTACATAACATTTAACAAAAGAGTAGCTAATGTTGAGGTGAATTTTTGGTCTTAAACTCAGTGGAATTGAAAGGACTTTACATTTATCAAGGACTCCCATTCGAAGACTGCATTTTGACTGGAAACTAAACTAATGTCAGATTCCGGTGAGTTTTGGGCAATGCACTGTCATTATATCAAAATGAGGGGTCAACTTTATTAAAAATGCCTCTCAGTAAATGTATTTAGTGAATAACATTATCCATTATTCTGTTATGCTACATGGTTATTCGATATAGGGTTATTCTATATGGAATAGTCTCCTGATCCCTTGATTGTGACATTTGTCCTATATTTATCTTTGGAAAACATTGGTACTGGATTTTTATGAACTACCTGGAAAGCAATAGCTTGGCTGAGACTGTCAAGAGCAGGGTCTTCTCCCTCATCTTCACTTTCCTCTTCCTCGCTGCAGATTGGAAAAAAAATATATATAAATCAAATTATAAGTTATGTTATAATCATCTTCAGTATTTATTGATCCACTGCTGGCTGAAGGCCTCCCCCAAATATTTAAATTGTTTCTATGTAGTCTCTCTTTTCCAGGTGCTAAGGAGAAACTTTGTGAAGGTATAAAACTAATTGAAATACTGAAGCCCACTACAATACTACAGAATTAGACTCCTGTGTTCAACACTTCATCATTGGCTTAAAATCCACTGCAACAATTATACTGCTCTGTTTCAATTGAGCAGGATGCTTCAAGAACCTCCAGCTAAAAGCATAATAAATAACAAAAGCCTTATCTGGGGATATGAGAATATAAAAAACAATATCAACACTCTACTTACACTTCTTCTGGTTCTTCTGATTTCTTCTTCTTCTTCTTCTTTTCTTTCTTTTTTGGAGGTTCTCTTTCACCAAGCAAATTTTTTGGGCAGGCATAACTTAAGTGACCAGAGTCCTAAAATGAAGAAAGGTAGGTTCAATTAGAAGGCTAACAATAAAATGTATGTAGAGTGTGTAACCCCCATTTCACTCTAGAGGAAGCATCTTAAACTCCTTTCCCAACAGGCAGTAGTGTCATCTTGGTTTTGTTTCAACAGTTGCAAGATACTTCATAGGACTGATTAGCTGATTAACTGGATGGATTTAATATTTCTCTACAGCCTGCAGGTTGGTGTACCTTGAATAAAAACACCATTTTAACCATCATCAATAATAAACATGAAATAATAACTATTTTTAAAGTGAGAACTCCAGTTGGAAAGGGGAACATTAGTTGGTTCCAGCAACCAAGTATGAGACCCATGCAATTTCACATTAATTGTGCAAAATATTCAATTTTAAAAGCACCTAAATGAGATGAAGAGTGAAACTGTACTACAAAACACCCAGACATTGATGATTAAATGCATTTTAGACATTTTAAAAATGAAATAAATATAGTAATGAAACAACCACGCAACTTACACCACATTCATAGCACCTTGTCTTGTCTGTATAATTGCGCCTCCTGATGAATTCGGATGCTCGCCCATTGTCAATAGCAATACTGGCTTTCACAGTTCTGCCAAACAACTAAATAGAAAAGGTTAGATATTGTTATCTGACACAGGCCTAATCATTGTAATAAACAACCAAACACTGACCGTTAACATTTCTTATTTCTTACTTGCTTATTATGGAGAGCTCTGGAACAGTTCTGTGCAGATTCCTTGTCAAGGAAAAGTACAAAAGCCACGCCTTTGCTCTTCCTGGTGTCCTTGTCTTTCACTATAGTCACTCTGCAAATTAGAAGTTATGTGAAAAGCAGATTAAAAAAAAAACACTCAGTCAAATATCAATTAAATTCCTAAATCTTCATATACAAGATATCATGCAGATCAACCATCTTTCTTGTTATTGTTGATTATCCAATAAACTTAAATATAAAACAAACAAAAAATAAATGTTCACCTTTAATGACCAGCAACTGTAAAAATCTAGTTTCTGTAGTATTTCCCTGCACCACAGAGTAGATTTTCAATTCTAAATAGGTGCATTCAATAAACTACAAATAAATATATAACATGCGAATGAAAAGGCAACGTATAGTATAGTCACACAAATATATCATAACGAACTTCAGCAAGGTTTATGTCACTTACTTGACAACTTTTCCATACTTGGTAAAAATCTGAAAAGAAAACACACAAAAGACACAAATGTGAATTTAAGAGCCTGAAAGTGTCTTGAAATTCACCTTAATAAATAAGCAAAACTCAAAAGCCAGTTTACATAAATAACAATGCAATGTTTAAAAACAAAAACAAAAAATACATATTGCAGGGAAAATTATTCACACAATATTATCAACATATCTTCCCTAAAGTGTTTTTTAGTGATCACATAAAGAGAAATATAGCAGAGGTCATCTTTCAATGTACTCAATATTTGCAGAGTATATAATGCCCAGCTGTATAAATGGGTACAAATGTAAGTCGCCCTGGATAAGAGTGTCTGCTAAATGACAAATAATGTAATGTAATGTAATATAGTCCTATTTAACAATTGTGGTGGAATGCATTTTCTGATGGAATATGTGTGTGCTTTTTCATTGCTCCCTGCATACATTATATACATTATATAAGTAATGCATGCACTTTACCTTATGCAAGTCGTTATTAGTCAGAGAGAATGGCAAGTTGGAGACATAAACAGTACTTTTACTTGGTGCCAAACCACCGCTCATGTTGTCGTCTGCGTTTGTTACTTTACATATCCCAGCTCTGCAAAATACAACAGATTAACTGTGACACTTGGAAATTAATAACTGGGCAATTACAGAACAAGTGACGGATAAAATACGAATACACGCCAGTCTAATGTGGCAATTGATACGTTACTAGCTACTTCACTATAAATACACACATACCAGTCGAAAATTGCACTGTATTTCCTTCGCCTGCAAGACATCAAACAAGCAATACTTGTGTGTACGGCAGTCGGCGCTGAAAGATGACGTCTCAAGAATGCCTTGATTGGCGTTGGCGTTGTCCAATTAGGGGCCGAATACGGAATAGCCACATTTTACAGCCAATCACGGCGCCCGTTTACCTCCCTGGTGGAAGTGACGCTACGGCCAATGGAAGCCAGTAGTGGATGTTGTGGGGAAAGTTGCATTACAAACAAGCGACATCAACGTGATATAGGCGCAGGATTGTTTTTAATTACGTGCAGGAGCATACATGTGCTCGACGGACACGGTGGAATATAAGCAGTAAATGAAACGGGTAAGTGCTGTGCTTTGAATTAAACCTCATTTACCTTCACTGAGAGATTTAGCAATTTCCGAATTGTGTGTCGTCTATGTTACATATTTATCTCCCCCCCCCCCATTCCAATTCCATGTGTTATTCATGTTCCAGTTCTGTTCGAGTTCCTTTAGGGTCTGTATGTGCCAAAGGGAAAGGGTTCTGGAATTGGAATTTGGAATGGGGCTGGAAAGGGCAAGTGGGATTGGGAAGAGTGGGACTGACACCAACCCTGCATGGCAAACCAAAACAACTCGATTTAGATTTGATAATTGGCTGCATTTGTGTAAACCAAACATTGCTGTGTCGATTTAACTCAGGCACGTCAAATAACTTGTATTATTTTAGCCACTGCGCAAATAATTGTACTGCATACTAGATCTAGTGAATTACAGTAGGCGACATACAGTCCTGCAAGCAATAACTATATCCCAATCCCAAATAGATTGTACACTGTCCACAAGTAACTATGCAAAAGCCTTCTTCCACTGTTATTGATGATTTTTCGCAGTTATTTAATTACGTGGTATGGGATTGTTGATGACTTTAATATAAACTGTTTGTTTCAGTGACTGACCACAGGTTGTATTTCTGCTTTCTTTACTATTACGTCCCTCCTCTATGCTGCACTTATCTTTTGATTTATTTTCAGCTCTATTCCACCAAATTCTTTATGCTGGTCCTGCATGCAACATCTACATTAACTGTGGAGAAAACCGGTTTTGCCAAATTGAAGTGTACTGGGAGTTGCTTCTTATAATAGATTCAAAGTTTGTATATCAATAGACCTCTTTGTTCATATATATATATATATATATATATATATATCATATATTTCCTTCTTTGGCTGTCTGCTTTCTGTTCCCTTTTCATCTATGCTATTTGTTCTTTAGTTAACTTTTCAAAGGTTTGTGGTTGTATCACTTTTATGTAATCCCTTTGTGCGCTTGAGAACTAAAATCTTATTTTCTGAATTCCATTTAATTTGTTATAGCTCTGCATTACACTTTGAATATTCTACTGAACACAGTTTTAAGAGGTAAAACCTAATTTTATAATTGTCCCATAACATATTACCTGCTCTATATGTATGTGTTAAATCAAGTTAATCTGCTCATTTTATACATTTCCGCTCCTTCAGTAAACCACCAATAAAGTTAACTAATGTTCTTGTTTGTTACCTTAAAGTAGATCAGTTACATATATGACTGAAAAATAAAAAAAGTTGATGTACAAATAATTGTTACAGAACATTTTCTTGTTCAGCTATTTGAAAAGAAGACCGTGCAGTACACTCAAGTGTTCAAAGTCTAAAGATGATGAGACTTAATATATTGCTTACTGTATCTCGTATACAGTTGTGTAAATTCTAAATTTGTAAAATGTATTATGCCTGAACTGCACTGTATTATTGTACTTTGTATTACTCTAATATTTTCTAAGTCGCACTGGACAAGGGCGTCTGCTAAGAAAATAATAATAATAATTTTAAACCAGATGCCTGTGCGCTCCAGTCTGTTACTGTTACACTTGAAATTGTATTAGTCCCATTAAAAAATTACAAGAAGTTTGGGGTTTAATTAAAATCTGAGCTGTTGCCATGCTCAGAATATACTTTCCTAATCACCCTAAGTATTTCTGCACAGACATGCAGTAAATTCAAGAAGAAGAAGAAGAAGAAGAAAAAGCTTTCTATATTCGATTCTTAATTGTAAATTCTTCTCACAGGCCTCCAGACATCAAACAGTGGTACCTTGCTGACAACTACAGTCCCTGAACATTTTACAAGTAAGTCATATTTGTACATTTTCTCTTTTTTTAGAAAGGTGTTTTATGTTAATTAAAATCTTCAGTGCCTCACATGATTGACAGTGAGTACAATTGGTTTATCTTTGGGGCTACCCTAACACCCCTGCTTGGATTATCACGTCCAAGCTTGAGGATTTTTACAGTTTACCAATCCAGGCATTATCCAGACCCATTTTGTTCAGGTCATGTGGTCTGAGGAGAGCTCAACTGGGGAAAAAACAATACTTTGAAAATGATTAGATTATATTGATGCTCTTTGGTAGTGCAATATGCATTAGTTGTGTTAGAATAATACACCATGCATGTTATATTACATAATTTAAGAATAAATCTGTAAATGGTTCTTGATTACCATCTTTGATCCCTTATAAAAACAAATTCTACAAAATGAAAAGGTACGTCTCGGTCATGGTCATTTTTTGCATTAGCTGGTGTTTTGCATCAGCTGTTGTTTCACCCTTAGGAAGTTTCTGCATCATTGATTAAAATGGAAAAGTGGACGTATTTAGTGCAATGAAAGCTGCGATCTTGTGGAGTAATTTATTCATTTCATTTAGAGGAGGCTTGGTTACACACTCTCCTGGGATCTGCTGCAATGACAGTGCTTGCAGAAAAAATCCCTTATGAGAAACAGCTGCAGTTCATCTTCAGAAGCAAGCTGCTAATGATGAATTGGACTCGGGGACACATACAATATGTTGTGAGAGACTGCCGGTGTCAGAGATAGACAATTCTACACAACCATATCAAAATTCACCTGTTACTGCAGCACTGAAACTACGATGAAGTATTATTTACAGATACAATATGTTTTTTTCTGAAATTAATAATCAACCACTTTAATTTATCCTTAGATGTTTTATATAAATACATATTATTTGTTAATGCTACGTTTGGACAAACATCTGTATAGTGATTCTGTCGCATACAATCGGTTGCTTGAGCTTTTTGCTTGATATCATCCAAAATGATTAGTTTATAACCTTATTGCAACTTCAAATAATGCCATTCATAAAGCAACAGCTGGTGCACACATCCAAACACATTGATTGAGACACTGAAAAACACACACACATTAGTGGAGTAGAGGAAAAAAAATATGTGAGCATAGAATATGGGCCAAAGATGAAGCTGCAGCACATTTTATCCCATACCACACTGTTGTCATATTTAACACTAAAGTGTAATGTGGTATAAACAACATAATGTGTTTTGTGATTTACTTCAAACTGTCTACCTCAGCTTAAGATTCCATAGTAATCAGCACAATTTGTAATGAAAATTAAACTGCAACAATACAAAGTGAATAGCAAGGTCTTAACATATAATGGTCATATACCTTACCTCTGTTCATTCCCTGTAATGCAGTATTTATCCGTCTCATCCTTACAAAAAAATGGATACATTTAACAAGAACAACAGCAACAATAATAAAATGCATGCATATTTTGTGCATAGTTAGTTTCTCAAATGCACTCGGCTTCTCTGTGGCTCGCTAGATTGGATTAAAATGTAATGTATATAATTGATAATTTTGAAGGAAAGAGTTAGCCTACAGAGTGTTCATGAATTAGTATGATGCTGACGTGTGAAAGGCCAGCATCATAGTAAAGATGTTCAAATTTTAGGCCCAATGCGTCTCCTAATTAACCTTACTCTCCAAAAGGGATAGTGGAAGAATCTCCACATCCATCATTTTCCACAGAGCGAAGCTGTACAAGCATACGAGGAACCATCTGTTATTTTACTTGCACTCAGAGCTCCTTGTTGATGAGGTTATTATCACTTTCACAGTTCATATAGAAGGGCTAATTGATAATAGATTTACTACAGCAGTCAGCTCCATTGGGAAAACTGAGCAGTTTTGTATTTGTTCCCTTTTCACTTTCTCCTAAAGGATTGTGGGAATAATCAAGTGAAATGAAGTGTTTATCTTTGATAAAGCTGAGTAACTGCTCTGTGGTTTAATTCAATCATGCTATCTATTTCAGACACTGGCACACTTTCAGTTACATTGTTGACAACATGATTTTTTTCCTACTTAAATTATTAAGCAAGTCAATAACTGGTAATCTGTTTTGTTTTTATTTTTTTTTATTCTGAAAATCGCCACTGGGAAAATGTTAAAATGTCTATAAAGCACATTTGAAAGGAATGTCTTGTTTTATTTGCTATATATTTGTTTTATTTGTTTGCCAGTATCAAGTAGTTGTTACCATCTGCAACACAGCGATGTGATTGATAACATTTAAATATAGACTGGACAGGATCCTTGGATCACTCAGTTATTAATGGGCACCAAATGAGCACGATGGGTCGAATGGCCTCCTCTCGTTTGTAAACTTTATGTTCTTAAGTAGTGCTTAAAACTAATTTTCTAATGCTGCATCAGCAAGTACAGTTGTTGGCCTGTATGTAGATGCCCCGGTTTATTGAATGGCCACAAATTTTCATCATAATTGTTTTCGTTTTTCTAATTAGTCAGAGATTAATGTGTTAATTTCTTTATTACTTGTGTCATTTGAGCTGCAGTGTCTACAGAGACACCTACAGGTTAATGTATCAATGACAATATAAAAAAATGGAAGTAGCACGAAATGCAGGGCTCTAATGATTGTATAATATAATACAAAAATATGGTTGGAAAGAATGATCCAAATGTCAAAGGGAAATATTAAAGCTTAATTTATATTTTGTTGGGAATATTCTCATTCTGGCCACAGATTGTTTTCTTCGGTCTCCTGATGCTGCTTGCTGAGAGTAATTACATGGTTCGATCTCTGGAGAGCTGTAATTATGGAAACACAGTGCTGTTTTATTCCTGGTATCAGGCCTGAATAGTGAGCAAGCTGGCAATCTTTTTCCGATCGTAGTCTGAGGGGAGCAGCAGGAATATCAGTTGTGTAAATTAAAAAGAGAGATGTCTTTGTCTGAGTTTGCTGGAAGGGGAAAAGTAATGGAAATGTGTTGACTTGCTTTCCTGGAAATGGGAAATAAAACTGTTTATGTAACAAACTGGGACAAATGTCAGACAAGAAGCAAACAATAAAAACCAAAGGTTATATATTGCTCAGGAAAACTATGTGTACTGTGTCCTAAATTATAAATATAGCCTGTGGTATGACTGGGTGTGTGTATGCACAGATATGCAATATAAGCACCTTCTAGAATACATAGAATAGAACCCTGTTGTGTATGTGACGGACCTTCCTTCACAGGAAAATGGTCAGGGCTGTGCACTCCTGATCTGAGGGTAGTGGGTTCAATCCCAGGTGGGGGACGCTGCTGTTGTACCCTTGAGCAAGACACTGTACCTAGATTGCTCCAGTAAAAACCCAGCTGTATAAATGGGTAATTGTATCTAAAAATAATGTGATGTACTGAAACAATTGTCTCCCTGGATAATGGCCTCTGCTAAGAAATCTAATACTTTTTTTTTTAGTGGCGTACAGAAGAGAGCGAGGAGAAATGAGGAACGATGTTCGGTATGAGTACGAGAGAGCTCAAAGGGAGCGCTTTGCTCAAGGAAGAGGGGTGAGTGATTTATTTGAAAAACATTTTTGTGTGACTGGCAGAACCTAGTCTCTCTCTTGTCAAAACAAAATCTAACAATTGAGCAAAAAGCATTTTCTTTCCTTCTCTACAAATTAGAGATGCATTTACAATATAGCCTACTTCTTATGAGCTGATTTTTTAAAATAATACAGTGAGAATATTTTAATGTTTTGGATACATTGTTTAATCTATTTGCTACCTGTGTAATATGTAGCCTATGTATATACGTAGTGTTTGATTTTAGTACTAATAACAATTTATGTATTTTTCAATTTTAATTTAACTAAAAGGTACTTTTATCTATATGTTCTCTTCACCTGGTGCTTTGCTTGATTTAAAAATGGATGAATACAGATTAAATGCATTAAATATGCTTTTATTTTGCACACACTCAAATATAATGTATTAATTTATAATTTTCTTCATATTTGTTTATGCAAATCTTTATGAAACTAATTTGTGAGGTCTATTATTATTACAGACTGTAACATGAATAATTCATTCCCCCCCCCATGTTTTTGTTCTTGGTTATTAGACATCATTGCTTTGTTTCAAGAAAAAAAAAGCTGCATTGATGACTTCCCCTTACACAGGGCACTGAAATAGCACTGTATGTTTGCAAGGTTTTGAGGGGTTAATATGCTAAGAGAAACATGCTGATAAAATGATTGAGCGCTGCAGCTTTTGATTTTGCTGCATGTGCAGTCTCCTGGGAACTGACCATCACTGATGCGTCCCCCAGAGGACCCCTTCATCCAATCACTGCACAGCGCAAGAACTAGGGTAATGCCAATTAGTTTGGCCTGCCAGCAGTGCTATCGTTTTCACAGCAGAGGTGCAAGATAATTATACTCGCCATGATTAAGGCCCGTATTATTTGTGGTGGGTTGTATTACTCAGCCATCCGTGCTATTCCTTGGGTTAATGCA
Organism: Amia ocellicauda; assembly: GCF_036373705.1. Taxonomy (NCBI): domain Eukaryota; kingdom Metazoa; phylum Chordata; class Actinopteri; order Amiiformes; family Amiidae; genus Amia; species Amia ocellicauda. The sequence continues at coordinate 10,729,626 of NC_089864.1, forward strand.
TCCGAGTCCGAATGACATGAACAGAAATTCAAGGACAGCCAAGTGTGCTACAGCTGGTGATTCTGTAGAGCAGTTTTCCTGAGGGGGTGATGCATGCCACAAATAGGAGAGATTGTAATAAAAGGCTTCCAACACCGCAGCACAGTCAGTTGCTCAGACAGCAAAGACCATAAAGCTGGAGACTTACCCCTCTTGCTTGTGTACTGAAGCTTAACAATGTGAAAAAGGCTCTCTCATCCAGACACCCCAGGACAATAGGATGGAAGTGTAGGACGGTCTAGCAACGGGAAGTTACAATCCATGTTTGTAGCTCGAGTCCTTTGGTTAAGAAATTTCTTCTTCTTAATTTTGTTCAGCCTGAAGTGTATTGAGTTTTGTTCCACCCAGATGGTTTTGGAACAAATAATTTGAATTTGTCAGCAGTTTAAAGTAGTCAGAATTCACTTTAAAAATAAAAAAAAATGTTGTATTCCTGTTTGAAACCCTTAAGGAAATGGATTAGGGATTGTGATTAACCATTTCATTTATGGTATCAATTTCTCTAAACCCTTTCAAAATAAGTCAGCACTACAGTATACTTCCAGTGATTTCAATGTGTCATGTCTGTGCATCTTGTATACTTTGTTACTGTGGACTGTGTATGCCTGATATTTTGCTGTGTTATTCTTGTTTAGTTTAAATAATAAACTACTTTGTTACATTATGGAAGTCTAATAGTTATTTTAGTGCTCTACATTTTGATTAAACTGAATAAATTATATTAAAAGCTGACAGTGTCTGCAGGCAACTCACTAAGGACAAAATTTAAGCTGTTTAAACCTCTGTGAATGTAGACGCATGATTGTCTTTTATAATGAATATGTTTTAGCTATTTAAGTACTTGAATAAATAGTCTTTAATCACAATACAGTAATACAGTTTGAAAATCTGAAATTAAATGTTGTTAATCGATTTAGCACTTCAAGCTTTAATACTATATGTTTTTGAAATATAAACATTCCCTTTAAATTGTAGATAACTCGGAGTAACTATTGTAAATATGCATATTTAATTGAGACAGATTTTTCTTTCCCCACATTTATTTACCTCTACAAGCTTTTCACTTATATAGTGTGTAAGTATATTGTGTTTACCACAGAAAATACAGTAACTTGTGTAAGTTTGGGGAGGGGAGGGGGGGGGTAATTATTTGAAATACTTTTTCAAACTCGAGCAATCTGCTCCATATCTAAATCCTTTCTCTTTCTAATAGTATGTACAGTCTGAGGTGCACAGATTCTCTCCAGGAGGGGTTGTGCTCTTTTGAAATGCAAAGTGCCCTATTGTCATGATCACTCACTGTAGCTATGTGTAGAGCACTGTTGAGTGATTAAAAGAAAGCACTTTCTTGTGCAAATAGTGGAAATAGTGCTTTTTGAATTGCAGTGCTGTACCATGCATGGGAAATGTGTCCCTTTGTCATTCATTATTGGGTAAAAATGTTCTCAATTTTCTTCGTGGTAGGGGCCCTATCAGCGTGTGGTAAACGTTGTTCCACGAAAGCCTTTTTTCGAAAGGCCGGGAGAAGGTTACAACAGAGAGTTTGAGTATGAAGATCCACGCAATTATCACGGAGAAGACCTGAGAAACTATCCTGAGGAGAACTTCGGGAATGAGCGGCGAAATGGCCCACCAAATCGAAGGGTAGGTATTGTCACTATTTGGTTACCCACAACTTCTTGTACAAGAAATCTTCAACCCCTTTTTACCTTCCCTGGTATATGACACAAACTAATGTTTCTGGTATCTGCTTCAGTAAAGTGCATATAACACATGGACCATTCTTGAAACATAATTACTTTCTAGTTTAATATTCCATTATGCATTATTTCTGCATTCTTGCCTTTCTACTAAAATGGTTTCAGAAAATAAATTGCAATATGATAGTCTGTAAATGGTCAATTAATGTTTGCAATAACCTGATGAAAGCAAGGCTACCCAAATCTGAAAGTATGAATATGAAGTTCAGAAATGTATTAGCGTTATTCAAGGTTTCTCCTTCTCAAGCATCAGATTGAAAGTATTTTGTTAGGATAGTTAATAAGAAAGGCATTGCCATTACTGCAGTACACCTTATAGCATATAGAGAATATAAGGAATTAAATAATCAAACACAGATTATATTCAAAAGAAGATTATATTATTATAAAAGAAGTCCATGCAGTAGAAGTAGATGGGGTTTAACTGTGACATTTGCAGAATCACAGTTTCAATAGGGGACAGACACAGACCGCTTGCTGAAGAGTCAATAGAGTTTCTTTACTGTTGAGATATTAACTATTCCCAGTGCCCGTTGTTTAATAGGAAGCTGAGTAGGTGCTAGCTAGCTTGTGAAGTTAGAATCAGGATCCGCACGGCACAACGGTATCTGTCTGCAAGCTTAATATTTTTTCTGTGAAAACTTTGAATACCATCTTGTGGAATCCAAGTCCTTTCGGGCCCTTTGCAAGTCCAGCGAGATTTTCCTTGGTCTGTTAAATATGCCCTTGCTGATGTTCAAGGACATGTCATCGAGCTTCAGCTAGATTTACACCGACGCTCTGAGTGAGCATCTGTAGACTTTCAGTTTTGCTCTTCATAAATTGCAGAGACTCGCAGACGTGGCAGTGTGGTTAGTTAGTATATAAACAATTACATTAAAACAGACAACATCTTCATAAATATTAAGAGACTGGAGTGCAACCTGCATGCTATGCTACTAAAATAAGACCTGAAGAGCAACTTAGACATTCATAATACTTCCTGTACTCTTGTCTTATGATTAATGTGAAGACAATGTCAGTGAGTGTGGTGAGTTCGTCCTGTTCTTAGGCACGACAGACTTGTTTTGCTAACTTCCTTGAAAGGCAGGTCTTGTTTGTCAATAGAGGACAAGGATGCCTGTGTGAGGAATGCATCGTCACAGGACACCGAAGCCTTTCTTCCTGAGGTATTTCAGAGGTTGTGCGTATCATTCCTCTGACATACTCCTTCCTCTGAACCTTGTCTGCACTTTCCAAAAGTGGCTTACCTGAAGTTTTCTTCATACCTATTATATGTGATGCTCCTTGCTGTTGGGCCTTGTCTAAAACTGATGCAAACATCCAGCAGAAACTGGTGTTGTTTTTTCTTCCCCTCTTGGGAAATCAGTTTAAGCAACAAATACAGTTGAGAAATATGTTCTGAGACAGTGATATCCGTGGTGTGAGTGGAATCTGTTTTTTAAAACCCTGTCAGTCAGCCTCCTGTGGAGAGTTGTGGTAGAACAACTATATATTCCGCTTTGTTGCCCCCTGGTGTTATTGTCTTGTTATTATACTACTGAGCTTGCATTCCCAACACTTTACAGAAAACTAGGCCTATTGTATTTGAATAAATTGCATTACTCTATTTTTAATCTGCATTTAAAAGGCCTGCTTAATTCATAACCTTCCATAACACATTCTATTGCAGTAAGATACCTTGGAGACAAACCTTTACCTTTAACCAGCTGTCAACCAATTGTTTATGGCTAGTTGGTAGCAAAATGGTAATTATTTTGTTAGACAGCCTCCAAACAACATAATATAGGCAGTAGCCAATGCACATGGACACTCCCCACTGTTACAGTATCTGTCTTTATTACAACCAATTTTGGTTCAAGTGTGTTATCTTCTTAAAACACCATTAAAGTGAATGTAATGTTTTTGCTCATTATGTTCATTATTAAGATTTATTAGTAACTCCATATGAAATAAATGACAGTGATTCATGATGCAACTCACACTCAAGTTGCAAATAATATGTAGCCTAACTGAGAAATATATCATGCAAATCTCACATCACTTGGTATCAAATATCTGTCTGAAATCCTATATAACACACTGCATAAGACTTTTTCCATTTAAACAATATATAATCATTATTATGTAGCTAAAAACAACCAACATACACTCCTACAAGAGTAAGATTAAAGCTTCCTTTTTAAATAACAGGCAGAAATAACCAGTTCATTCTTTGGATGAAATCTGTAAATGTTTTATTATATAAAGGCATTAATTATAAATAAATAAATACATTAAAATATTCCCAGTTGTTTTATATTCCACTAGGGGGCACACATGTCTCAGATATATACAGTTAAAATATAGGCTATTTCTAACAGTAGCACCACAAATGCTTGGGGAAAACCCCCCTTTTTATTTCCAATAAAAAAATATTTCCAATATCGTTGTCTTTTAGTTACTTAAATGTAGCTGGAATGTCTTGAACACACCAGTCTTGATAAAGTACTCCATCTTGTCCAGTACTGTTGCAGAGTGAAAGTTTATACTCACCATGGGTTGTGAATATTCTGTTTTTTTTGTGTGTCCTCATGACCATAGTACTTAAGCAATTTTGGTGAATACGGTTAATGTTCCCTTGGTGCCTCATAATTGTAGTATATTCTTCTTGTAATTTTCGTTTATGTAAATTGCCTATAACAACATGTACTTCACTACTTTTTTAATGGAAAGTGTTTTCTATGTTTAGCTGATTATGGAGAACTATAATATCAATATTAAACACTTTAATCTTTACTGTGGGGCTGTAATAATCCATTGAGACTACAGTGATGAACACGGCAAACATAAAAACTAATGTTATCCCAGTAGAGAGTTGTGTAGTTGGAAAGAAACAACTAATAAAGTACATCACATAAAACGTGAAAAAAATGTCTGCTTGGCATTTGCTGCTCTTTGGTGCCTGAATACAATTCTATATTGGCAATACAGTACTACAGTTAGTGCTTTGGAGTGAAGCAAAAATATTTAAAATTTATACACGTTCAGAACTCTGCCTGGAAAAGGGAAAGACAGATAGTCTGTCCAAGTCTGTCTTATACCTCCCAAATGCAGACACGATATTGGTCTATAGAGGTTTGAATTATGCATTTATGGATGTTCAAATGTAAAATTGTGAACTATCCAGGAAAAAAAAAGACATACATTAAATATGGTGCATCAAGGAAAATACTTTTTATTCCATTGGAATGTGAGGACTTGTGTATAGTTGTGTAACCCACTGCACTCATTCCAACACATTGATTTAAGTCTGTTTGCTGTTCACCGTGTTTCAAAGCAAATGTTTTCCACAACTGTGTGTAAACTAAGATAAGATTGTGACGAAGGCTTTGTCAATCCTTGTAGGAAGATGTGGGCTACAGGTGGCCAAGAGAAGAGCACCACCGGGGAAGGCTGGTGGAGTTCAGGTAAAGCTTTTGTTCATTGTGTGCTTGGTTAATTCTGAAATGAGATTTGTATGAATGTGTAATATTGTATGTGCAGCATGAAACTGATATCTTGCACGTACAGATAAACCAAACCTTGGAATTATTCAGTTATCTTTATCTAAAAGATATACCTTTTCATTTAAAATGGTCCGACCTTTATCTTCTTTGCACACCTTTTCTCACCCCTGTTGCAATTTCCAAACATTATTCAGCTGCACGTTCCTCCTCCTTAACAAGGGCAGTTTCTTTTGTAATCCAGATGGAAATCGTCCGGCTTCGATGCCGACTGGAGCACAGTCATCGCTGTCCTTACATTGCCCATTTGTGATAACCCAACTTATTCAGTGGTGCAGCCTCAGCTGTACACCACATGATTCCTCTTGCTGTGCAGCTCAACCTATAGAATGGGCAGAGACTCGAACCAGATGAACCCAGCAGGTGCCATTTTTGCAACATGAGTTTATTTGCTGCAGGAACAAATACATAATTTCATTTCATTTAATTTTCATGTCTATCTAGAAGTTTCTTAAGTGGAATAGAATAATTGTAACATTAATTGCTTTATCAGGCAGTGCAATGCCAATGCAGACAGGTGCTGTAATATAGAATCAAATATCATTAATTTGTACTTTTTGTTTAGTTGTATTTACTTCACTATACATAAAGCAGTGTGTTGTTTTAGTGTGGGAATCCTATTTAAATAAATCCCAAGAAAAGAGAGAGGTTTAACTGGTGCATGGGCCAAAAAGCATTTCAGACATTTTTTCTATGGTTATTTGACAACTGTTTCATATTATTTAAATGATTCTTATTACAAATATTCTGGACAATGTTATAACTTTTATTTCTTAAAACATCCTGAAGTTTAAAAGAAAAAGAAAGCATCTAGCCAGGAGACAGATTTCCAGATTGGTTTCTTTAATAGAAGGGTATTAAAAACGCATAGGTCTTCTGTGTTCTGGCTTTCGAACTTGGCAGGTCTTGGGGAGAACTGGACAACAGCCTCTTTTAAGGACTGAAGGCACTAGCCCAAGGAAAACAATGTAGAGCCTGCCAGCAAATGATAGTTTTCAAGCAGGTCCTGCATTGGTGGATTCTTATTTCTTTCACAAACTAAGTTTGGAAAATTGCGATTTGGTATATTTATTTAATTACTTAAAGCTGTCAGGAAAATAAACACAGTCTCTGTAGGAACTGGAATATGGTTTTTAGTGTTTATGTTAAGGCTGTGTAGTTCATAACTGGCTGGGCTACTTTTAAATGAATAACAAGATCCAGGAAAATGTATGTAGTCTGTTAGTGAAATTAAAAACATGTCGTGTTTGCTTTTTGCAGTCTTTCCTAAGCTTGCAACACCGCGGGTGTGCGGCCTTTAAGGATTCTGGGAGGATAAGCATGTGGCAAGTTTGAGTGCTCATGTGATATAGTCAGAACTGTCTCTGATGTCTGATTAAGAGAACTAATTAGGCTTAATGTGATGGCTTATTGATTTCCCTGGTCTACACTAGAATATTAGTAATACAAAAAACATTCTTTGGGGCGGTGGATATAGTTCATACCCTCTTGATACTCAACTAAATTGCTTTAAATTATTACTGCAAACAATGGACATTAACATTGCTAGGTTTTAAAGAATATAATTTTATTTTTTTATGGCAAAATGAAAAGCAAATCCAGAATGCTTATATCTATATAAGCATTATATAATGCTATATCTGTGGGCATCAGCTATGGTTTGTTGACTATTGAGTCGATAGAACGTCCGCTGCTGCTTTGTTCTGGTTGGTTTGGTTGTTACAAAGATGCTTTCCACATCTAACCAACTGGTCCCAGTGCTGAGCTACAGATAGAAGAACTGTACAAGTCTCAACATCTGTAAATGACTTTCAGACTTCTGCGACAAGGTGACAATTGCTTAGAAGTGTCATCACTGGAAATGAGCTGTAGATCAATTTGACTGAACCAGGCATTGAGTGAACCAGGCATGGCCACATCATAGATCTCATCTGCCAGAGAGCTGTAAAACACAGCCATCAATCTGAGAGTAAGTCATGGCCAGGTTTGTTTCTGTACTTAAAACATGTCCAACTAGTGTCCAGTTTATCATATAAGTAAGTTGACCTTGTAATTATCTCTTCCAACTTTAAGACTTTAAGCTTACTGTGAGCAATCATCGTAAATCCATATTTATTGTTTTGTTAGAAGTACAAATAAATATACCCTGGATGTCGAGATGATCAGGTCACCTGGATATCTTACTGATATACAGGTAAGTAAGATAAACTATACACAAATCATTAGCTTGTGCAAAGGTTTACCAATTTCTGAATAACAAAGATTGTAGCAATATCTTCTCACATCTGCTTTATTAAATGTAATTATTTAATAACTCAAGATGGGTACTCATTTTAAGTGATCTCTAAATATGCTTTTCTATGGATGCATATTTAAACCTAACACTCATGTGGGAAGTCTAAACATCCCTTTGTTAAAGTGTAGGCAATATGCTGTTTTTACCCCCAGGAGAATGCATGGGAAACTCAAGAACTTGAGTTGATATACCAGCATGAACGAACAAATTAATACCAAAATGTACTGTTTCACTACTAAGCCTTCGGCTGCTGAAGGATAGGCTATATTTTCATTTAAATTCTCAGCTCGGCCCGTTTGATTCAATATAATATAATCACAGAGGTCTCTCTGTGTTGCCTAGTGTCTCGTATCCCACTGACAGCATTGTTATGCCCTCTGTACTTTGAAGAACTAGAAACAGATAATAAGTTTGTTTCTACAGCTCCTTGATATTTGTTTGAACTTTTCATACAGACAAAACAAGATTAAGCCATTATACACTGAAGCTGAAAGGGCTGCTTTAATCTATCATAGGAAAAACAAAACAAAACCATTTTTTTGCAGTAAAAGTAAGTTAAACAAATAAAAAGAAAAGGATAAAAGTAAAATAAAATCTCAGTTAAAGGGATTCTGTTCAATATGAAATCTTTCTTTGTGCTGTGAACTAATTAAGAAGTGTTAACACCTGCAGGGTGGAAGAAAGGGTACATCCTGTTACTTTCACTGGGTTTGAAAATAGATTTCTCAATTGTATATTTTTCTGGCATAAGTGTATTACGCTTTCTATGCACAAAGAATTGAAAACTGAACTCGGTCAGGAATTCTAAACTGAAGCCCCGGTTTCTGAAAATTATTGGTTATTGGTTATTCTATCAATGAGCAGCAGAGGTTCAAGAGGCCTCCTCCAGTTTGTATCATTTTCAAGTTATTTAAAAGAAAAAGAAGACTACATTTAAATGTATGTATGAAAGATTGGATTTTAATAAAAACCGTGTAAAAGTGGTAAAAATACTAACTTCTTGAAGGGAAAGGAATCCACCACTCAGCTGAAACCAGGGTCTGACCTGCACTTTGCAATAATGTGCAGCTGGGGGCAGCACTGCTCTGCATTTTGCTTTGATGGCAAAATGAGAACTCTGTATATATGCAATGTCAAATGCATTTTTATTTAATAATATAACATCAGAAAATAAAAACATGTTTTTTGTACAGAGCTGACTGATATATCCTTGACAAATTGTACAGGTTTTCAATGCTCCCTCTATTTTTAATAAAACCAAAAAAAAAACATATTTGTTGTTGGGATTACAGTAAAATACAATAATATACATTTTGTTCATCAAACACTTAAACACAAAAATCACACGTGTATTGTTCTCCATCTGTAGTATTTATATTTGTTGAGATGTCCTCTGATGTTTACAACTGACCATGAATTTAAAGTAAATTTTCCCACTTTTAATACTAGTATACTAATATATACTAATATCTGAGTGGTGGTTTAGTTTTATTATTGAAGTTAAAACGAAATTGCTCCTCCCACTTGGCCCACGGCTGCACCAGATACCCCACCCAGCATTGCAGAGATACCGAAACGCCCTGTTTCCTTACAATCTGAGGCAGGAAAGGGTTAAATCCGTATTTTCTCTGAAGAGCCGTGATTTTCTTTTTATTTATTTTTGTTTCAAGTTCATTACTTCCATAGCCTGGTTATTTTGGACACGTATTACTAATAGTTTCGTTATCTCTCCGGCCTTTTGTTTGTTTTCCTGCATTGCTCCATTTCTGTTGCTTTAATAGAATTGTTGGAAAGTAAATAAAAGTCCCATGAGAGCTTTGAACGTCTCGTAATAAAAACCTTTTTTCTATGTATCTGAGCTGCGCAGGAGGGGGGACAAAGCAGATAACCAGCATGGAGGGGATTTGCGGGAGCCCATCTGGGCCCAGTTTTCGGCTATTAGTGTGGTCAGGAGGTGGACGGCCTAACCCCAGTAGGGTAGCCTTCAGGAAGTGCTGGCAGGAAGTCTTAGCAGAGGAACTCCCAGGAGCGCTGCCTGATTATCCTGGAAGGGCTTCACAGTGACCCTGTGGGGAGATGGCTAGACACCAGACAAGCCGCTCAAGTCCCCTTATGCGGCAGGATCCCCTAGCTCAGCTGACTGTTGCGGAGCTTGGCATATAACTTTAAACCGTTTCAACGCCGAGTCAAAGGGAAGCAGTGAAGTGCAGTAATGGCCGGCGCGGCGGGGGCTGGCGGTGACAGAAGTGGTGGGAAGCCTGGTCAATCTGCTCCTTTGTCTTGTGCTTGACCTCATAGGATGAATTCTCATTGCAGATACAAAGAGGCTTTTCTCCAGGGCCAGGGGTGCACCTTGTTTTCAGACTTACCCTGCCAACGCGCACCACTCCTCCACAGACCTTAGTGCTTGAGTAGTCTCGGCACTAACGCTGGGCCAGAGTCGTGCCACCTGGAGCTCCGTCGGGTATCGAACTTGCATCGGCCTTTATTCTTAGTGGTAGCGATATGTTTTAATTTTCCTGAGGGTTAAAGATAGTGCCTTATTGTCAGTATATACTTTAATATTCTTCACGAGTGTCTAAATAAGTGCCTTTAAAAAATAACAATGTAGAAATTGGAATGTAACTTGCAGTACATTAATACCTACATAAAACATCTGCTTTTTCTGCAGTTATGACTCAGACATTCATCTTGCTTCAGAAAATGTATTGTTCAGAGAAAAAAAAAGGGAAAGCATTTTAATACTCTTTTTTTTTCAGTGGGAAAGCAGAAAATAGACTCGTCCCAATTATGAATATGGAAAAAAACAATTTGCGTCCTTTCTTGACACTAATGGTTTAAATTACCATCTTCCTTGTCAATTCTGCTTACTTAACGTTAAGTACAGTGCTTCTTTTTTTCGGCACTGAAGTCCTCAGGCTGCCTTCACCTCAACTTGAAAGAGTGGTGAGGTGTTTATTTTCCCAAAAACGTTTGGGAACGAGATCTGAACCTGCTGCTGGGGAGCCACATATATCTCTCCTGCTTGGGGTTCAGCGTCTTTCATCTTGCAGAGACTCTAAACAATAAGACGTGTCTGAACGGACTTAGCAGCACCTGTCCTGAGTAAATAAATAAGAGGGCTTTTAGTCTAGGACTGGCAACAAGAATATAAAGGGAGCAGACTTGTGCTCTGAGCTATGCAGGGTATCCACTGCAGACACTGCTTAACTGAAGTTCCTTGTCTCTAATTAATTGCTGCTTTGTAGGACACAAATGATCAAAAAGCCTTTTGGAAAATTATATATTTATCTTAAAAATTCACCTCCATTTACAGAGTTGAACAGTGCCTTTGTATTTTTGCCTTAAATTATCTCAGTTTTAGTTTTGTCCTGTTTGATAGACCTCATGCTTCTGAAGAGAAATGTACATCTTTTGAACTGATGTGTCCTTGTTTTGGGAACAAAAATGTTAATATCCCAAAACTAAGTATTGAAAAAGATTATCTTATTAAAGGCTGTGTTTCTATTTTCTTTTAGGATAAGAAAATAAGTCTCATAAGAGATTTGAAGTATATGACCCAAGGAAAACGAGCAGCATCTTTCAGCATGGTCTAATCAATTAGACATACAATGTTAGTGATCTCTGCTCAGAATTTAACCAGAAAATGTTTTGTTTTATGTGCATTTTTAAAGCACTACTCTTATATAATATATAATAATATTAGCCCAGGAGCACCAAAGGCTATAACATCCTACTTTAAAATGTCTTCATGAATATTTGATCATGTGGTTAGTTCTATCAGATAGACCACCGGATACTGTCACAGCAGGTTATTAAACACTAGAAATGGAACTGGCCACAAAAAAGTAACCTGACTACTGGTTTAAATTTATGGTTGTAACAGTCTCTAAAACGGCCTTCATGGTCTTCAGTGTACTCAAGTAGGTCAACAGATGAAGGCGGACCTTTTAATGTCTTTCGTTTGGGGTGAAGATCAGATCCCGAGTGTAAGAAATAATAAGCCCACGACTTGTAGCAAGAGAGCAAACGGCCCGGACTGTGTTTAAGTAGCCTGTGGCTTATCCATCCCTTTAATAACGATAAAATGAATTAAACCCTTCTTGTGATTTGGTTTCGGGACTGGAACAGTAATTTCCTGAGAGGATGTATTCTTTATGATTATCAAACTCGAAATCGGTGTCACTTCAAAGCCGGCAGTTAAACCTACACAGTGTAACACAAGAGGCTTACAGTGAGGAGCTGGGCAGTGCGTGTGCGTGGTTTGAAATAAACCTGTGTCTGCTACCTCTCCTTCCAATTTACAGGTTTATTCAATTAAATCTGCTCGTACTGATATCATGCCTGAATGTTATACTGGATGAAGACATTAAGTCCTACAATGTGGTGCTTTGGCAAAGCCCTTCAGTTGATGTTATCGTTCTTTGATTGACGGGTAACCCTGAGCTCTTGGAAACGAAAAAAAGAAACTTGTTACCGATTGAATAATGTTTATTATTTTAGGAACATTGTCATAACCCGATATTTTGTCTTATGATTAATACTAAGGCTCACATTCAGGCATCATTCACATTTCTGTAGAGTTCTGGATTTCAGAGAAGTAACTGTATATTTGTAGACTAAGTTGGAAATTAGACGGCCGGTAGTGGAATTAAAAATTGTGCACATATTTAGCAAAGGAAAAAAAAAAAAAAGTGCCTGTTGGGAAATGTCAGCGCACTGTTTGTACAATGTAGGCTACTTATGTGTCTTATGTATATTTGTACAATCTAAACTTGAGTGGACATAATGACATGAGATCTTACACTTCATACAATACAATCATCGTCAACTGAAGTCCTTTCCTTTCTCGAGGGGCTTCTCTCACGTGTCTGACGACTGTTTGACTAGACTGTCAGCTGAGTGCTAGGCAGCTGCCGTCTGTCTGCAACTGTGCAGACTTTATCTTTATCAGCAATTGTATTTAGTTTGTATTGTACTGTACACTGTCAATACCAAGTCCTTTATGATCCACAAAGACCTTTAGAAATATATTTTTAGTTACTTCAATGGAATGAACCAGAATGGAAGACAGTGAAACAAGTCAAAGAGAAGAAATCAAAAGGGATAATATAAGAACCGCTCAAATGCCAACAGAGCTGTAAAATGCTAGCAGAGGGATTGTGACCTTCTGTTGCTTCATATATTACTTGGCACATAAATGAGCAATGTCTCCTTGACCTCCTTAAAAATAAATCTGGATTTTCCAGTTTTGTTTAGCTATGTTTCTAATTTATATGGGAGTGAATGGCATAAAAAATGATTGTGAATTTCTGTTGTATAGAGACTACTTACGCCACAGTAATCTAGTGCATGATTGAAGTTTGTATACAGGCCTTGTGCAAGATGTGTTACCAAACAAGATAGCCAAAGAGACTTTGGTTTCCTGTATAGGCTACAGTACAGTGCAAAATGAGATGCATTACTAAAATGATTAATTTTTGAGGAGAAAAACCTGGTCTCTGTAGCTTGACTGTAAGAATATTGAAGTCTATTCTGTTACAGTCCATTAACCTGGTGATGATTTTGGCTGATGAATTGTAACAACATATTATTCTACTTTTACTGGGAAAACAACTTGCTGCAATTTTTACTGTGCTGTATCATGTGTACTCGGCACTAATTTGTATTTTCTTTGGTAGCAATTAGTGTTATTCAGGGTTTCACATCGATATGTAAGCCATGAAATCGTTTAAACAGTTTAGGAAGCAAAGGTAGAACTAGAGTGAAGGGAAATATTGGAACATTTGAAAGGCCTATTATAGTAATTTATTTGTTACCAAAGGGCAGGCAGAGTTACAGATACTTAAAACAGACCCCAAGTCATAAAACTTTGCAAGACCACATTACGGCTTCTCTTTGTTTGGGACATGGCTCGAGTTCAAGCAAAGGTCATGAAAACCAGGTGCCTTTAATTCATTTATACCTCTGCTGAGCACTATGGTGTGTCGTATAGTAACAGATAATCAGTATGCAAAGTTGTAGGGGTTCAAGAGTTAAAACAATGGAAATGAGTGAGCACACTGATTATGTGGTTTATACAGATGTGCTTAAAGAAGGACAGACGCTAACTTAATGCTGGCGAACACCAGAGATCATTATTAAGGGATTACACATTTGTTGGCATAGTGATTACAGTAAAGAGAATGCATATCGCCATTTTCAAATCTATGCATTTTCAGAAAAGTATTGATTCACGTGATGTTTTTGGATGCAAAACTGTTATGTGTAAAAGCAAAGAAATTGGCACGGTGACAGTGACATCTGTGAGATCTCGTATGTCCTTTGACTTTTCTTTCCAAAATAAATGCATTAGGAACTTTTGAAAAGATTAATATTAAGAAGTTTTCATCGCATTTTTTGTATTTTGAATGCATGGCTGAATAAAGGCACCTCATCGGTTTTGTCATATGCGGTGAGTGTAGTGCGCCATTGCTTCACAGATAAAAATAGTGAGCCAGTTCAGTCGCATTATTCATGTTTGAAAGGAACAAGAATGGCTTAAAACAGCAGTCCTCCAAACACTTTATATATGTAAGAGTGTATATATGTTTTTCCCCCTCCCAAACTATTGTGGAGGCTTTTTTTCTCCTTTATATTTCGATAAATATGTCTTACTCCCCCCAAAAAAATCCTTCCAATAAACACTGTTTATTTTTCTTGAGGAAACCTGCATTCCTGTGCTTTCCTTTGCACTTCAGTCAAATGTCTGAGATGGAGGCTTTCTTCCTGCCTGCAGATAAATTGGAGGAAGTTACTCAGCAGAGACTGACAGTGTTATACATTTGAGTCTCAGGAATGTGTATATGTATATATGTGTGTGTGTATTATATATATATATATATATATATATATATATATATATATATATATATATATATATATATATATATATATAATAAATTACTTGCTACTGTGCCAGAACAGACATTGCCTTCACACAGTTGCAGTGTAAGGTCTGTAGGTTTACCAGAAGCAGTTTAGGCAAAACTTGGTCATAAATTAAACATTGCTTCTATATTCTGATTATTATTTTATTGTTTTAAACTAATGTGTATCACAATAAATATTTAGCTACTTTGTCAACTTATATTTCACATAATCTGATTTGGTGACTTGGACAAAATGAACATGTTCTCATATAGGGACTGAATATATAATAGATTCCCCCATCCCACCCCCCCTGCAATGGATTGATTGCAGTTACCTTCAAAATGATATGTTTTCCAGTTAATATTATAGACTCTGTGGCCTTTTTAATGAAGACAACCGAAAGTGCCATTTACCTTTTTGGAAAATTCATTAACTTTTTATGGCATACCTCGGCTCATTAGTTCCAGTTTTCATCTGACAGCCACCAATAAATATGGTGACAGGAGGTGTAAAATAATGAACACGTTTGGACTTCGGCTTGCTGCCTGTGGTATTTCAGACAAAGGTAGAGGATTCTCACATCTGCAGCCCATACGCTGGGCCTGGTGTTACTTTGTCCTGGAGCGAGTTTGTGCTCTCGCAGGCCTCCTGGGACCACAGTGTTGCACCTAAGCAGTCAAAGGGTCGTTAAGGGCATTCCCGGGCAACTTTAGTATCATTATCAACTGTCTCCGCAGGCATGAGTATTGATTTAGAAGCCTGGAGAAAGTTATCAAAATAAACAGTTAAATACTACAAAAGAGAACTTGCCCTTTTTTCTACCTATGCAGCTGTGATTCGAGACCCACAGTGGCAAAATTCACTTTGTTGTTAATTATTTTTGGACTGTTAGGGAATACTTAAAAAGCGGCGTCTGGAAAAAGGTCCCTGCACCTCTTTTGAAGCCTGGCTAACGAATATTGGTTGTTGGTTTGTCTTCTTTTGTGTTGTTGTGGATTTCCTCCTATTATTCAGTCTATCCTTTCAGTACTCCATTTTGTATTGGAAGAGTTTCATGTACTTTGGGACTTGATGCTATCAAATGAGCTACTAGACATAAACTTTACAGACCGCACCCTTTATAGGAAGAATTTTAAATCTATTTTGTCTAAATGTGCAAAAAAATCCTGTCATAATCATCTTATAGAAAGGTTTGACATGGAATACTATCATTTGTATTAATTTCCTGTTGATCATTCAACCGTATATATTTTCAAAGCATTAAGTTTATTCTCAACAACCCTTTTGGAAGAAAAAATAAAGAGGCTCAGCTGTTCTAAATTATTGGGGAAAAGATTGAAGGATTGTGCCGAAATGGAAATAGAACTGAATATAAATTACTAAATAAATTATATGCTGTACACCAGCTGTTCATACACCTTTCCAGAAATATTTCAGACCGCTTAGAAAAACATCTTCAGGCTCTGCGAAAGCCTGGCACTGGCTTTCAGAAGTGATCGGGCAAAGCAGGGCAGTTGGTTTCTTGATTCATATAAGGTTCCACAGTGTTTTAGCAAGAGGAACGTCCTACACAACTCTACAATAAAAGCAGGAAAGAAGATTCCTTTAGAATACAAAGTCTATAATTAAATTGGATTACTTACAGGTTTTAAACAACGCATCCTTTTCATTAACATGGTCTTAAGAACATAAGAACGTAAGAAAGTTTACAAATGAGAGGAGGCCATTCGACCCATCGTGCTCGTTTTGTGTCCATTAATAACTGAGTGATCCAAGGATCCTATCCAGTATTTTTAAATGTTCCCAAATTTCAGCTTCAACCACATCACTGGGGAGTTTGTTCCATATGGTAACAACTCTGTGTGTAAAAGAGTCTTAATGTAATACTTAATACAATGCAAGTATGGATGTTCCACACAAAATGCTAACTCTTTGGACATTTAATTCGGTACATTTACAATGCATTGCATTTTCTACTACGGACACTTTATTGATTTGTTAGTTTATTTTTTTTTATTTTTTACATGGCACTTAGTTTCCCTTATAGCTCCTTACAAACAATCACATGACAGCGCTAATCTTCACAAGAGGACGCTATGTTCACAGGGCATTCATTTCAGCCAAGTGGAGACAATAGCGTACTATTCCTATAGAAGACACATCGGTGCATTCTCTGGGTGCTTCTGGGAATATCAAATGTTTGTGTAGCACCGATATATAACTTTTGCTTGGTTGGTCTAATAACAACTGTTTTTTTCTGTATGATACTCTTTATTTTGTTGCTCTTTCATTCTTAAAGTATAATTTTACTCTGGAAATTAACTTCTTCTTGGTGATCTCACTTAAAAGACTACTTAGCCATTTCATAACCATTATTTACATAGGAACAACCTTCTGTGTTCTTATATACCCTTGACAGTAGTTAATCTAATGTAATTTGTATTGTTTAATTCTTTGTAGAAAAAGCTGTGACAGAATGGGCCCCAGACCCAGCTTTAGAAATCAGAGATATTTTCATGCCCCGATGCATCCACCTGAAGTATTCCCTGGAGGTTGTTATTGGGAGCCACAGCAGGGCATTCAGGATGTGAATCTGGGGTAGGCCTGTCTGTCCTAGTTCACAGTGGGAACGGGTTGAGGAAGAGCACCGCAGTGAACGCAATTAAAGTTGAACAAGACACTCAAGGAGAAATATGTTGATTTTTGTTTCTTCAGGGAGGACCGGGACAGCTACAGGAGGAAAGGTTCATTCCCACCCCAGCACGTGCGGGAACGCTCGCCCATTAAGAAGGAACTCGCTCCGTTCAAAAATTCGCCGGGGGGGCGGCGAGAATCCCCTCACAGTCGCTCTGGGTCCAGTCTGAGCAGCCGGAGCTATTCGCCGGACAAAAACAAAAGCCACTCCTTCCAGACCCAGCAGAAGAAAAGTAAGTATCCTTGTCCCTTCAAATGCAATGTCAAGCTGATATCTGATAACTGATAACTGATATCAGATCTGCAAACCATTTCACTGACATATTCTTAGGTTGGGTTGTGTGGTATAATCACAGCAAAGGTATTCTTAAACTTGACTTGACCTTTCTTTTGGAGAACGGTAGTTAAAGATCAATAACAAGCATGGACTAGCAAGAAATGTAGAAAATCCTCTACTGTAGCCAATAGAGAATTCATCTCTAAGTATTATGCAAGGGGTTGTGGGTTCTCATTGTCCAGTTTCATGGACCTCTTTGGTTTGTTACCTGCTAGTATACAACACCAAAGACCATTGCTGCTGACAGTCAGATCTAGACTGTTCGACAGCAGCCACATCATTTGAGTTGCCATTTATTCCTTTTTCATCAATTATAAAGTTTGCAAAGCAGATCCTAATAAATGAAATCGAGCAGTAATGCGCTGGCTGACTAGAAAGTCCAAAAGAACTACAAGTAGCTACCCTGGCAATCATCTCTGGCCTTCCTCCTGTGTTAACCTCAGACAGTCAAATACTCTTGTCTGTTACTCGTGTCTGCAGATGTTAACGTTTATGATCTGCTGCCATCCCAAGATGGTGTTTCCCCTCGGGGTTTTCTCCAAATGGTGTCCTCCCAGGACTAACCAGGGAATGTGTTTCTGGGTCAAGACAGTTGCTGTGGAAATCCGGGCTTTACTGTTACCGGCTAGCATGCAGTGTGTGAAATCACTATTATCCCTATGTTATTGCATGATTTTCCCCCAAACTGCGTGTACTTATCTGACATCCTTTTTTTGGTGTGCTGCGTGTTGTAGGGATTGTCTTATTTCAGTTAAGTTCTCCAGATTTTGGTGATATTGTGTAAGTGTGTAAGGTGGGAAGATAAATGCTAAGGTAATGGGGAGTTATGCACTGCATCTTTAGTAAATATAGTGTTTCAAAGGGTGAAAACAATAAAATCCCCATATCTCATTATACAACTCCACTTTTCAATCTATGTAGCCTAGACAGCTTTTTTGCAACTGAAAATGACTACAGGGAAGCAAAAAAGCACTTTATGTAATTTGTTTAATATTCACAGTAGAAAGGAGAGAGAGATTTGTTTTTATCTTTATATCTATCAATAGGCATGCTATCTTTTACACTTGGAGATATACAATTATTTTCAAAATTATTAATAATAGATATTTATTTTGAAAATGGTGATGGAACTTGATTCCTTTACATTGACATTATGGACCCAGTGAGTTTACTTAGTGCCTCAAAAGCAGGCACAGCTAATTTGGCATTGAGTAAAACAATAGGAGGCATGGCATTTGCTCAGACAGGACCAGAATATAGGCAGTGTCACTGTAGTATTTTTAGCTCTTGGTAGATGAATTACCTTCACAGTTGGCAGTCTTAAAATTCGGCGGTTGGGCAGATCACACAGCTGTGTAGCTGAAAGTAGCAGCAATTTAGTTTAATGAACCTTGAAATAAGACTTAACATAGTAAGCAGAAATGATATCCAAAGAGTGAAATTTAAACTACCTAGAGCATGTCAATTTTATTGCTATTTCAAAGCTTTTCACAAAATAAATATTTCAGGCGGAGGAGGAGGCTTTGTAAAGTGTTTGTGCATTCCCCATTAGAAAGTGAAATGAAGGTAATTAACAGCCCTTTTCTATGCCGTTGTGAACATTGTGTTATTTTCAGTTGATTTAATATTTGCCGGCAGCACATACACTGGGTATAGTGTAACACTTCTCATATTGTATTAGCTAATATATCAGGCTGATCCAGACACTTTTAAGGTTTATCAATATGTTCTTTATTCTGTCAGTTAACAGAGACATGAATCACCACCAGGAAACAGAAAATTACTATCTAAAAAATGTAGCTAAAATGTTATGTTATGGAAGTTTGTTTTTGTCTTAAATCTGTGGATACTGTTATCTGAATGACAAAGCACAGAGGAACCAGTAGTTTTCTCAACACTGTAATCAGAACAGTTAGACTAGTAGATATAACTATTATATATATGGGCCAAGATAAAATTTGGGAATCAGGAATAAAGCTTTGTCTTATTGCAGTCAGATTGCAGAAACACTTTATTTCATTTTCACAGCGTTCTTTCAGACAAGCGTTAACTTGAAAGTGGTTAAAAAACTTTTGGTGAAAAAACCTGCAAAAATGTAATATTTACCCAAAATCTGTGTATTAGAACTTCCTATTCTCAAATGGGGATCTGTTATTTTGAGAGATGATTCACAAGCGAGTCATCTAATGAAAGCTTCCATCCTAAGAGTGTAGGATGTGTCTTGTGTCCTTTGTCCTGGCTGTTTCTTTCGTCCATGGTGGCTTTGGGCTCCCAATTGTAGTGCTTAATTGATTGAGTGCTGCCAGGTGTGTTTTGGATGGGTAAGAGATCTTTAGTTTACTGTGCAGCAGTATCTCCTGCCCAGTACAAAGCAGGAAAAAGCTATTTAAAATATTTTACCTTGGCTGCCTGGGTATACTTAACATGCTATCTGGTTGCCATGGCCTCTCATCTTTCTTCAAAATTTGTCTCAAAACATTTTGAAGACCCCGTATATATATATATATATATATATATATATATATACACACTCACCTAAAGGATTATTAGGAACACCTGTTCAATTTCTCATTAATGCAATTATCTAACCAACCAATCACATGGCAGTTGCTTCAATGCATTTAGGGGTGTGGTCCTGGTCAAGACAATCTCCTGAACTCCAAACTGAATGTCTGAATGGGAAAGAAAGGTGATTTAAGCAATTTTGAGCGTGGCATGGTTGTTGGTGCCAGACGGGCCGGTCTGAGTATTTCACAATCTGCTCAGTTACTGGGATTTTCACGCACAACCATTTCTAGGGTTTACAAAGAATGGTGTGAAAAGGGAAAAACATCCAGTATGCGGCAGTCCTGTGGGCGAAAATGCCTTGTTGATGCTAGAGGTCAGAGGAGAATGGGCCGACTGATTCAAGCTGATAGAAGAGCAACTTTGACTGAAATAACCACTCGTTACAACCGAGGTATGCAGCAAAGCATTTGTGAAGCCACAACATGTACAACCTTGAGGCGGATGGGCTACAACAGCAGAAGACCCCACCGGGTACCACTCATCTCCACTACAAATAGGAAAAAGAGGCTACAATTTGCACAAGCTCACCAAAATTGGACAGTTGAAGACTGGAAAAATGTTGCCTGGTCTGATGAGTCTCGATTTCTGTTGAGACATTCAGATGGTAGAGTCAGAATTTGGCGTAAACAGAATGAGAACATGGATCCATCATGCCTTGTTACCACTGTGCAGGCTGGTGGTGGTGGTGTAATGGTGTGGGGGATGTTTTCTTGGCACACTTTAGGCCCCTTAGTGCCAATTGGGCATCGTTTAAATGCCACGGCCTACCTGAGCATTGTTTCTGACCATGTCCATCCCTTTATGACCACCATGTACCCATCCTCTGATGGCTACTTCCAGCAGGATAATGCACCATGTCACAAAGGTCGAATCATTTCAAATTGGTTTCTTGAACATGACAATGAGTTCACTGTACTAAACTGGCCCCCACAGTCACCAGATCTCAACCCAATACAGCATCTTTGGGATGTGGTGGAACGGGAGCTTCGTGCCCTGGATGTGCATCCCACAAATCTCCATCAACTGCAAGATGCTATCCTATCAATATGGGCCAACATTTCTAAAGAATGCTTTCAGCACCTTGTTGAATCAATGCCACGTAGAATTAAGGCAGTTCTGAAGGCGAAAGGGGGTCAAACACAGTATTAGTATGGTGTTCCTAATAATCCTTTAGGTGAGTGTATATATATGTGTATATATATGTGTATATATATGTGTATATATATATATATATTTCACACGTTTAGGTACACAGTCCTTCATTAAGTGTTTGAGAACATGGCACATCATGACTGTGCCCCTGACATTTTCTTCTTCTTCTTTTTTGGCTGAAATAGTTGCCTTGGCAAATACCAGCCCGAGCAGGAAAAGAATACTCTCCAGAGCACGAATCATAAAATCTTTAGCAGAAAGTTACATAACAGAATTTGTTTTAAAAGTAGTTGTGGTATTAGAAACTATTCCCACATATTTATTGTAGATCACAAATTAATTGTACTTATTCTATACCTTGTATTGTCCCATTGTTATGTTTTTCACACTGGGTTTTGCTCATGATGACCTTAGTTTTCTCGGTTTCCTTCAGGATTTCAGGAGTCTTATTGCCTAGTAACCAGACAGAGCAGACAGTACAGGCTTTGGTAAGTAAAGACCTGGTAGGCAGTTAGTAAAGATAACGTAAAGCAGAGTTCGTCAACTATGTTTGGCCTTGGGCCAGTTTTTGTCTGCGCTAATAATCGGCGGACCAGAACATAATTAGCATATAATATTTGCAGGGGTGAAAATCTGATGTCAAACTTTGAATTTACATGAAAGTTTCTCAAGAGTAATTCCTGAGGGGGACACCAAAAGTAGTGCTGTAACACATAGCCTAAGTTGTAATATGTTAAATGTACATTTTGAACATTTTATCATCTAGTCTTTGAGATATTAGACTACTAGGGTTCTAACTTTGCATTTTGGTGTACTGGTAAATGTTCTGATGTCCGTCTTTTTAATTTTTTCTGCCATTTTTCTACATGGCTGGCTGGCTACACACGCACGCGCATGCACATGCTTGCACACACACGCACACACCCAGTGTGCAGGTTATTTACAGTAGGAGATAGGCTTCTATCATCTATTATCTTCTATCATTCTATAATGGGCTTCGATCTACCAGGTAGCTAGCTAGTCAGCTAGCAAATGTAAAACTGATTGCAATGACAAGGGTTGACCGCTGTATGAATTCACCATTTACACAACGTAAGCTGCTTTTGTAGTTTTAATATAGTTTGTTTTTGTTTTATATTGGCTGGCTTCCCACAATAGCTGAATTTGCAGAGCTAGCGAGCACCAATTCCATTTCTGTGGTGTTTGCTATAATCTTTGCGATCTTCAGTTTACTCCAAAATTGGCACACTGGTGCTTCAAAGTCCCCTAGCGACAATTTAACTTTTACAATTAAAGATATTTAAGACAATGGTAGAAGAGAGTGTAGTTCTGTTCAGTTTGGAGTTTAGTTTATCGCTAATCTTATCACAGGGATTTCGAAGCACTACAGCTGCATGCTGATCTTGGAATAAACTGACGGTAGCAAAGATTCCATCTTTGTCGATGCCACATAAATGGAATAGGTGCTAGCTAGCTTGCTAGCTAATGTTTGGTTTAGTTTGCTCCATCGGTTTGCTTGCAAGCTCTGCAAATTCAGCTATTGTGTGTGTGAA
The DNA here is from genome assembly GCF_036373705.1 of Amia ocellicauda. NCBI lineage: Eukaryota > Metazoa > Chordata > Actinopteri > Amiiformes > Amiidae > Amia > Amia ocellicauda. The sequence goes on from NC_089864.1 coordinate 10,752,482, forward strand.
CCCTGCCAACATAAAACAAAATTGTTCTGGTGCGACTGACCTGGATTATCCTCACGTTAGCTACGTGCATTGAGTGCCTTTCAGATGGTAGACATGAAGGAACAGTACATTGCATTGCTAGCTTCTCTCATTGACTCGAATTCAAACAGCTGCAAACACTGGTTGATGTTACTGTAGCTAGCTAGCAAACGTCAGCTAACTGTTAGCTAACAAAAAGAGTGACCTGTAATTCAATGCAGCGAAAATGAAGACTGGTGACGGTTATAAATTGCGTTTTATCGTATTGAGTGGTAGAAGTAAAGAAATGTCTAACATATCCTTTGTTTGAACTACTTATTGGAGGTCAGCCACCAACAACAGACTGTCAGACTCCTACATTTGCATTGTACCTGCATCATGTGCCACTGCTGAGGGCAGTGGATCAAACCATTGTGAGGCAAAGGCCGGGGGGTCTTTTGAAACTTAAAAATGCGCTATTAAGTGTCTATAATCAGCTTTCATTGTGTATTATTATTATTATTGAAATTTGGCGGGGCAAATAATATTGCTGGTGGGCCAGATTTGGCCTGCGGGCTTCCAGTTGGGCAGCCCTGATGTAAAGCCTGGCATGGCTGAAAGAGACATATACAGTTACCTTTTTAATAGCTCGATTAACTGAATCATTCATGAATGTGTATTCTGACTTAACACTAGAAGCGCTGAGCCAGTCAATTTGACCGATTTGGTTATTAAAATTTGAATTACTCTGTGTTCCTAAATACACTGCGCATACCCATTCATGGCTTTTCCTAAAAATTATGTATTAAACATGCCTACAGCGTTTTAGCTGCATAACGCGAAAATAAATAAGTTCTAAACACATTTACCTAGAATAGACAAAATCTGGTTATTTTGACAGGTCATTTAAATACATAATAGATCAAATATAATGCATAATCCTGCCTGCCCTTTACAATACAGTCAGTGTGGCGCTCAAGTGGCAATCTCTGCCTGTCTACAGTCTTTCATGTGCTTGAAAAACACACACATTGTACAGCTTTACAAGTGTTTTCTTACAGCTGTAGTCAGATTGAGCTGATACAGTGATTACCTGCAAATAAACATGGATTGGAAACTGAGATTGAAGAGAGCTCATTTTGGAAATGCCGTGTATGTGAACATGACTGAGTCAGGGGCATCAGTGACACTGGCAATGACAGATCATTCGTGGGTTTGTGCCAGTGCTGTGAACACATTGCGAGTGAAACGCCAGGTCCAAATGGCACAGAGTGCTTTTACTCCACTGATCAATACGCGATTGCTACTGCACAGTACAGAGTGCAATAGCGCAGCACATCACACTCAAAATAATGATTCATGGACATTATCAACGGAGGAGCATTTATTGTGATGCTATATTTTCGTGGAGTTAAAGTGTTCACCTGGAGAGGGCTGTCAAAATGCAGTGTGAGGTACGAGCACATGCAGGGAAAGTGAAGAAACTGTCCTGTGTGGACTGTCCCGAGCTGTCAGGTATGCAGGCTAAATATAAATAGTAAATAGTTTATTGAATTACAAAGCTACAGTGAATAAAAGCAGTGTATGCTGAAAACAAAGTTTACATGATGTTGAACATGTTTACTTTATTGTACAATTATGTTTTGATAAATGCAATAGTTATTTTTGAACTGTAAAATATTGCTATTGAGCATTATTCCAATATTTATGATTACACTTGTATCATTATCTTATTTTATGCTGTTTTTGAGCTTTTTGCTTATTGTAGGCTATATAGTTATTCATGTTTTGACTGCAGTGTGTCTTTAGAAAATGAGTGCTTTGTTATTTATAGCAAAAATATGAATGTTTTATGATCATATTTCAATTTAAATACTACTACTATTTGTGCTATGTAAATGTAAATGTTGGGTTTGATGTTCATGAATAAAACTTCTGAGTTTTATACAATGGTTTGCCTGTGATTATCATATTGCTTCTGTTAAAGAGCTATCGGTTACAATGACCGGCTTTGGCACTGGAAGGTAGTTTGAAATGTTGGTGCTTCTAGTGTTAATTTGATTTGTCCCCTATAAACCTCTCAAGAGGCAGGTGAGGGGAGAAGAAAAATAGTGAAATAATGTATTTCTTTAAGAAGACTATACCCCCTATACTCTGCCAAGGCATAGTCAGATAAATGTCTCCTAAAGCATCCTGACAGAATGTTGTTTGTAATTTTGTCTTATGAAATATTTCCCAGCTCATTGCCACATAACATAAAAGAGGTCAAATTGTGCAGGACTTGCTTGTATCAAATGCCTAATAGCAACACCTGCTATACAGGCAGGGCCCAAGAAGCCATGTGTCTTGCCATGGCCGTGTCTTGTCCGGGCCTGCCCTTGGCGCAGTGTTTGATCTGTCCCACAGTTTGGTTCCCATTAGACACATTCCCCCAGCTTCATCGGGATCTTTACACCAGAGTATATTTGGCACCAGGTTTTACGAGAGGAAAATCACAGTGTTCATGCAGCAAGCACAGTCCAGTTGGGTACACCTTGTCATAAACCTTATGGATGTATAATTTAATAGTAGATAAGATGAGAGATCCCATACTAAAGCAGAAAGTCCAGTTGTTTTATATTAATTACATTTCTGATGAGGCATTTGATGTATGTTCTTCAGATGAAGTGTTACTTTCTCTGCTTAAACTTTTCTGGTAGACTTTAAGAAAGTAGTCATCACATGACACTGTTTTTAATGCTCGTGTAAGTGCATTAAGGTACTGAATAAGAGGAGGTCAATTAAACTGATGGTAATACAATAGTCCTTATGTGATGGACACTTGTATATTGTATTTACTGTATAAGGCGAAGAAAAGTATGACCATATTCAATTTACAATCTCTACATCCAATATAAGGATACAGTATATGCCTATGAAGCCAATTGTGAATCAAATAAAAAAAAAAAAAAACAACAACCAAAAAACCCTCATTGGCACTCTTAGTAGAAAACAGCTGGTTTTGTGGATGAGGTGCATATTTAAGGAGGAAGTTGGGTTTGTTGGGACATGTTAATTACACCCAGAGAGGCTGGAAAAAGGATATCCTTGATTTATATAGGTGATTCTGATACAAGCCCTGACCTTTACTTTCCGTTAAATCAGCGTGGCATCTGAACTTGCAGATGTCTTTAAGAAGATCAAACTGTTGACTTCTTGGCTTGAACATTTTGTATTTTTTATAGGACATTTATGATTGGCAATAATTTTATCAACAATGCAGGTGGAGCAGCCCACGATGATTAACGATGATGGCAAAGCTGTGGAAAACTCCTATTGAGCTGTTCATAGCATTCTTTAGCGTTAGTTAATTATTGTGTCTTGAAGGCCAGTGTTCGTGCACCGTTTTCTCTCTGCATGGAAAACATGGCATCCACAAGAAGCAGTCGCTTGCTGCCGGAAATGTGGTTAAATGTCTAGGCTTATTGGTTTAATTTGATACGCTTATGTTCAAGGTACTACAACATGTGCTGCCTTTCAAAGCTTTTATATTGGGCTTTTTGAAAGAAAAAAAAAACTTTATTGGGTGCTAAAAAGGTCAACAAAGGACGAAACATTTTAATTCAGGCATTACCCTATTTTTGGGTCGGTGTTCCACTTCTTTTGAAGCTGTAATAAAATTGCAAAGAGAAAAGTGTTTTTTTCCCAGCTCCATCTGGCTTGCTAATTAACCACTACATCAAACAGTGAAGTTGTAGATTTGTGTGTTTTTTTGTGTGTGTGTCCACGTTGACGGTGTTACGTTTGTTTGGGTGTAATATGGTATATTAAAATGTGCCAAGATCTAGCCCTATTACACACATGATATTCATGCAAGAAGAACACGACACGATGTGTGTTTAGTTATTCACTAACACTGATAATTAAAAGCTGAATTAAAGCTTAAAAAATACATATAGGTATATATTGGAAAAGCTGCAGGTCTGTAGCATTGTTTTTTGGGGGGATTTCCTTAAAACCTATAACATGAATCCACTTCAGTGTAAATATAGGTCAATAAATTATAAATCACTAAACTAGTTTCTAGTATCTATTGTTTAGCTTGAAACTGTAGACTATAAAACTTGTTCCTGCCAATTTGCATATTTTTATCATGGCTGATAATGGTTCCGACCTGGTGGAGTTAGGCGTTTCTGTGAGTCCAAAACTTTGGCCAAATTTAATCATCTTAGCCCTGTGTCTAAAGCTTGCTTACAAAGCAGTACAAAATATGTGATGTCCTGTTAATTACTGAAAGGATGTGGAACTTTTAAAGGTTTTTAGTACTTAACAAGAGGTCATGTATTTTGCTTTGTATCCAAGGATGTCAGGCATCTATATTTCTTCTCGCATGCCAGTAACAGTCATGGCAGTGTGCAGCCATGACATGACCCTGACAAATTTCTTGATCAGTTCTGCTGGTAATAGTACCGTCAGTCAGGAGGAACCACCGCGTTGCTGATAATGTGTTCCCACTAGGCCCCACACACCAGCACAGTCACGTCAGATGATCTATCAGGAACCCTGACCCATCTCAGTGCATTACATTGTGCACGCTGGTCTGGAGTCTGTCTTTAGTGTCGCCTGCGCTAGTCTTAACGGCGTCTGTTAGTCATGCGTATCACATTGTACGTGGGGCAGGCTCTCTCTCCGATGTGGGGCGACTTCTCATGGGTTGTGCGGAGACCTGGACCCCTGTGGCCGAGTGCACTTGTGGTCACAGTCGTGTCATTCTGGTATATATCAGACAATGCCCTCAATCCAAGCAGTAGCTCCTGATGGTGGATTGTTCATCTTGGCTGTCCAGTTTGAGGTACATCCCTGACATTTCAAGTTAGTTATGTGGTTGATGACTGATGTTGAGATCCTGGAGCATTCAGCATTTCAGCTCTGCATGATGTCTGAGAGAACTGTCAAACTGCAGATGTCTGAACACATGTCCTGTGACACCCTGATATGCATTCATGTAGTGCTGATGTGAATTGCACACCATGTCACTGAAAAAACAATATGCACATACAAGCGCTGCCCTGACCATCTTTTGTGGCTAGTTGTGTCACTTAACACGCAAAGCAGACAGTCAGTGCATATCTTCTTCTGTATCTTCTATGTCTGCTTGCTTTTTTAACTTTTCTGCTGTATTTTTTTTCCCCCAATCAGATTTCCCTTTTGTTTTTGTATTAAAACCTATATAATGATTTATATATTTATGCTTGCTTCAATTTAATCTTTTCGTGTAAATGTAACAGACTGGACTTTACAAAATAAGTTTTGATTTTGATGACGGATGTAGAATAAATAAATACCATCTCTGTTTAAACCTCTCAGCCTTTTACAGTTTTGGCATTAAACCCATCTTTTTGTTTTTTTGTTTCTTGTATTTGAGAGCAGTGCAGAATCGCTCACCCACTCACATGAGAAAAGTGTGAATGCAAACCTTTTCTACTACCAACAACAATATAAATGTTTATTCTTACTAATATATATATATATATATATATATATATATATATATATATATATATATATATATATATATATATATATATGTTTTAGTGTTATTGCATTTATTTGGAATTATAAAGTGCACATTGTCTCCCCCTTGATAAACCTCTTAACACTGTTTTTTAATTAAGAAAGAAAAACATGAACATGTATATGTTCCAAAAACTGGATCTGTTACATCTCCTGAGATCTGCTGTGACCTTTGCAGTTATGTAAATCGTTTGAGTAGGCATAGAAATGTTTTGCAGGGGACAATGGCTTGAAGCCTGAAAAGAATACAAAATAATAAAAACAAGAATGACTACATGATTATAGTGAACATTTTCAAAATTCTATCATTTGTTTTGTCTAAATTGTCACTCCTCAGATATACATTTCAGTTTCAAAAGCTACTTCCTGCTTTTCTTTCAAACTTTCTATCTAAGTTATTGAAATATTATGTACTGATTTCTGTTTACCAATAATATTCAACACTCTGCTCCTTACATAGATTTTTTAATTGAGGGCATATTATCAGTCATGATACAGTACATTAAATGATGATTACAGAAGTTGTTTGCAGTCGGTCAGAGGATCTGGGCTCTGGTATTGTCCATTTACCAGCTGCTCGCCTGCAGAGTCTGCTCTGTTTGCAGTGATCCAGCCCGGCTCTCAGCAGGGGAGGCGAGACGTTTTCCAAGTTGAGCTTCCAAAGGAAGGGGTCTGTTTAATTACTGTGCGAGTTATAATGAAATACTCCTGAGCTTTATGTAATTAATTCATTGAAAGCTTTGAAATTTATCATCCATAATGTCAGTCATTGCCAAATAATTCTTATGTCCCCAAAGACCATTATCTGAACTCATTATTTCCCATATTTAAAACCCATCTCTGTGTTGGAGAATGCTTTTCTGTCTGGGGCCTTATTCATATCGGGAAAATAAATAAACTGCTCATGCATTCAAGTAATAGATATTTCACTAAACTGATATGTTTGCCGGTGTTTACATAGCAAAAATGTCTCCAGTCACTAGTATTATTTATTTAGTTTGATGTGTTTCTCTTATACCTTAAAGATGTTAAAGAAACCCCACCTTGTTTGTCTTATTTTCAGAAGAAAACTTCCTAAAATCACTGGAGCTTTTTAATGAGAAAATACATAATGGTGAGACAATTAACAGGGATATAAATGATGTATGATACATTCTGCATGGTGTCCTAATACAATCAGACAATGTGATCTCTATAACGTGTTCAGCCTAGCCTGACTGACATCAGTGGGCTGGCAGCGCAGTTACAATCTCAGATCTGTTTGGTTCAACTTGCAAGGATGTTAGTAGGCTTTTATTTTCAGCTGATCTCCAAATGGAGAGCAAATTCAAATTTAAGTTCTACTTGGGGGGTTATCAGATGTGATCGCAAATGAACTGTGACACTCATCTTCAGAGCACCTCAGTGGTATTGATATTGCCTTTATACTGGTGTCTCAGTGGGCGAAATGTTTCATTCCACTTCACCTTGATAAACACAGTCTTTTCACAATCTTGGATTTGCAATTCATGAACATCTGCCCTCTCTATCAAACTGTGCATCTTCCTCCGAGAGAATAAATAAGAGAATAAACAATCCTACTGTGTTTTGCATACAAAAATAGTTGGTAACTTAATAATACTTAGGGAATGATTTCCCAAACTTGGTAAATGACTCTGGATGAGAGTGAGTAACTATTTTGAAAGGTCCTTATGGTCATTACTCAATTTTCCATTTCCGTATATGTTTAACTTTAACACTAGCTTCCTGAAAGTTTTTTTTTTTTTTTTTTACTTACTATATTTTCAACTGGATATATAATACAACAATATATTAAAACTCAGTGCAACCTTAATTAGTTAAATAATTTAGACTCCAAGTGCTGGTGAATGTGATTACATCAAACTGTTATTACAGTATATTGAGCTTGGCAGTAGTTCAGGGTTTTTGCATTGACCTATCCCTTAGAAATCGGAAATGTGTAATAAAATGTCCATGTAAATTTGATTTTGGCTGTTTAAATATTACAGCACTGGCTCATTTCCATTCAAAAGACTTGCAGATGAGAACGGTTGCATCTGTAGCCCAGGAAAGTGCTTGAGTGTGCACTCTTTTTCTTCAGGCCATTCAAAGCACTGAACAGACCACGCTGTCAAAATATATCAAATTACTGATATCATAATGCCTCATAAAGATTAGTGTTTGACATTTTGAGCTTATAGGTATTATTGAGAGGTAGAATGGTAAACAAATTCTGCTTACATTTTCAAAAGCGAGATGATGGGATTTGGTCTCTGTGACCCAGCAGTGCCCTAAACTGAGTCATATCCCAGCTTGTCTGTGCTGCTTCTATATTAAAAGATGTAATAAAGTCATGGATCGAAAGTGAGTCACTCTAGTGTGATAAGGTTGAGCTAATATGCTTTGGAAACTGGAATATCATAAGCAGACCTTTCCCAAGAAAGCAGTTTTTTTTTTTGTTTTTTTTTACCCATACTTGCTTTCTCTTCCTCCTTTATCAGGCACAATGCAGCTTTCTTTAAGTCATACATAACATTAAATCGTATTGCTTTAATTTCCATTCCCCTACACTGTTTTTTGTCGTGAATGCCTATGGTGTAATAAAAGGAGCTGTTTTAAAAATGTCGAGGCATATGCAGCCACAAAAAAGCAAACCACCGAGGTGAAAGAGTTGTTTCTAGGCAGAGAGACTTCTTTAAAGACCTCTGAGACTGAGCTGTCCTGTTTCCCAGCTGTTATTGGCATCATCCCTACTGAAATCCTCCCTTTGATTAGGAAGCTTATAGATGTTTCATACCAGTGCTCAGATTTCTTTTTAAGACTTACCTCTGTTCTTTAAGTCCCTGAATATGTTGTAAGTGTAACATTTAAAAATGCATCTTCGCAATCGTATTTTCCTCCATGTTTCCTTATGCTCCTGGATGAGTTTTTTTTCTTTACTATCAGGGCTGAAGCACCAACTCCTGCATTTCCCATGTACTCTAATGTATTCATATGCAATGGATTTGCAGACTTATTTACCTCATAGCGTGACCAATTTACATTCCTTAACAGTTAAATATGCATCTTTTGCTTACCCAGTGTTCAGAGTCTCACAATGCAAGTGGTTGCTAGGTTTTTCTGTTTTTATTTCTATGGATGGATGGGTTTCTGCTTGTGTATTTATGTGTGCTTAGTCATTTAAAGGAATCCATATACTTACACTTATTGTTTTAATTATATGTGTTTTAGAGTTTCTGCTACAATAGACAAATTCAATTTCCTATACTTCCCTTGGTTTTCACATGACCTCACAGAGATGTTTTAATGAGTCCCTGCTTGAGATTAAAAAAGAAAAGAATTCTGAAAAACTTACATTGACATGGTGATTCATTGCATGAACAGGGTTTCTATTGCCTTCGGTGGCTGTGTTTACAGTCAGGCTTAATTAAAGTTGTCCATTCGGGGCTTTATGTAATACTACTTTTATCTCTTTTTCTCTTAACAAAGTATGGCCTAGTGCGACAAATTGCATTTCCCCCTCATTCCCTGTATTGTGATTATAGGAGTGCAATTACAAATGCAGAATTTAATTCTATCCTCCATTAATCTTATCCCTTTGCTTATGTCAAATGAGAGGTAGATTGTATATTATTCCATTCACACTAATAATAAAAAAAGTTATCTAATACCTCATTATTAAAAATCACATATTGTCCCTCCCCAGAAGACTAGTTGTTCTGCTGATGAGTGATTTATCAACTTTAGGGCTGCTTCCTGTGACGTGATGGACAGATAATTCTCGGCAATTTTATGCATGGTTTTTGTGTTACCTGCAATAAATGAAAGTTAATCTTGTTCATACATACAACAATTCTCAACCTCTATTAAGTCACCTGTAACTTTTCTCCTTAGTGAGCTTTATGTATCAATTCTTCATGGTATACTACCTCACTTCTGTGTAGTAAATCTACGGATTTTGTGGCATTTATATTTGTATAGCATGGCAGCTGTAATATAAGTCAAACTCAAGCTCTGTTGCTTTTCTTCATAAGAACCACCTGCCCCTTCCCTGCACACAAGCTGTGCTGCATGCAATAGTAGTGTATTGTGATCTTGTAGGTGATATCTTATTAAATAACTTGTGCGGTGTTCATACTGATTAATTTATGTCTGTCTCACATTCATGTTCAAAAACACGTAAGTTACAGAAAATGATTTTAATTAAACAAACCGCTTACACCTGTTTTATGTTTTGCAATAATATATGTCAAGATTAGGTCTTTAATAAAAACATGAACTATTTTGTCACAGAGTCAGGTGTCCTGCTAGTGTTAAACACTTAATCGTTAACCTGAAATAGTATTTTCTTGCTGAATGCAACGGGGCCTGTGTTTAATTTTACTTTGACTCTAGTTAATCCCAGTGGGAGATATTTTTAAGAATAAACTTTTCCAGTGTTTGGCAATAATAGTTTTTTTATAGACATATTGGAGCCCGTGGAGTGCAATATTATTTCACTGCAGCTTCATTTTAAACAGCAGGCACACTGTTTCGTGATGACTGTAGTTGGCAAACAAAAAATAAACAGCTGTTTGTCTTCTCCTTTGACAGTCGCATCGCATCTCTTTTAATGTTCGTCTCCCGATTGTCCATCTTGGCTGAAGTGTGTGATTGATTGGTGACTTGGTTTCTTTGAGACAGAACCAAAAGCATGGGATTCCTCAAGATGGATGAATGATGCATCCCAAACCCTAAGTTATTTCAGATGCTTTTGAAACTTAAAAGTAAAACAATTACAGATGAAGTGAGAGAGAGAGACCAGCAAATACAATGACTTTTAGATTCTCAGTATACACACACGAACAGACATCTACACATATATATGATACAATTGAAATTATATTTTTAGTGATTGTTGTTTTTTCCCCGCCACAGACAAAGAAAAGCCATCTAGTCATTCTCTAAACACTTCAAGAGATGCCTCTCCGCAGAGCTCGACATCGACTTCAAAGGTAGGTTTTATTTGCTGTGATTGCAAACATCTGCTCATGCCGTCCAGTATTGGCTGCAAGTTATTGAGACGGAGAAGAACTTGATACTGAAGGAAAAATATATACATTTCACTGATGTTGGTATCAATCCCCAAAGAAAGAGTTTAAAGGTTTTGATGCCTTTAACCTTTTAATAATATCACACCTGTTGCTTTGACAGTCATTTTCAAAGCACCCTCTTCCTATCCAGGTATAAATCAAGTCCTGCCTGACAATGTGAGATTTTTTTTCCCCTTCATTTTGTAAGCAAGAGTAATATATTACTACTTCCCATACTGGTCTGCTTGTTCTAAATATTTACACTGAGGAAGGAACATACATCTTAATGGACTAGATTCATGTCCAGATAATATATTTTGTTCATACATTTTATTGAATGAGTATATATAGATATTGAATGAATATATCTCTTGCCTTCAAATAGGAAGTCTTTTTGAAGAATTTATTGAGATTCTAAACACTGAAGAATGTTAGCAAGGTAATACAATAATGCTACACTCAATACAAAGACAGGAACAGAGATCAGAAATGTGTGAAAGCATTTGTGTGTTAATAGGAGGCATTTTATTATAAGGCCTTGTGGATTTATGGAAATTTATTCAAGGTTCACTCAATAAATGGCTCCACAAAGACTGTTCATGTTAATGGTGCTAGATTGGTTACAACCTAGGGCTGTGCGATATGACGATATATATCGTATGACTGCTAATTTAGATGTGTATAATTTGTATAAAATTAAAGAATAATAAAGTTTGTTTACATTTTAATAAATTGGAAAGCAATGCAAACAGATGCAGAATGTTTGCATTATATGGTGAAGTGGTACTTCAGCTTTATTATTATTATTATTATTATTATTATTATTATTATTATTATAGCTATTTAGTATTAACACGTGCTGTACCGGTAAGCAGAATTGAAACGTGACAGTCAGAGAAGAAATGTCCCTGTCTAGCAGATGTTATAAACCCGGCTGTGGTAAATCTACCGGAATGTATAGCATTTTACAGCGCATGTGTTGCGTGATTACTATTACTTGTGTTATTGTTGTTATGCGACAGTATATCATAATGTGTGTGTGTGTGTGTATATATATATATATATATATATATATATATATATATATATATATATATATATATATATATATATATATATCCCATAACAACATAACACACGTAATAGTAAACACACAACACTTGCGCTGTATTGTGTTGCATTCTGCATATATTTACCATGACAGCCTGCATGTGGTATTTGTTAGTTTCGCATATTTAATGATTAACAAAATACTTGTAGTTTTAATGTCTTTGGTTTTATTTTGTAGCTTGATTGGATAAAAACAAAAAATATCGAGATATATATCGTGCATCGCCCAAACTTCTAAAAATATCAAGATATTATGTTTGTCATATCACCCAGCCCTATTACAACCTAAATGCTTCCTTTAAACTATCAGGTTGTTCAAATGTAAGGGTATATTTCCATCTTTTATATATAATTGTATCACACAGACATCTTTTATTTTGATGTAAATATTTTCATAAAATTAAGTTGTGACATAACTCTTTCAACAAGTGACTACATTAGAGCACTATCGTTCGCTCTACGCTGCAGGGCACTTCATGGAAACAAGTGAGGTTTTTTACAGCTTGCTCTGCAGCAAAATTTCCCCTTGTTCTTCTAAAGCACTAGTAAAAGTTGAAAAGTTTCAGCTATAGTAAGAGACAACATATTTGAAAACATCTAATTCATGTTGTTTTTTGGGCTTTAGAGAAAGTGGAGCTGTTTGTTATTTCATCTAGTTCCCCATCACAGAGAAAAATGTAAAGTGATGAACGCCAGTGTTTTCACTCTGAGATATTGAAAGAAAATCTGTCTATGCCTAGAACAATAACAACAATATTGAGATTTTCTTCTTAGGAAGAAGTAATATACCTATATTATGACATCACGTATACACAAGATTAAGGCATAGTGTTTCTGAACATCCTGCATTTCAGGGGTGTTTTCTTCTCCAATATGTTTTTGTCCATTTTGTTGCCTGATAAGGTGGATAAGATTGGCCAAACCCAGACACGAAGAACAATAGTGAAACTGGGAATGTTTTTTTCTGTCTTTCTAACACTATATATGATGATTGAGTGTTTTGAATAATGCCTGTGTCTTTAGATATTATCGTACATGGTGTCTGTTGTAGCTATCCTACACTTTCACATTGGAAAGCAGGGCTGTTCATTCAAGATTACGTTCAGCTGACATCAGTTTGGATAACAGCAATTGACCAAGCCTTTGTTCTTAACTCTGACTTTTGATCAGCATTTAATATATATACTACTATATATAATAATGAAGTCTTGAATTCGCTATACGATCAAGAAGTTTCTACTGGTTGCCTCCAGAACCCTTTTCCCATTGGTAGATTCATTTTACAAGCTATAGTGTGAAGAATGGCATTCTGGGTAATGTTTAGAGAAGTCTTATTTATTTTGTATCTCAAAGGCTGTACTTTGACCTATTCAATGCATTCTGGGTGCAAATGACCATTTTATTGTCAGTGGTTTAATCATGATTTATTTAAGACCAAAGAGGAAAGCCATTTTCCATACATCTCTCTGCCACAACATCTCCGCATTCCTCTCATTTACTTATTTATTTTTTCTAATGAAGATAATGTCTGCTGTTGTGTACCTCCATTATTTCAGCAGCACAGACCCTCTCGCTGCGGATCACACCCTCCTATCGGACCACAGCACTTTAAATGGAAATTTTCCTGAATGTATTTGTTCGTTTGTTTAGATAAGCTTGGATAAAAGCAGCAAACCTCCCGAGCCGCAGCCTGCAGAAGCTCTGAGCGAAAGGCCTGATGAAACGCTGGAGAAATCTAATGATGTGTCTGAGACTCGGCCAGAATTTGTAAGATTATATTTCCACCACGGTTAACACTAACATTGCGCATGCAAACAAATTCCCATGAACCGCTAACCTCACAGCTGCTTGAAATCTTCAGACACTTCGGTATTCACAGGTGGATGTACTCCCCCAACCTGTTTTGTCTCTCGCTTGGCCTGTCATGTTGAGATGATGATTAGACATGTATCTTTTTTCAACAAATAATACAGAAAAAACACCAACAAAAGAAAAAGGTTGAGATTTGTGACCATATTGTGTACTTAACATTTTAAATCTTTCAAATGCACCAGTGTTTTTCACCGCAAGCATGGTAATGTATGCATAAACCTACAAATCACTGGTATTCATGGGCCTATCTATCCCTGCCTTTGCACTTTGTTCTAAACTCACTACCTTTAGTTAATTAACCCTTTCTGTTCCTTGAAATCAATGTCTTTCATGAGATACTGTGTGTAACGGTGTATGAGTTTGTGTTTGATCATGGCACATTGTCTTGATCAGGTGGTATTTACCAAATGCAGATAGTCTGCTTGGGATGAAAGCTGCACTTCTGTTTATTATGGAAGTTAATGGAAATCTTTGAAGTTGAGAATTTGTGACGGATGTATCGACAGAGCTTGTGTTTTTGGTGTGGGCCATTGTACGAGGAACAGAGAGAAACTGAGAGAAGAGCTTGGAGAGATGGCTTTGATGTCGGCGTTGTTTTCTTTGCTGCCTATTCAATCTGTCATGTTTCTGTTGACCTCAGTGATTTCTGTTGATTTCATGTCTGCTGAGTTCGAAAGTGGAGCTTTGGTGTTTTTTAAGTTGTGTATATTGGTCAAAATCCATTTCTATTGTTACATTTTTTGCCATACATTGTTATATACTGGGTGGATATTTATATAGCAATACAATATGAAACAAGGCGGGAAGTGTAGGCCTAAGGGTTGTGTTTATATTTGTATTGTATTAAAAATATAACTTATTTTTTTGCCTCCCTAAACATAGATAACGTTAACTAACTAGTGCTTGCGTCTGGTTGTCTTGTTTCTTACTATTAACTAATATGGGTGTAGGTAGGTACTGTGTCGGTTACCATTGAATTGGGAAGTGGAAAAGGGCATCTTGTATTGAGAGGATTGATCAGAAAAGTGTTGCCAGTGAGAAAGGAGAAAATGTTGAACTAAGCTTTTTTAGAAAATGATGAGATGTGTTTTTATGACCAATAAAATGAAAGTATCCACAGAATGAATAAATCCAATAAAATGCAGGGACTTAAACATGGCAAAATATTGTGGCATTGGATGAGTGGCAGCTAAGTATTCTATTGAAGAAATGCTGTTGTTTTCTTTCCTCTGCAAAAAGAGCTCTGTATCCTCGGTAGATGAGAGAACTTGACTATCTTGATTTCCCTTTTTTCTCAGGAGGACATTCAGAATTTGCAAGGGGAGCAGGAGGAGCCACAGATGAGCAAAGATGAAAGTGCAAAACTTCTGAGTGAAGACTTTCAGGAACGACGATCTCAGGCCATTGCAGCCAAAGCGAGAGAAATTGAACAGGTTAGAAACCAAATATTTACATATATCTGACTAATATTGGTGAGAGGAATCATCTCTGTCTGATACATGATACTGATACTGATTTCTCTTACATATTAATAGGTGTTTGAGGTGCTTAACCACACATACATGAGACGTATATATTTAAATTGAAAACTCATGTTGTTTTGGATGACTTTCTCCCTTCTGGCAATATCTTTAATGGTATAACCCTATTGCACTTGCACTTAAAGACCTACATATAAGATAAGAATGATATTAATGTGTAAAAATGGTTCAAACACTTTCCAGTGCATAAGCTGGCCTTCCCTACTGGCTTCGGTTGAAACTGTAAATGCGGCACACATGTGCAACACACCTTTTCAATTTAGTATCAAGAGGAGGGATGACCAATCCACCCCAGGTCTCTGTTCATTGAACGTTTTAAGTGATTTAATTAAAGCTATCCCTCTTCCAAAGTAGTTAATTATTTAACCGTTCACATTAAACTTGTGATGGAATTGCCCTGCAGCACCAAACTCGCCCACCCATGATTTGGAAGCTTTTTAGTGTTTACCGCATGCTGAGACCACAGAAATGAACCTCCATTTTTCTGTTGGAGCATACCAGTCCTGATCATTAACACACAAGCACAAAGAAGGCTCAGATATCTTTGAAACTAGCTCTTAAACTTATGTTTAGAACCTGAATTTAGACAGAATGTGATGCAAAAAACTAGTTCCGGAATTAAACCTGATCTAACTCGCAAACTATGCCATGTTGGCAATGCTTTAAAGCAACATTAGGCCCTGTGTCCACTTTTTGATTGTTTTTTTAAGATTTTACAAATTTGCTTTGCCTTAGTTTCAACAACTGTGTTTTTGGGACTTTCATTTCCTTCAATCAAATTGTTTCCTGTCTCAATATAACAATAGAACAAAAAATAAAAGAATAAATAAACCACTACAGTAATGGTGACCAGCTAGAAACAAATAAAACATTACATTCTGAAACCTCATCATTCTTGCATTTAATCTGTCAGATTTGTTATATTAAATGATGCGTGACTGCATAATGCTTTTTCTTTGCATTGTTTTTTCATTAAGTCTTGCCTTTCAATGATTCTACCCTCAGAAATAAATTGAAGTTTAATACACAATGGTGAATTTAAAACCCTCTCAGGTAAATGAAACTGGCCCAACCACTGAGTTAAATCCAAACAGCCCTCTGAGGAGGAAACCACCGGACCCTGGTCTCTTGTTGCTTCTTTACAGCCTTAACTTCGTGTCTGCTTAAACATTTGTGGCAGAGTTGTGGAAATTTGTTTTCAAAGTGAGCGAAAGAAGGGGTTTGGGTGCTTACATTGGATGCACTCCATAATGTAAACAGCACAGTGCCAGCTCTGAGAGTCTTTTGTAAGGCCTGTCTTTGTTTCTCCAATTAAATAAATGTCAGTGGAATGCAGAGGTGCTTTAGAAAGTGTGAATCGGACATGCTTTAAATTGCCAGGTTTTACTTTGGCAAAAACATCATTTTAAATGATTTATTAAACAATATGCAAAGAAGCTTTTTTCAATAGATTTTTGGTTACTGTTTTAAGCATCTGATGTTTGGACAATTGCAAACCCTGTCGTTGGGGATAGCAGGATGTGACCATGCAGCGCAATGAGAAGGAGGAAATATATATATATATATATATATATATATATATATATATATATATATATATATATATATATATATATATATATATATATATATATATTATATATTATATATAACATAGCTATATGAAACGATGTAGCATATTGAGTACTCCAGCAGGTACATATGTATTCATTCTGTTGTACGTGATTTTTTTATGAATTCCATGTTTTTGTGTTTTTATTACTGTACTTCTGAGAAATAACCAGTCACTATGTCTCATGTTCTTCATATCCACTGATTTTAACTATTCCTGAGTCTATAATAACTAGTTTTGTGGCTTCGTACATACGTTTTTGCCCTTCCCAATTACCTTGGGGCACTGCCTACAGGAGCAATGGTCAGCGCTCTGAGACGAGAGCCATCTGATCGACTGACCTCTGTTGATGCCCTTGGGATGTCCTCGAGATTCTTGTGCTTTGTCCGAGTCGGGGCTGAAAACTCAAACATGACTCATACAGCTGTTGCCATGCAACCACAAACTTGGCACTCTCCAAAGTATTTTTAAATTATTACTTGTATCCTTTATATCAGCTTTCCCTCTGGTAAAGGCTAAAACGGTTTTGTAAATGACGCAGATCTGGAGCTTCGCTGGTCTGTTTTTTAAATTCAAAATATGCTGGCAGTGAGTTTAATATGGGATCTGAATGCGAAGATTAAATGTAAATAAAGCAAAGACGAAATAGCTGGCGATTCGCGAAATAAATGTATCCCTGCATTCCTGAAATCGCCGCTATTATAATGTAGCCTGGAGTTTCTGCTCCATGCTACTGAACTACATAGCAAGTGTCTTTCAGCTGTTGCTCTTTCTACTCAATCTTGTCTAGCCATCATGTCTGCTCTGCTGTTTCTGTGACCATCTATACCACTCTTGGAAGAAAAAAAAAAAGGCAGTTTCTCAGGTTTTGTGTGTGCGTGTTGTACAGGGCCACAGGAAAACGCAGTGTCCCACACACCAAGCCTGCATGTCCAGCCAAATACTTTAATTTACCTTGGTGAGAATTCAAATCCATAGTCCGTGAATAAGAACCATCCATCACAGTCTATTACTCAGGTTCTGGTTGCCTCCGAAATCTGCTTACCATGGGCAGGCATCTCCATAGGAAGTCTAGAAGTGGTCTGTTTTTTTTTTATTATTATAATTTGTACTCAAGCTTTCATCGGGCTTCAGTGTGCTATAGGGCATCTCTTTTGTTTTGTTTTTTTATTGTTTTTTTTGTTGGTGGCGTAGACATTTGGCCAGGGTTTTGTACAGTTGTGTATACACTTTTTTTTGGCTGGTGGAAGTCATTAAAGGGAAGTAAGCTGTGTGTTCAGTATTACAGAACGCATACTTATCTCACTTTTACAAGTACCAAACCTGGAAAGTGTTTAGACGGAGAAAAAAAATAAAGCAATGTACATGACAAGAGGAGGGATCGTGCTCCCAGTGCGATGTGCATGGTTTCAATTTGAACTGATGAACAGTGAGGAATGAAGTTCTCAAGCCACAGAGAAGGCAAGGCAGGCGGGCTCTGTGGGATGCTTTCCCTCTCACCCCCAATATTAAGCCTCTGAGCTCTTCTGGGAAGGGATGAGATCATTGTTCTGTCTCCTATGATAAAATACTATTAGTGCAGGTGCCAGGCATGATGTCAACTCATCAACTGGGGAACTGGGCAGGATTCTTAACAACTCATTTTACAAACACCCCTGCGATGCCAAACCAACTTTAATCCCAACAAGATTATACTGAAGAACAAAGGAAAGATGAATGACCTGGTATTGGCTAAACAGTTGTGCTAAGCCAGCTTTATTCATTTAAAATAGACATGTACATTCAAGACCATTGACTGTACTCTATAAAGTGTTGTTTTTTGCTTCCCACATACCACAGCACATGTTTTGTATGGTTTTTATTTACTTTCATTTCTTTTGAACTATTCTATATTTGTTTCGGTCCGAAAGGGTGCAGTCACTGCAATGCACTCTGGGAGTTCTGAAGGCCAGTGGGAGTAGTGGCAAATGAGCATCACTCTCATGAGTTTTAATTTAGTACTGCAGTAATTTAGCACTACAGTTGAAGAGTAGATTGCTGGTGGGTGTCTCTGCCAGGCAGTACCATCACAGTACTATATTGAGTATTTGATGACGGCAGTGTGGATAATGAGATGGTACTGATGGAAAATGTCATGAGTCTCTGTTTGGCTCACCTCCATATAGGTGAACACAGCTAGTGTTATATTTTCCAAATGAGGAGTGTCTTGCATGCCTGTTATGCTTCAGGAAATATTTTGCTTTCCTGGTTGCAAAGCCCTACTGTATGAATCCAATAATGCATGTGAATTTCATATTGTTTTTTTTTACATGTATTTAGTTTCAACTACTGTGTAAATCTCTGTTCAAGGCGAGTCTATTGTATGACTCTGTATGCTGATGTGTATGTATTGATGCTCTTATGAGAGATACAGAGTGCCACTGGAGATGAGAAAGATATTGCTCATTCTGTTAAAATATACCCAGGTTTCCTATTAGCATAATGGCAGCTCAGCTTGTCCTCTGTTTTCTAGGTTAACAACACAGCTTACTTCACTGTTCTGGTTTACATCTGAAACAAATTCAAATTATTGAGTAAAATCCTGAAACATACTTTCCATTTCTATGGGCCAAAACACCGATTATAAAATTTATTTCCTAAGAAAGTAGATGCTCCTACCACTATGTATTTTTATTTTTTATTTGTGTGCAGTGCGTATTTTTCCATTTTCCACTGATGGCTGTCAGCTGATAGCCGAATTAAAACCTAAACTCTCAAAACCAGAGTTAATGTATTTAAGGTTTTATGTAGAGAAAAGCAAATTAAATTAAATGTATAATTAAACTGATTAGACCTAATAAAAACTTGTACAATGCAAATCATTCTGTAACCACATTATCCTGGAAATTGTAATTATCCCTGATTTAATTGCAATATCAATATAATACATAGTCTGATCTGCTCAAAAGTTTTCCTGACTAGTTCGCAAACAAGTTCATATTTGTATTTTCCAGATTATCAATTGTCCTATTATTTTTGTCCTCAATCAAATGATGTTTCTGATCATTATATTATGATCAGACAAAACACATTCTATAACAGTAAATACAAGTAAGAAATACCATACCAAAAAAAATTGCATGGTACAATATTCAGATTTTTCTATTTTCATATCATAGTAGAGATTGTTGCATAGTTAAACAAACAAAAACAAAATAAAATAACAATGTCTATCTTATTTCAGGGAGACGCACTTCACCGAACATATATTGTGAAAAGATATGTATTATGCCAAGTCGTCCAACTCTACTTCCAAACCGCAGTGCAAATTTAATTCAGTGTTGTCATCATCTCAATGTGTTACACTGTCATGGGAGCAGTGTTCTACACTGGCTGTTTGCTTTTGGATACAAAGAGAGGAACAAACATAGTTAAAATAAATCATAGGGGAATCGGTTCAGTTGTCAGGCACACCACATACATATTTAGACAACCTTTAACCCTTCAAGACTATTTATATCCAGTATGTTTGAGCAACTGTCATGAAGCAAACTAATTGTACATGGGGACATTTGTGCTGTACATGTGTGTATATATATATATGACAACATCACAACATTTTAAAATACACTTTTAAAGTTAACATATGAATGGCATTTAATGTGTTGCTGTAAAACAGGGGGCACTCTTATTCAAAGAAGATCAAAAGGTCCCTGCCTTGTTTCCTGTGTTTAAATGAAAAATTAAAATGTTAAACTGCATCTCCGAAGGTTAATCTCTGGTGTTTCCTTGGTGTGTAACTGTTTAATTGTATTATTATGCACATCAGTCAACAAATACATTGTCCAACTCAGTTTTGTGGTTAATAAAAAACGATTTAGTGTATCAGAGCTTTGTTTTTAGTTTATCTCCTTTATACCTTTATGACAATTTGTTGTTCTGCTGTCACAGAGGTATGTGACAGATTTATTTGGAAATATGTCTTGAAATACACAATGTAACTTGAAACTCTTCAAGCAGTTTGACACATCAAGTGTAATGCATAGACAATTAAAGACTTTACTTTCCGTGTTTACAGTCTACAGGTTGGCTCTGTATAACCACTAGGGCCCTCCATCAAAACAGTTGATAACATCTTTTAGGCGCGATGAAGGGAATGGGAAACCACAGGCACCCCCGCCTCGGTGCTCACCTGTCACTTCACTTTGAAGCTGCGCGATATTCCAGCCGCATATTTAAGTTTAAAATGTCTTTTGTCGTCCCCCTAAATAGCAGTGTAATGATAACACGGTGTGCTTTTTGTGCACATATATTACTTGCTTCATTATAAACTGTCCTGTTAGGATAGAAGAACATCAGAAAGGTTTCAAACGAGGAGAGGCAACCTCATTATGCTTCCAGACTAATTTTGTTTTATCATGTAGACATCTTTCTCTATATGGGAAGGTATTGCTAACTGTCTTCAGAAGGCCTATGCGTAATGAAGGTCATGTGTAAGAAAATGATGAATATTCAGTGGGGTTGTTTTGTTTTGTTACAGTGACGTCTATAGTATGTGTCTGCTTCCTTAATTATGGATCTGTTTATATCTACTTCACAATGTCTCATAGCTATGCTGTAAGCCGCTGTCAGTTTCCCCAGCTCAGTGTTAAGGAAAGCAGTTGGCCGTCCCTCACAGGATAGGAGTCGAGCCACGTTTGAAGAGGATTCTTTTGTGTTGGAATATATGACTGTGTTCTGTTGAAGTTCTGCCGAAACAGAGGCGTATGCTGGAATGTATACAATGGGGCGGAAAGCCACAAATGCAAGTGCTAAAAAACATTATACTTTACATTGTGTGGTTGGTGGTATCTGATGCTGTTTTGCAGTCTACTTTAACTTCATCTTCAAAAACCTATTCTTTAAAACACCCCCCCCCCCTCCTTCACTATACCACAGTGTGCTAATAAAGATGATGAATTGTTCTCTTTAGTATATTTCATGTGTGTGCTAGAACTCTGACCGTTAGCCCGCTGTCTTAATGTTCCTTCAATTAAATGTATGTTTGAGATTTCGATGGCAATGTCAGCAGTTCAGAGCTTCAGCAGAACTAGAGGTAAATGTACCGTACTCTGCCTGCCCCACACCAGCTGGTCATAACACGAAGAAGGGCATGAGTCTTAAACATTGCTTTATTTTATTATATTTTCAGTTGTCCTGTTAGTGAAGAGACAGTTCTGCACAGTTACACAGGGCATGAACTAGCGTCTTGAAAAGATCCTTGCTGTGGACGTCAAACTGTGAAGTATAAAAATGTCAGTGTTCTAAATGAACGCATGAATAAAAATTGACGGTATATAACTTTACAACATGTGGTGACACATTTTTACTGACCCCACACCTTGCTCTTTAAGAATGTGCAGCACATTAGCAAAAGATTTAATTAGCGATTTTCAAATTCAAAATGGTAGTGGAAGTGCAAGATTACTATTATTATAGAGGGATATTGCTTTAGCTAATCTTGTACTTCTTGAAAGTACTGATTTGGTTTGAGTGTTTTTGCAGAGGCTAGATCTTCTTTCTCTGGGTCAGGCCAGGTTAACAGGCATTGATAATTATCTGTGTCTCGTGTTCCTCCTTCAATATTTTGCCAGTTTCCCATTACACAGATTAAACGCCTGTTCCTGTCATCAGGTGTTTTTTCTCTTTTCTCTTAATCCACAATTTTCTTTACCTAAACCCCAGCCACTCTTTCGTTATTAACAAAATTGATATAGCAATTTAATTACTAATTCTTTAACGTGAACTGGCTTAGAATATGTTGGAAAGTCCTTTTGAAGGTGTATCTGACTGAAAACAGGAGGCACTGTTTTGTGCAGCTGGTTTTCCATTCAGGATACTCGATGACTTGACGATACTGGCCTTTAAATCACGTAGGAGTAGACAGAGGTACAGTGAGGGGAGAAGGAAGTCTTTGGTATGTGTGCTGTGGACACCACCTCCTGAGCCGCAGCGCTCATGAACTAGAACAAGTTTAGTGGTCTAGTATGGGCTAACTTGAGACATCCATCCAGGTCACACCCTCCACATAGACCTTTACTGTTGATAGGCGAGACCACCGAATTGTCATTTAAGGGTCCTGTCACTCATGTGAAAAAGGAAGCAGGAAGCATTTGTAAAAAGCAAAGGGTTTATTTTTTTAACCCTCTCAGGAATTTACCATTATCGTATTAAAGGGGGGGAAATGCTTCATCTGCATCCAATGCTCCGCCTCTTCCTGTGTGTGTGGTTTGTTTTTTTATTATTTAGTGTTTAGATGGATATGTGGCAGGACAGTTAAATGGTTTGCTGCCACCAAATAGCTTCAGGAATGTCAGAAATTATTGGATGGGGAAGTCTACACAGGAAGTAAATTAAATGGTCCAAATACCTGAAGCCTATTGGCGAGGGTCATAAACTGAAGCCACTGCGTTGATTTCCCCCTGTCGTTTCCTCTTCCGCTGCTCGTCTTTGAAGAATCCCTTCTACCGTTTCTGTATGTCTACATAACGTATAACTGACGTAGAAACAATAAAATAATGGCACAGAGTAAGTGATGTCTCAATCAGAAAAAGCCCAGAGAGGAAAGAGATTGCAGGTTGTCATTGATTTGTTATCGTCAGTTGTGTGTGGAAAGGTTCTGTATTTACAAATTTCTGTTGCGTCTCAATAGATACAGATTTTACACTTCATTCGATTTCTGAGAAAAACACAAATCATAGCAACATCTGCCATACAGTAAATATAGGAAATATTACATTGGCAAAAGCACTGTTTAAAAAATAATAATAATGAAACAAAAATCTTTGTTTTTGCAAAACCGAGTCAAATCCAAACTATTTATGTGAAAAATGAATCTCTAATACATTGCCATCAGGACAGTCTTTACTAATTAAGCAGCCGCATGGTAACTCAAAGCATTTGTGTAAAGTAAGCTGTAAAATATTCTGCAATACGTGTAGAGTTGCCAGCTTTGGTAAGATGTGGCTTTGGAGATTTTATCATATGAAATATTGCCTTTAAGGACTTACCCACTAATAGTGTGAAAGCATTTATGTGTTGTTATAATTACTAATTTTCTGTTTTAGCATTCTCATTTTTCTAAAGGGCTCTCCAAAACTTTCTTCTGAACCATGATATATGATTTGTTAAGGAGTCACTTGACACTGAAGATAACCACACATGCAAAAATGGATCATACAGCAGCCCTGTAATTGTGCACGCTTGGCTTTTCTTTGGAAATATAACCTCTTCCAGCTGAGTGTTTTAGGTCAAAGAACATTTCTGATGCGCACTTTCACTGCAACAGAAACACCTTTCTCCTTTCATGAAGCACGCAGTGAGCTTATTTATCATGTGTTTTTCATCTCTGCATTTGTCTTTAGTTCTTTAATTGAGACTGAGGGAGGGTGAGGGATTGCTGGCCTTCCTGTTATGGCTGAACGGAGGTCTGTTTTAATCTGAAGTGTGTATATGCATTAGCAAGGAATAAGGCTAGCTTTCTCTTTCCTAAAATCAGTGATGGATTTCTCCCGCTTGGCATGCATAAGGTGAAGTCACATCTTTAAAGAACATCTAAGAAATTATATGTTTGTAGTTATCGGCAGGAATGACAGAGAAAGAAAAAATATAAGCTTGAAATAAGTACTCGTATAGTCTATAAAATTTAAAATGCTGTTTAAATATGCATTACTTTTTCATACAAAATAAATTAGTATGTTATTTAAAAATCTTTTAAATCTTTCCCCTCATTATCTTCTTTCTTTGTGTATTAATTAATATGCAATTTCATTTAAATCCAAATACCCAACCAACCCTGTCAATCACTTTTTTTCCCTTTTTTATCTTGCATGTTCCAGGGAACGCTTAAGCTGACAACCTGAATGATTAAAAACTCTGCTCTTTATAATATTCCCTAATGTGTAGCAGCCCTCAGAAATCATTATTCCTGCTTCCCTTATTACTTGGGACCCCTGCTAGCCACTGTGTTAATTTGAACAGCAGACTGCCGAATTACTGTCTGGGCCTTAAATATCACTTTACAGACCCTCTGTCTCCCCCTTCTAAGTCCATCTTATATGTGTACACGCTGTTGAATCGCCCTCCTCCCAGAACTTAACCCTTGTGCAGTAAGCGAGGGGCCTTCCTGTGTGGCCTGTGAGGGCCGAATCTAGAGATCAGCCCGTTACTCCCACAATGAGAATTAACCCTCCCCACAAACGCACACACAACAACAACTACATAGGTCAACTGCACCCTTCCTGTTATGAAGTAACAAACGACACGGCACTTTCGGAAATGGCGTCCCAGTGTTCTGAACATTCTTGTAAATAAACCCAAGCTGGGCGAGGCTCTTCCTTTAGCACGAAACAAATTGCTTCCTATTTAGATGTTTGTGCCTCTTTTCACAAAATGCATGCATGGGGTTTTCGACATCCAGGAAATTGTAGTGGTGAATATTTTTAATTCGGCTTTCATGGGCTTTGCAGGCTTTTTTTGTTTGGTATGTTGGTTTGTAATTTAAATTAGTTATTTTCCTGCAGTGTAAGGGAAATATTTCATACAATAAAAACCAGTTTTGACACTAAAATAAAGGATTTTATTTTAGATTAAAATAAATTGATTACAAAACTGGCCTTTATGTATGTTAAAATGCCAAGATGTATATATTAAATAGCCTTTATTTAAACTCGGTGCAAACAAAATGATCTTTCGGACTGAAAATCTGTAACCAATTATTCATACTTTCTTTACCTTGCAATTATATTTATCCCTGGTATCAAAATAGGCCTTTTTAACCCACATTAGAGGAAGGAAGCCAAATGTTTACTTTAAAACTATGCCAGGTTTTAATACACATTTTTTTAATTGGACATTGACCTTCAAAAGGGGTTGTTTATGTTTTAGTTTAGTGAACAATTTCCGGAAGAATCAAAAATTTCTCATCCTTTGTATCAAGGAGGAACTGTAGAAAAAGGGTATAAAACAGTGTACCAGCAGTATGGGGTTAATGCGTCCTGGATTTAGTAGCTGAAGTAACTTTACCCTCATCTCCCCCATCTGTTGTGTACGAGGCAGTAAGAATCGGGCCACACAGAAAGCCGGTCTCTCAGGACCTTTAGGTTGGTGTTAGAATACTGTTATTATGTGGGTTGATTGGTTTGGTAGAAATTATCTCCAGTGAAGCCATGAAACAGGATATCTTTGACTTTTCCCACATCGGAGCTCACTTCTGCCTGGTCTCTCTCAGTAAATCGTTCTCACAATGATTGTCGTCCTACTATATGCGATATAATCTCTATTCTGCCACACTGAGAGCAGACAGAGTAGGGAAGGGGCAGGATCCATAGTTTTTGTCAAAAGTTCATTTTATGCAGTATATCAAAACACCTTGTGTATTTAACGAAACAGAGGGCCGTTTCTAAGCTCTCTATGCCTTGATGTTTTGTGGTTTTCAGCCGTATGAAAAACGTATTCAGAGGAAAGGTATTTTTTTTTATTATTGAGATGATCTATCATCTAACAACAAGATTACTTTTGTTATGGTCGTATCCATCATATCCTACAATAATGTAGCCTAGTAATAATCAACCCTCCATTAGAGACGACAGCTCTTCACAATTTGTGTTATATTGCTTAAAATAATTGAATTTCCATTGGATGTGCAACAATAGGGGAGATGCTGAAAGTTTGGCAGTGGATTAGGTTTATGCAAGGCAATGTGTACCATTTGCATGTACTTCGCATCACTGAGCTTCTGTGTGAATGTTTTTCATTTCATACCCAAACACTCCCTGCATATTTTCTTTATTTCTTCATTATTTTCTCTTTGTATGGCTCAGTTAATAGATGATTTTGGTAGTCTTGCACAGTAACACAAGCTCAGAATAAATCCAGAGGAGACTGCGTTTGGAACACATTCATAACAGATTGTATAGCACATGTACGTTACATGGAGTCAATTTATTTCTCACCAGACTGGTACACTTCCAAAACTTTTAAGATTCTGGCAGATTAATAGCACGTTTATGAGTGTACTTAGGCAGATATTTTAATGTTTTAAATTAGGAATCTGGAAAAAAGAAACTTCGTAATAAACAGCAATGGCTCTTTAGTTCTTAATCAGGAACATATTTATTCTCCTACTTTGTTTTTTGTGTCATAAACATGAAGCTGTCACTGACTATGTGCCTCCTCATAAATAGGATGACTTTCTGGCTTGGCCTCTGTACTGTTAACAGCATGTACTTCATTAAACTTTTCAAATTCAGGCACATCATTTCGAAGTTCGAGAATACGAAACAAGAATAAAACAATAAGGAAAATATGAAACGAGAATAAGGCATCAACCATGTATCCCCCACTCCCCCCATAAAATAATGTGATAGTGATTGGCAGAAACACTGAAATTGAAAATTACTTAAAGGGACAAACTAACCAGGGCAAGTGCAAGTTCTAAATTCTGGAACAGAAAAGGAGCTGTACTTTAGCTGAAATTTGTAATATAGGTATTAGCAGGACTGATTTCCGAATGTTTTTGCTCACCTGGAATCAATTCTAAAAATGTGAAGTTGCGAGTCTAATAATAGATAAAGAAGGTGTATGAAAGAGAAAATCACTATATTCTTCTACGATGTATTTAGTTTGTAGATGAGGCATTTTGTTTCATTCTGATTGCCAGAAATCAGAAAATCAGAAGTCAAGTCTGTACGATGCGGCAAACATTGAGGCTGCTATAGCTTTATTTGATTAACAAGTTTAGGTGGTTATGCTGCATTACGTGTAAGTGAGCAAAATAATCCCTTGTAGGAGAATGAAAGATATTTGTGTGTGTTGCTTGGATCACTCATGTGTTTTGGGTGGGGGTGGCAGAGGTGATGCCGTCTCGGTAGGCCGATATCCCTTGCTTTCGTCACTCTAACCCAAAAGACTATTGTTATTGTTGTTAGTGGGATTTGTGTGCAATTAAAACCCTAATCCAATCTAAGGAAACAGCTGTATCAATCTGGAACCACGTTATTGTTGCAGATTTGGATTTTGGTGTTTGTTGTCTGCATTTTAGAGTACAAAAATATTCTGTGATTGTTTTTTATAGCCAAGATTTAATGAGTAGAGCCAAGACCCAGTACTTCAAAACAAAGACTGTGATAATTATAACTCATGTAGGATTGAAAAGGGGTTTTATTTACCTGTGAATGCTTTGTGGTCCTGTTTTGAAAGTTTTGTCTCGGATCTAAGCGCATCAGTCTTACACACTTCAGTTCAGCAGCAGATTTGATTGTTCATTTATATTTTAAAGTCTTTTCCAAACTAAAACCTTTTAAATGATTTAATTTAATGCATTAATAAAGTTGATTTTGTATATTTAATGAAATGCATAATAAAAACAAGCTCTATCAAATTACATATATATATAGTTTTTTCACTTATTATTTATTATTATGTATTTATTTAGATTTACAACTGTTCTGTGACCTGTCCTACACACATACTGCATTACAAAGTGCATCAACGTGAGCTGAAACGGTTCTGTTCTTCACAACTTACTACTGTTTCTTGCTTTGTTTTGGTGCAATTTAGTATTAACCTTTTCCTCTCGTATAAAATGACATTGCTGTCTCACTGTTACCTGCACAGGGGGCCAAAGGCACATAAATCCCCTCTTATCCTCCGGTCACATCCTCCTTTGACCCTGCTGAGCCTAATTAATGGATGTTGTTGAGCAATGCAGCACTGAGCTCAACCTCAATGATTTCCACTTCTCAGGGCGCTTGCTCGTTTGTGGTCAGTGTGGCAGGATTGAATTAAGCCAGTGAGCTCCAGTCCATATTCCACACTTCGAGTGTGTAGGTTAGGGTTCCTGTGTTGAACTCCTTGCAGACCCTGAAGCAAGCTGTGTGGAGTACATTGAGTGAGACCCCCGATCAGCATTGTGTTCTCCACTGTAACAGGGTTGTCGATTTAATTAAGCCCGGGACACACCAGCGCGTCACGTCACTTCAAACTTGACGCGCCACAAACAGTGCCACACCAACGCATCTCCCAAGCATCAAAAAGAAGAGATTACATTTTGCATGAAACAACAATACTATTACAGAACTATATTTTACGGTTAAAAGTAAAAATAAAGGTCAGTATTTTGGAAAATCCCCACTGAATCATCAACAGACGAGGAGGTGGAGGTTCGGAAATTGACTTTTTAAATTAACACATCCACAATGGCTGGTGGATGTGCAATTTTACCAGCCACTTAGATTTTTTATAAGCCACAATGTTACATAAAATTAAAGTCCGAACGCATCTGTTGGCAGGAAAGGAGTGAAGGAAACTCCTGGTCTAGAATGGCAGAGTTTGCCTTTCTTTTGAGGGTAGATGTAAAATTGGCATCACAGTGCTGCCTGTAAAGAGACCAAAAAATAAAAAATAAAGCTATGGAAAACAGAAAGTGTGCCACACGCCACACTTACAGTTGAGCGAATGTCTCTAAAAGTCCTCTAATAATTGTGCATGATTGTGACTTATAGTTATCTTGTGACAGTATTAACCTCTCCCTTTAGTATCATTAAGTTCTGGTAAAGGTATTTAATTAAATGTGACACTCCATTTTCTTTGAAGTACAAAATAAGCAAAGTAAAGCACACACTTGGAGTAACTTCCTTCATCATTAATCCCAAGTTCCAAATGTTTCTGAAATTAGCTAACCTCTATTATTTTCAATAGGGCAACTTTATTTAGTACCAACTGACATAACAGTTTGAATGTGTATGAACATTGCCAGATGTTTCCAGAAGTGGGATTCATGAGAAAAGGAATAGGCCCACGAAAGACATTTCTTACCATAACATTACACTACGGCACAGAATGTGTCTGGATTTAACCCTCAAGTTACCTTCATCGCTTGAGGCAGATTTGTGTAGCATTGAATAGAATTGGATCAAAGTTGGCCTTAACTTTATCTAAATTTAAAGAGTGTATTATAATTAGTGTTAGAAAGGTCTGAAGCATCCATTTTCTCAATTAAAATCATCCCGAATTATTTTCTGAAAGTAATTTTCTTAACCCATTTGGTCAGACCCCCATGACTGTGTCCAGTAAAGCAGGTCTCCATTCGCAGAGGTTAAATAAAGTTCTCCGCAATCCTAGATCTCCCGCAGGTGCTGTGTGAAACCTGATAGACCTGCTCTCCATGAGTGATCAGATGGCATGGCCTGCACACCGGTTGTTACCTACAGGTGACAAAGGGGCCTTCAGCTCACACCTGCGATGCTCATTGGCTTTAATAAAGTGTTTAACAGCCATTCTGTTTTGGCCATAAAACTGCTGTTGTATCTAAAAAGTTTGTAAAGGACCGGTGTGAAATAACTTAACAGTTTGCTAACGGGTTTAACACCTCATTTTTCCTGAGTCTCCACACACCTGTTACATGTCACACTCCACTTTGGTGCAAGCTTCCTCAGCATTAAAGTTATTTTTATAATGTCTGGACCTATACAAGGAAATTATACAACACAGGCAATTCGACCTATAGAGACAGGATTATTCGGTGAGCCGCGTCTTCAACTGTGTGGTCTTATTTGAGTGGCCCCTTCCTTGACAGATCGGTTAATTGTCTTTGGAATAGCGTAGCTCAAAGTGGAAAAGGCATGGATATCTCCTTCCTCCTTCACCTACTTGTTAATATCCTCTCAGATGCCACCTCCTTTTACCTCGTGATGTAAGCGATCTGTGAAGCAAATATTTTCTTGTTCTGAGTTGCAACAAAATGTGTTCTATAAATATTGCGGGCAGGATGTTGTCTATGCAGTAAATCTCTATGGCGGTGCTTGGACCTTGGTGTGTTTTCCAGTGAATTTCACTGAAGTGTAGCAGGAAGGGAATGAGTATGACCTGAAAGAGAAAAAGGCATCGATCATGTTTACGGCCCACAGACTGTGCTAACAAATTGAGCTGGATCGGCCGATCTTTGTGAGCAGAATGAGTGGATTGTAGATCAGAGCAAAAATGGTGGTAAAGGACCCTACGTTTTGTAAAGTCTAAAACTGCGAGGTAAACGAATGTATGAGCTGCATGGAAAGATATTTTGGATCCTGTTCAAATAACAACGCTTGAGAGGGATGGCAAATCTCAATTAAAAAAAAAAAAAAAAAAAAAAAGTCCTCCGTTTAAGTCCCAGAAAGCAGCCAAACCAAAAACCGAACGATTAGTCATGAAGTGCCCTAACTGTCATCTTCCGGACATGCACACATCCCAGATGGTCTCCATCAGCACTTGACTGGAACACGTTTTTTTAATAGTAAAATCATTGTATGCTGCTGAAAAGACGATATAGATTTCGTCTTGGGGAGCAGCAGCTTGAACCGCAGTGGTGTCGTGCAGTCATCTGGATAATGAATCAAGGTAGACAGTCACGTCTAAAACATTCTGCTTGTTGCATTACTTTATATGAGAAGTAACACCCTAACAAATATGTTTATCTGTACAGCAATTTTCTTTCATTAGCACAATCATTTTGTTTAAAGCTATGGATCCAGTTCCTAATTTAAAACGCATATTTGAATCCCCACAGAGATGATCTTAAAGTAGGTTTACAGTTTCCAATTTTCTTCAGGATGGTTTTCAAAAGAAACGGTTGGCTTTAAAATGAATACATTCTGGAAAGTTCCAGGGTTTCTGGTCTTCACTGAGCTCCTGTGGGGGTGCATTTGGGTAAAAACAAATGAACAAGAGGATTGTGTGCCAGTCTTTTTGTTTCCTGTTGGTTTGTCAATTCAATTGGAGGGCACTTATTTCCATTTAAAAGCCGTCCTCTGCAAACTTCTGCTAATGGCTGTAGTCAGCTACGTTTGGGTGGCATACAATATGTGTTTACTCATAATTGTACTTCTAAATATGTATCATTATTTGGAGGGGGCTCATATCCCAGTGAGGCCATTGTGAATGAGATCTACATGAACAAACACCTGCTCTAGTGGGCTCCCTGGGTGAACGAGTCCTGGACATAATTCCCTCCAGGTGACCCACTAGGACTCAGTGAGGCGGGGGGCAGGGATCTGTGCGACACCTTGATCCCCCCATAAAAGCCCAGGGTAGAGTATGCTGCAGTACAAAGCATTCCCCGTTTTGAAAGGGTATATCCGGTTACACTTCACAAATGTCTGCCCCAGCCCCAGGGAGACCAGCTGACTGTGTTGAACCTTCAGCTGTGTGGGATCCTGAGATCAGCCTGGCAGCGATGCGTCGCCCGTGGGGTGCAGCATCCCAATGACATTGCTCAACTCGGGGTGCTACACACGCCAGGCTGTGTAACCTTTGTGTTTATCGCCACACCTGTAGCTCAAACCGCAAATAGTCTAGGCATGTAAAGCCAAACGCACAAGGACATCTAACTTTCACAGTCATCTCTCTGCAGTCAGTTTCTGCAGGGCATGCTGGGAGATACGTCTGTGTGTCTATGATTTGATTTCAAGGGACTTCATTCACTTTTTGAATCTTCTCTAGATTGTAGTGAATTCTTGTTGCTACATCTTCTCAAAGAAAGTCTGTTAAATACCTTAACTGACCAGACAAAGATTGGGGGTCATATTTGTCTTCATTCAAACACAAACTTCAATTGATTGATCTTAAATCACCTGGAAAGACAATACTCTTTCTTCACATTTGCTGTAGTTAAAAAACAAACAAACACAATCCAGAGCAACCAGAATATAATCCCATATCTAGTTTCCCCAAAATCCGACCTTTTTTTTCCCCCTTGGGTTGACAGTTTGTTTGTATCTCGCACAGAATGAGTAGGATTTACAGAAGATTAATGTCAAAACCGCATGCATCCTGCGTGTTGCTGATAGAGGCTTTTATTCTACAGTGAATTAGCAGCTTGTGTGCAAAGAAATATAGGCCAGTAACCAGTGTTACAAACAGGATGAAGCGAGAGACTTTGACTGCGAGTTTCAATAAGTACTCATCTGTTGTAAACCTGAGATAAGAAGGAAACAAAGCCTGTGTTTACTTGTATTTGGAGATTAGTGCTGCATGGCTCTACACCCCCCCAATCATGGAACATAAAGGCGTGTCCCGGCTGTATCCCAAATTAGCTCCACTTCAAAGTGAAGGATATACAATCCTAATTATGCTGTGGTTGTTAAGCCCTTAGCAAAGCTGTATTGGGATCAGATGTATTCTTATAGGAGAGCAAACCTTGTGGTATCATCTGAGTAGAGCTGGATATTGGGACTTTGGGATATTGAAAGTTGATATTGTAGATCTAAATATACATTTTCCAAGTATACAGGGTTTTTAAATATTGAATGTCTTATACTAGATGGATTTTTTTTAAAGAATTTCATAAGAATAAACAATATTATTACTAAAATTGATATAACATTGTTCAGGTGGTCTACGAGAGCTTGTTATTTGAATGTCAATCTTAATGGAAGAAAACTGTCAAGACAGAAAACAGGAGACACTTCTTCACACAGAGAGGCATCACAATCTGAACAAACTCCCCAGCGATGTGGTTGAAGTGACAATTTGGGAAAATTTAAAAATAGACTGGATAGGATCCTTGGATCACTTAGTTATTAATGGAGACCAAACGAGCGCGATGGGTCGAATGGCCTCCTGTCGGTTGTAAACATTCCTATGTTCTTATGTAAATCCGTAAATGTCACAGTGGGCTAAAGAGGTCTATGGTCACCCAGTGGGATTGGCATCATTTTCAGATGTGGCAGGATGGCGTGTGACATGTTTTTTGCTCTGCAGGTGTACAGGCAGGACTGCGAGACGTTCGGGATGGTCGTGAAGATGCTGGTGGCCAAGGAGCCGTCTCTGGAGAAGCAGCTTCAGAGCCCGTTGAAGGAGAACCTGACGGAGATCCGAGAGCGTTGCCTAGAAGACCTCAAACACTTCATCTCAGACCTGGACCAGGTGGTTCTGCAGCCGCAATGAAGAGCAGATGTTGATGCCGGTGTCAGTATGATTGTCATTTTTTGTTGTTGTTTGTTCAGTTCCAATAAACAGATGTTATACTAACTGAATTGCTACTTCGGTTTGGATCAATTAGATACAATACAATCAAAAGTATATATTTGAGTTGGAGGGAGGGCAGAGATGCTGTGTAGAAAAACTGACTTTTCTCTGTTGAAAGCTGGCAGCATAAATAACTTTAGTTGTACATTCCAATGCAAATAATGTAAGACTTGTTATAAATAAACACTTTATATCTATTCAGCTGTACTATAATCCTTGTAGATACTTCAGACTTGATCAAGGAGAAAGAAGTCCGACATGAATCATAAGTAGGGTTCATTTTATTTTCTTAAAAACTACACGTGTGCATTTGATGTAAAGCATTCACATATGAAAGCCGCTGGGTATTATTCTGTTTGTCTGTACAAAATGTTTATAATATCAGGATATTCAAATCCTAGAGAACCCAAAAGATTTTATATGTGTGATTTAAACAGTATTCATCTGTTGCATCTAATTCTGTAACAGTCCTTCTTTCATAAAACCTTTCTTTTGATGTCTGGATTTTGTAGTTTTTCTGCCAGTCAGTTTTAAAACTGAAACGTTTAAATGGAAATAAACTTTGCACCCAAAAGTTGCTTCACGTCTGTGTGTGTTGTGTGTTTTTAGTCCCGTCAACCGAGTACAAACGATCTGCCTGGTGTTGGACCACATCCCATCATGAACGTGGTTTTAAAGGCTAGTAAAGTGTTATACATGAAAGTTTAAATTTATTCTGAAAACTGTTGCAAATGGCATACATATGGGTTTACGTTACTATTTTCCAATTATTGAAACTTTATAACTTCTTAATAGAGTGTACCATCAGCAGTCCCTTTTCTACAAGACTTCAGACTTCACATATTTACTGAGCATGAGCAGAATGGTTGATCGTGAAGGCGGAAAACTTCAATCAATGGGTGTGTAGAAGTTAAACTATACAAAGACCTCAGTGAAGAATTATGAAAATGCATAGTTACTGATCCGAGAACAGTATATAGAGGTCTTCAAAAGCATGGATCTGTTTCTCCCACACAACCATTGCCAAGTGAGTCTTCCCCTCGTCTGACGCCAGTGAACCTGTAGAAACGTTCTGTATGTTGAGCTTGAAATTAAAGGTAAAGGATATTTTGTTTTGTGCAACTCGGTGGGGGGGAAGGAAGTGAGCGCCTATTCTGTTTTGGATTTAACAAATCTGTTCCATATCAAGTGCAATCGAATCTTTGTTGTAACAGGCGATGAGGGCCAACACAGGAAGTGTATGTAGAATGAGTGCAGAGCCGCTGGCTGCTTTATTGGACCAGCAGAAATGACGACGGAGCCAAAACCACCTCAACTAGAAGAGTGAGATCTGATGTATGAAATGTCAAGAAGCCCAAGAGCAGCGGTTTGGACGGGGGGATATGTGCGCATGTATGACTTGCCATCAGTTATTGTGCGACTGCTTTTATAATCATTCAAAAAAAGAAACGGTCAGTATAAAGTGGAAGAGGACGACAAAATTAGCACAGACCAATATTTATTTGGATTTTCCATTACTATTTCACTGATGATCTCACATTTATTTCCATTTTCTTAAGCGTAGATCCAAACAAACCCAGATGAACTACAGAAACTTGGCTATTTCACACTCAATTGTAGCACTGCAGAGCTGACAGGAAGTTTATATTTGCTGCTCTAGAACAAACTAAAATTATTTATGCCGAAGATGTCCGATATGGAGCTTTTTTATGAGAGCACACAATGTACGTCTTTTGTCAAGCTTGTAAAAAGGTCTATATTAAAACCGATTATTAGTGCTGGGCTTGGCTTCAGCGCTCAGGTGTGTTTGTAGCTCCTATGATGGATGGAGACTAAAGAACCGATTTCTCACTACTAAATTGAGGTATTAACTTGCAGCTCATAAAGCACAGCTTCTACAGATAAGAATGTAAAATATATCAATTCACAATATTACCACTAAAATGGTTTAATAGGATGTTGATCCAAGAGTAACAACAACAAAAAATGTACTCAGTGATATTTTTTCATCCACTGTATAGTTTCTTCCCATTCAATCTTTGTTTGCCAGTCTCAGAAGAGAGAAAAAAATATTACAATTTCATGTGTATGATTTGTTTTTAATTATGGGAGAAAGAAAAAATTCTGCTACACATTTGAGTCTTAAAACTCACATGATCCATGTATTAAGGGCACGGGAATTTAACCCTATGAGGATCTGGGAAGAAAACAAAACCTCTGATATGTATCATTGAATCCAATTGGTTATTGTACCCCAAGCCAAAATGTTTAGTCTTCATAAGCTGCCCTTCTGCCCTCGATTAAAACACAAGTAAGCGTAATCGATTGTAGCAAAACCAAACATCTATAATCGTGTTTCTATAATAAATGTCGAGGCTACATGAATTTAAAACGGTTGTAATATAGTTTCAATATATAACCAATTGTTTGTTGTCCGGATAACAACAATAATAAGAAACCCAGCTCACATACCACAATATCAGTTTTTATTATCCTTAGTCATGTGTTCCAGTTTTTACATTTATACAGATTACATTGATCTGTTTACAATATAGTATGACCCATAAATAAAATCTTGCAACCTAACAAGGCCACAGTTAATACAGCGGGGCGTTTGCATTCCCCCTTTCCCTCCTCGCTCAGGGCCTTGTTTAGATATAATACCAAAAGAAGCAATTAAATGTCAATAGCAAGAGTCAATATACACCATTCTGCCTTGGCTGGCAACACATTACATTTGTTTCCATTTTTAAAACCCTGATTAACAAAAGTGGAGCTCATTCTAACTAGAAATGCAGGGGGCTGCAATTTCGATGCGGTTTCTTACAACAAAACAAAAAATGTCTTTTGAAACTCAGGGATATAAAAATATCAGTTTTAAAATCTTAACTTTACAATATATACATTAATATTTGCACCGTTAAATTATGATTACAGTTAGTCTCTAAATGCTACATTATAAATACAATGTTTTTTTTTCTTGGAAATTACTATAATGCTGCTGCTTACATGTTAATTGGTATTCTGGTCTTTTATTATTTATTATCTTTAACCTCTTGAAAGCCAGTATTAATGCGTTATATTGTGATGAACTGCCATTGTTTCCCATGGTCCTGCACTGTAGTACTTATCCACTTATAGAGTGTAAACATGATCACACGAAACAGAAGAACGGAGCTACTTTGTAAACAATGTGCCATTTCTTAATCTCAGCTAATGTACAACTGCAAAAAAACTAAACAAGCAGACTTTTCTTAAATCAATCAGAGGCAACTCGAGAAGTAACAAATACAGAGAAGTTCCCGATGGCGGAGAAGCACGGTGGAGCAGCTGGTCTATGAAATGATGCAATTCTTGCCCTTGTGCCCCTTTTTCTTTTTCGATTTCGTTGTCCTTGGCCCGAACGGGGGTGAAGGTAACGCGGACGTGGGACTGGAAAGATCATCTGTATAATAATGGTATCTCTGTGGTCTCGGTTGAGGGATGGGTTGTCCAAGAAAATACCCCTCTTCCTCGGAGTCGGACGAGGAAGAAGAGCAGGTTGAGCACCATGAGTCCTCGTCGCCGTACAGCCCGAGGAATTTATCCACCACCTGGTTCTGCAGTGCGTAGTCCGACATGGCGTGGGCGTACTGTCCGTACAGCTCCCGGTTGGGCAGGTAGGCCTGAGGGTCTTGAGGACACTTGGCTTGGCCCAGCTTCTCGTAGTCCTCGGGGAAGTAAACGCGTGGCCTCTCCTTGGGGCAGCAGCGGCGCTCGGCGGCCAGGTGCAGGGCGTTGTCCGAGCGGGACTTGCGGCTCCTGCGGCGCCGGTGGTGGTGGCGGTGGCGGGGGGGCTGCCCCTGCTCCTCGAAGTGGTAGACCCGCCGGCGCGTCCGCTCGCTCATGGGGGGCTGGCGCACCTCCACGTCCTCGTAGTGCCCGTTGTCGATGACGTCGTCGGAGAACTTGACCTGCTGGGGCCTGGACTGGGACCTGGACCTCCTCAGCATGGGCATGTGGATGGGCTTGGGTTTCTCCTCAGGAAGACACACCTCTTCCTCCTCCTCCTCCTCTTCTTCTTCTTCCTCTTCTTCCTCCTCCTCTTCTTCCTCTTCTTGCTCCAGCTCTGAAGTCAGGCTCTTCAGTGAATTGGCACTCCTATGTAGCATTGAAGAATTCAACGTCCCCATGTTGCTCATTTTCTCACAATCCTCTGTTTCCAGCTCCTGGAAGTTCTGTAGAGAATACAAGGAAGGCCTCTGCTGGCTGTCTCCATCCACCGAAGCCCCTGGAGACAAAACATGATTCATCAGTTAAGGATGCGTTCCAGGTCGATGCCTGATTAAAAGATATACACAGACAGGCAAGATCTATCTACTAGTTTTATACTCTGCGGTTTCCAGTAACATGTAGAACAGAATGTAGCTTCAAACGATGCCAATGAGAGACTATTTCCAATCAGTTCCATCTCAGAGGTGCATATCTGTATCTTATAAACATGGTTTGATTCAGAGCCAAGATGTCATGTTTGGTTTGGGTGAAAGATTGCCAAACCGAGAAGGAAGTATCAGAGTGATCCATTTTACTTCTACTCTTGATACACCATTTCCACTGTCAAATATATACATTGCATATAAAGTAAATTCACAACTTGTAAATCGGTAAGTTTAATAGCCACAAATGTCTGTAAAAACATGTCCAACTTACCAGTAATATTAGACAATGCTAAAGAATCCATCGAGTCCCTGACGCTCTGCTCGGGCGGTTTCAGTTCGTCAGTGATGCACTCCAGAGAGCCATCGTACCACTGCTTCTGATCATGCTTGTAACTAGTGGCTCCATGATCCATCTCCAGCTCTTGGATCTTTCTGCTGCTAGCTGGGCCCGGGTGGCTACCGTAGGCAGAGTCCCCCAGGCCGTCCTGCGACTGAGCCCAGTACATGTCTGTCTGGTACTTCTTGCTGGCTAGGCTTTGAGCGTGTCCACCAGCTTTCGATTCCGATTTAAGTTTGACGTCACCGCCGTCGGACATCCACAGCTCGGCCGCTCTCGTGTCCTCCGGCTGCTGAAAGAGGCCGCGGTCCCCGAACTTGAGCAGCAGCTGCGTCATGTAGTCCTCGTGTTCGGCCCATTCCTCGTGGTCCTCCGGCGCCTCCTGCTCCTCTCGGTTCTTCCAGAAGTGCTCGTCTGCAAAGCTGGCGTCCTGCGGAGACAGGCTGAGGTCTTCCAGTTTGCGGGACAAGGTGTCGTCGGCGTTGCCCGAGAAGCCGGGGAACTTGTAGTTGATGGCGGGTGAGAACAGCAGCGACTGGCGGCACTGGTCGGCGGATCTGCTGCTCTTCCCCATCCGCACGCTGCGTCTGGACTCCCTGGACCGTGCGGACTGGAAGGCAGAATCGGAGGAGTCTGAGGCGTGGATATCTTCACCCAGACTACAGGCTTTGGAGCAGTAAATCCGTCCTTGTTTAGGCAGGAAGGGGCAGCCCAATAAGGATGTCTTGCACTGAGCGCAGGAGAAGCAAGTCTCTGTGGCGTGCCAGTGTAGGCCGTCGTAAGTCATCTGGGCGTGATCGACACCTGAGGAAGGGAGAGAGGAGGAGAAACGTTCAGCTGCCTTGTTCTCAACCAAAGACATGAGCTTTCAAACTGAGCGTTACACCGAAAGCAAAGGGACTCACCGATGTGCTCTCCACAGGCCTCACAATACTCCGCATAGAGAGACTCGAAGCAGCCGCAGCAATACGGACGCCCGTCTTTCATGATGTACCTCTGGCCGCCCAGGACCGTCTCGCACTCGAAGCAGGCGAAGTGCTTCATGTGCCAGTGCCGCCCTTCGGCCTCGGTGCACTCGTCCGCGAAGATGATCTGCAAGCCCAGAGGAAACCCGTCACTGTCTTTTCTAATCCAGATTTCAAGGCTAGGTACTTAGAGAGCTCTTGGAGAGCACTGATGCATCGTACACCCACAATTAAACTCTTAAGATCAGAATAGTTTAGTTGGAAACCTGACAAACATTCAAGCTAAAATCTTTACTGCTCTTGTTCAGGGAGACAACTGCCCACAGAGAGTGTAGCAATCATCCCCATTTACATATATTGAATTTCAATCATTACAAGTCACAAGATGTTGGAGAAGAAGAACAAAGAGAATATAATTTTACAATTGGCGGCAGTGTTGCCTCACCTCGTCGCAGGCAGAGCAGCGGGGTTTGAGGAGCTCGGCGTGGTGCCGGCCGCAGTGGATCTTTCCGTCCTGGTAGAAGTAGATGAGGTCGACCAGCAGCTCATTGCAGGTGGAACAGACGAAGCAGGCTGGGTGCCAACACAGGCCGGGACCTGCACGCGAGGCAAAGACTGCCATCTCCCCACCGTTGATGTTCTCTCCACACTGTTACAACACAAAAACAGAAGAGGCATAGATCAGTATGGTGATCAAACTATATAATCAATGAATATATATAATTAGCTTGAATCTGAACGCAAAAAAGTATTAAAAGTTTTTAATCAATACAGGCTGACAAAGTCCTTTTGTGTTATTTGAAGGGTTTCAACAACAGATACCCGATAGCAATGAGAAATCTTTGTTGTCATTCACCAGTAATAGCGACACACACTTGTGTTCCTACATTATTAAACAATTTAAACACTCCGGTATGGAACGAAGTAAAACTATTTACATCTCCTCAAAAATGTAAACATCTATTAATGATTTGAACATGAGCGGAGCGGTATGTGCGACCAGTATATATCCAGCACAGCTTCAGTGTGTGACAGCACACAGCTGTTCTCTGTTATAGACTTGTGGCTTCAGTTCTGTAAAAGCAGGGTGTCATATGGCCCCTGGTTTCGGCAAGGAATTCAGAAATGAAAACTATGGCATTCTCCTTTCATTCTGCTCCATCTGTGTGGACCTGCAGTGATATCTGACATCTGTTGACTGGAGGAATTATAACCACAAGCCCCACGCTTCCCCTGTGGTAATGGTTTCTTTTCAAACATGCCATGAAGACACACAAATGCTCTCACTGTTACTCTGCTGAAACGGTTCATATCTTGAGAAGCGAAAGAAAGACTGTGAAGCAGAAAAGGAAAATAACAGCTTAGTCTGGAGTTTATCAGCAAATGAAGGCCATATGAGGGGTAAAGGCTGGGATGTGTTTTGACAGGCTTTAATGGCTTTCCCAGGGCAACTTCTGACCGGTGTCAGCGCTGTGAGGCACCTTACACTAAAATAATTGTACTTACTGAAATGAACTTGTAGAATGGTTTCTAGCACATACAATTTGACATGTGCATTCCTGTTATACTTTAAACAGTTTGATTAAATGCTTTGTGTGCAGGCTTCCTTTATGTTCACAGCACAGCTTCCTATAAAGGACAGCAGGAAAGGTTTCCGGTGTCACTGCGAGACCTTTCCACAGCATAATGTGAAACTACAGAATACAAATTAAAGACACCTCGCCTCACCTGGTTTCCAGCAGCTATTTTCTGATATGAAGACTCCGGCATTAAACTTTGTCCTATCAGTTAATGCAACTGCAAGAAAACAACTCCAAAAAAGTTCACACATGCTATAGGCTGCACAAAGCGGACCGTACCTGCTCACAGATGGTGTGCATCAGGGCTCTGGGAAGCAGCTTGATGGTGCCTCGTCCCAGCGCTTCCTTCTTGCGCTGCATGCTAAACATCTGCAGCTCTTTCTTCTCCTCCTCACTCAGGGACTGGCAGTATCTAATCTGAAAGTGAAGGTGCATGAAAGTGAATGAACAAAACCATCATTGACCATTACAAACACAACATTAGCAAACGGACACCTACACACGAGATCTGCGTAAATCTGGAAAACCCATACAGTGTTGAATACAAATGGATTTTTAAGTATTTCAAACAGGATGGCTGATGTTTACGCAACACAATTCGATGTTTAAACTCAAAATCAACGCAATCCTGAAAAATGCATCTCGGATTGCGGCGCCATAAAACCACATTTAGCAAATATTCTAAAACTAAACAAAGCACAACAAAACAACTGAACAAACTTTTTTCTCTTTAGAAGAATGGCCTCAAACAGATCTTGCCTTGTAGACCACAGACATGCGAGGAATTTGCAGGCACATGGTAAGCAGGGGCTGGCAGCATAAAAAACGGACACATTTGCCAATCGTTTTATTGTACTGACACCCACTTTGGGTTCGAGATGCAACCTCTCTCTGACAGCACAGCGCATTTCCCAGAGTGACCTCTTGAAAGAACACAGTGGGCACATCAATGCATGCTAATTTCTGGCTTCTAAATGCGAATGCCACTGCTTTTAGAAAGAACACATTATACATTATATAAAATAGGTATCTGTGGCAAGCCGCAAATTAAAATTAAAACCCTTAGATGCACCCTTTTACGTATCTGTTCAAAAAGAGCTGGGGGGTTTTGCGTGCCCATTTCGGTCTCGTCTGGTTTTGGTCTTACCTCGTTGTCATGAGGGGGCAGCTGGTACAAGAGCTGCTTGATTCTGAACTTCTCTCCAGGGCTGTTCACGTACGGGACTTTATC
Organism: Amia ocellicauda; assembly: GCF_036373705.1. Taxonomy (NCBI): domain Eukaryota; kingdom Metazoa; phylum Chordata; class Actinopteri; order Amiiformes; family Amiidae; genus Amia; species Amia ocellicauda. The sequence goes on from NC_089864.1 coordinate 10,794,792, forward strand.
CTCAGGTAGACAGGAGAAGTACAGCTGTACCTAGGGTAGAGAAACAAACCCAACAGGCTCAATAAAAGCAGGGCTTGACTTGCACATTGAGAAAAACTTAACTGCCCTAGCTCGTCTGTGGATTCTTTCCCAATACCATGCTGCTTCCATTATGAGCAGCCCTATAAAGAGTCACCCCTGGCAAGTAGCATGCTGTTGTCGTTTGGACCAGGAGACTGCTGTTTAACTGCTGCAAGGCCACATTAACCAGAGAGGCCCAGGACAGAGTTTACGAGCTTTAGCCATTAGAGAGACCAGATAAGGAGAGTCCGTGGCATTAGATTGTCTCCAGTGTAACTAGCACCCAGCTGTTGAAGTCATCTTGAGGAATGCAATTTAAACTGACAATTGGGGGTAGTGTGGGGGGGTATCATAAATTATGCACATTTATGCTGCTATCAGCTCCACCTTCCCCTCTCGAATGGGACAACAAGGTCACTAAAATGCAATGTTTTGCACTGCAATTACCACACATAATGTGAGGGGCAATCCAGGGGATAGCCGCTATAAACAAATTAAATTTTCTCCATGCATTTTACACATTGGAGAGACAAAAAGTGTGTGTTTGGTTTTAGTGATCTCCTGTTGATCTAGCCCATCGCTCACATCAGTCTTCATTGCTTCCATGTGTGGCTCTTAAAGAGAAATTGGATGTCTTATACCCCCCACTCCCCGCTTTGGGAAAGTGCCACATCTCCTCCAGTCACAAGTTCATTCTGTTTGTAGACTGTAAAAAGGCCAAATAATTTATTGTGTTACAAACCCTGTTTGCCAGGGGCAGACCCTAATCCACAAAGGCAATGCCTTGCATAATTATTTGCAGACTACAATGAGAGCTGGTCATTAACGAAAAACACATCCTGTTGCTGAATGGCTTTCCAGTTGGTGGACACTCTGGAAAATTAGTAAACTTATTTAAACATTAAAAAAATGGAGTCAGATCTCTTTAGATGGGTTTACCCAGCAGACCCTTTATATGTATATGAGGAACCAAGTCAAGTTGTTTTCTATAAAGCGTTTGTCAAAATACATTTTGGCATTTGTCTTCAGATGAGCATTTTAATTTTGTAGCTGAATGCTTTAAGTATCGTTCTCACTGCATTGCGTTTCTTTAACCTTTTTTAACACCTTGGGTCCTCGTGAATAACGGCCAACCCAATCCCCCAAAACACCAACACACACACACACAAACAAACACACACTGCTGTAAACACAGACACATTTAAACCAACATCAGTCACCACAGAGCATCAGTGAAGCCTGTATAATGCACAATAATGGGTTGTATAATTTCAGAATTTCCCTTAGCAGCAGTACCTGGCAGTTACACTGAATTCAAAAGGTGTCTCAGAAAAATTCCTAGCTTGCAAGAAATACTCGTTACTTGCTGTATTTTTAGATTTCCGTCCCCGAAGAGAAACAGATTTCTCTACGCTTCTTACAGGCACACAACATGGATGACTGCACTCGCCCAGTTTGAGGAAGCAATTTCTGGAAGCTGCTGTGAAGCAATTCTTGAATAAGGTGTAAAGTCCAGTCAGATAAACTAAATTAGAGGTCATCAATAAAGAAGTCAAGGATGCATGATTTGTGACAAAATACATCTCCGATTATTCGCATTCCAAAAAATACAAAATAAATAAAAGTAAGAAAACAGATTACTTCCCACTACAGGAAAGTGTTCATGAACCCATAAGATTGTTTTAATATTATTTAAAAAAGACTAGACACCGGTATCAGCTTCCCCAAACGAAGAACATAGTCATTAGCCTTGATGCAAACCTGAAGAAAACATTAGCTATATTGTCTTCATAGCCAAGCTCTCTTTTGGGATGGGAAGTAAATAGTTCAAAAGAAAAGGCGTGCTCTTGCTCCGGCGCAGAGTCATGTGGGATTTGAAACGAGAGCATTAGCTTCTACAAATGACTCTGCCTCAAATCACTTTGGCTTTGGAAATCCAATGAATTTAGTTTTTGTATTTAAATCCTAAGAGCCTCCACACAGGATGTTAAAACAAGACCCTAACAATTTCAAAGTCTGATGACAGATCTATTGCAAAGGAGTTGCAATAAAAGTCAGTCTTATTACTTTTGGTGTCCTCTACCCAACACCTAATAAATCCCACTTCTCTCCAGCAGCTGTACATGTTTATTACTAAAGGCAAGATCTACCTGCTCTTATATTAACAGCATTAGCGACTGGTTCCAACAACTCACAAAATCTCCAATTCCAAACTGCTGTTCAAACCAAACAGCCTGGTATGCTACTGTGTTGCCTTCCTCGACTAAAGGTTAAGAGGCTGACCTTCAGCTGCGACTATTAGACTCGATCCTGAACAAGTCCTTAAGGTGTGCAATTCGGTTTAGTAAAGATTCTTTTTCGCATATATTTTTTTTGGAGGGGAGATGTCAACACCCTGTCACCCTGATAACTTTAAAGCTGTTCTGTTACTTCCTCTTCTGAGCCCATGCAGTCTTTTCCATGGGCTCCACTTCAGTTACTGAATTAATGAGCTACACATTGATCCTTATTGCTAGGCTTTGCACAGCTGTTCTGCAGATGATGAATGCCACCTGCTAATATCTATTGTTACCATGTTTATGACAAGATTGCTTCTACAAAGTGCAGCAAATCAAGAGTGCAAACATCACAGCAAGAGACCTGAAGCAGTCATGCAAAAACACTGAGATGTGTATGTCTACATGGTGCAATGTCATATCTAGTGTCTTCACTGATATTAGGTCACAAGATCACATTTCTCAGCACTTTTGTCTTCAGCTGATAGACGGACAGACAGAGAATACAAAATAAACAAATTTTCTTACTTGCTCTGGCCTAAGGCCGGGAGGAACCCAGGCGTATTCTTCCAAAGCGCAGCCCGAATCGTCATCCGAGGTGGAACTGCGCTGGAAGCCAAAGGTGAGTTTGCTTACTTGCTGATCCATCTCTAGCAACACAGGTCCTTGCTGATAACTGGAGGAGTTGTCAAGATTCATGAAGGAGAGATTCTGTTCACAGGGGGAGAAGGAAAAGCCACGATTAGGAAAAAAAAAAAAAAAGCACCAAAACAGAAGTCCGACAATGCAGTGTTTTTTTTTTCCCTTACCCTATTTAAATGCATTGCACGTGCATTGTTCAGGAAACAATTCCTGTAGTGTAAAATTATTATATTTTAAAAGATTTATATAAAAACAAACGTTGTTTCCTCTTGATGACTAAGGAGAGAGCTGGAATATCTAACACTACCTGATCTTCAATAGCACTTTAAATTGTCCAAGTGAGATATGCCTCAGGTTCCTAGGCAACCTTGTTCTTATGGAGATAATTTGCCTATAAAAAGACACCACAAAAAAAGCTGAAATGATTGCTGCAATTTTACTGTTTCACTGCCAGTCTCGCAGTGCATCACCAGAAACACAAATGCTGCTCTTACCCAGCGTGTCTGGGGCTCAGGTTAAATCCTGAAATATCTCTAAGTACACAGAGATAAAAAGAGGTCCATCCCTGAACAACAATTGTCTAAACATTAAAGACTATCGTGATTCTATTTACCCTATCCAATATCCAATTAATCTGTGTTGTCATGAGTGAGGGGTAGGGGAGGAATACTCGAGGGAAGCAGACTAAGGCCTTGTGTGTCAGTATCTTTATATGTAGAGGATTAATCATGAAACTGATACATTTAAGCCCTTAATTGTTAACTAAGAAGGGACATAATCCCGATGAAACGCTGCAATGTTCAGAGCTGTTAAAGTTATGCAACTCATTAAACAATGAGAAATTCCATGCTGGTTCATGTGTAGTCCGCAATAAAAAGGAATATGAAGGAGTTAGATACCCTTAGAGCGAAATTTAAAAAAAACTCAGAATGACATCTGTATGATAATACAGTCCCAGGATTCCTGCTTTGTAGAGTGCTTACAAATGACGAGCATAGTTTAATTAACGTTGAAAGTCTAACTGCAAGAACACATCAATTCAAATCAGCATTCCAAATGCATGAAATATCTCAAAGCACATACTAGAAGGCACAGGGTTTTATGAGCCATAAATAATGTCCGAGACTGGAGTGTTTGAGCATGCCACCAAACAGAGAAAGTAATGCAGCTGGATTTGCATTAGGTACTAATTAGTGTGGAACGCTGTAGTGACCAGATAAATAGCCCATCTCTGGACCATGTTCATCTAGATATCATCCACTATTCCTAATGAGGAATAAAATGCAAATATATTGTTAATTAATGCTAATTTAACATAATTAAGTGCTTCATTTTTACTTTTTGCATCACTGGATGTTTGTTTTTCATCCTTACAGAAAGGGATGGGAAAGTTATTAAAGATGTAAACATTTCATGAATATGGGCCTCAGTAGAAAAAAAAAAAAAAAGATATTACATAACTGATCTAGATTGCAACCTGCTGTATATGAATAACAAAAATAGAAGTCTTTCATGTAAGCCATCAAATACGTTCCTTGATTAAACATATAGTTAGATCCCTAAATATTTGGACAGTGACACAATTGTCATCATTGTCTCTGTACACCACCACAATGGATTTGAAAGGAAACAACCAAGATGTGCTTTAAGTGTAGACTTTCATCTTTAATGTGAGGGTAGTTACATCCAAATTGGGTGAACAGTGTAGGAATTACACCCATTTTTATACATGGTCCCCCAGTTTTAGGGTCTCGAAAGTATTTGGACAAACTAACATAATCAAGTATTGAAACTCACAATTTAATTCATGGTTGCAAATCCTTTGCAGTCAATGACTGCCTGAAGTCTGGAACCCATAGACATCAGCAGATGCTGGGTTTCTTCCCTGGTGATGCTCTGCCAGGCCTGCACTGCAGCTGTCTTTAGTTCCTGCTTGTTCTGGGGGCGTTTGTGGTGACGTACAGAGCCAAAATGATGACAATTGTGTCACTGTCCAAATATTTATGGACCTAACTGTATGTTCACTGCACACAATTTCAGATAGTCATGAACAACTTTATAAACCTGAAAGAAAAACAAAAACCTGCTGATTAATTGCAAGTCAAACTCAACTACAACCTAATATCCGCTAACGCATATAGTTCCAAAACCAAACCAAAAAAACCTCCTGATTCCTTTCTGTATAGAGAGAACTTTTGAAATCAAAACACAGGAACAACAAATACGAGTCTGAAACTATTTTGACATAAAAGCAAGCTGCACAGAATGCATTTCAGCACATTACAGAAAAAATAAACATTTCAACTACAGACCTTATGGTCTGTGGCCATTGTGCCATGAAATCCAATTCATTTGGTTCTGAACTAACACAGTGGGCTGCAAACTACACAAATGATAACGCAAGAGGACTGTCCTGTCAGGTCCTGTACTCTAATGGACATCACAAGGCTGAAGAGATTTGCAATTCTAGATTCAGCAAACTACATTTCTCCAGCAGCAGAGAAATAAAACAGACAACGTCTAACAACGTTTCATAAGGTCTTTGCTTTGATTAATCACATGATCAGTTAAGCCAATATAGACCATTGTATGTCTTTAAAATCAAGAAGGCTTTCCCACAAGAAGGTTACCCTGTTGCTATACATTCACAATCCCTCGGTCTATCCTTGAATTTTGAATTCTTTAAGATCACCTGGAACCTGATCACTCTGACCCAGTAATGCCCGTTCGCGCAGAGCACAGGGCCCTCCCGTTCTGCTCAGAGGGCAAACTGCATGATCGATGGCAGGCCTGGTGAAGAGAGATGCGTTCCCAGTTGTGTCCATTTCTCAACCCAAACAGCTGAGAAAACCCACCAACCTGCTGGCTTTGAGGAGCAACACCCCCAATGTGTGTAAACTACAATCTGTTGTCTGGCAATAATTTATTGAGAATATAATCTAATACATGTGATCCTTTGAAGGGTCAGCCGTGTTGAAGCCAGTGTGTGTGGTTTAATGGAGCCTTTTTTGTCACTGACAATAGCCCCACATTGCCTTTGCCGCATGTTATCATACAAGCAATTACAGTGTCCTGAGGTAAGTTCTGTGAAATAAAAGGCTTTTAAGAGTGATGTATTTTTATAGCTTTGTTAAGTACTCCATCATTACATACAGTAGCCTTTCAGAGCATCTTCTTTAAGTGTCTCTCAGTGTTTCAATGTCTTATCTTCCCTATAAGACTTCTTATGCTGATAGGTAGAACTTCAAAAGGCAAGATGCTTAAGTCATTTAACCTGGAGAAATGGGGCTCTTATCTCTCTCCTTCTTCTCCGTTTGATCCTGAGATCAAATCCTACTGTATTGAAAAAAGCCTTTATTGGGATCAATTGACTTGCAAATCAATGTGTAACAGTTCAAGCAGTTTCCTTAACAATGTTTCATCTGAAATATCTCAAGTCCTTTTAGCCTACGTTCATTTACATTTAGACACGTGACCCCTGCCTGAATGTGCAATATATATTAAATGACAGAAAACTAATTAACCAGTGTTTTGGCTTATGATTATTAATTCACAAAATTAGAGAAGTGTTTTAAGATATTTTAAAACTCCAGCTACTGACATTCTCTTCTTTACAGTTTTCATATTGTCAGTGTTGTTTCAGTATGTAACATTTTAAATGGCTTAGGACCCAAAATACAGTAGTCACACCCCTGATGTATAGAGAAAAAAATACTACTCAGAGGAATGTGTTTTTTTGCAAAGAGTTTAAATAAATCGCTGAATTAATCCTACCAATTAAACCTAAAGATAAGAAACTGAAAGAAAGGAAACATGGGTTTACTACTCACTTCAATTTCCTCCTCGAACCAGGAATTTCTGCCAATTGTCTCAGCTAAATCTACTGTGCCGTTAACATCATTTCCTAAACTAGCTCAGTCAATCAACTCCTTTGGAGATTAGAGCAAGATTAGGGAAATCCTGCTAATAAAACCTAAATATGTCCCCTCGGTTATTTTCACGTCCGTTGAGCTTCAAATCCTGTAAAGTCACCAATGAGCAAGTACAAGAGGTCACGGACTGTTCCTGAAAACACCCCCCACACCCACACCACCCCCTGTTGTTCAGCAGACCCCTGTGGGGCAAATTGTTTAACAACCTCTCTTTTGTAAAAGTGCTTGTTAACATGGCTTTGGGGAATACAAGATGCATATCACACAAATCCAGCCTCTATGCGCTGGGAGGCTACAGCCAGGGGTGCTGGGAATGACAGGTAATCAGGTGATTATATTGTATGCTGCCCCAGTGAGTCATATGGTAATTGCATTTCACACAATGGAAACATACCTTAACAACTGCATGATAATATGTCAAGTCAGAGCCTTACAACACTTTGCAAATAATAGTATTGACAAACAGGCATTCACTGCTCTCTCTGCTACTTTCATCAGAATAGATACAGGAGGAGATTCTCTCTCGGGATTGACCAGGAAATCTTCAATAGCTGCAACTAGAACCTGTGGCCAAATCAGATGCTATTCCTATTAACAGGGCTGAATCTATAAGCAATCATTTGATATTGTGTCACAAGGAGAGAAACCGCATCACTGATTTACCATCTACTATAAAAGCTTAGCTGGTGTTACAGCCCATTTGAATGCATGTGTGAATGTTTAGATCTGGCATTTACTTTTCATTAGTTCCTATTCTACATGATATGGACATGTGTTTGATAAAACCTTTGGGAGAGAAATGTGGTTAAAGGTAAATAATTATAATATTAATAATAACATAAAACCTAGGGAGAGATTAAGTGGTATTTGTACATGGAGGAAAAATAAAAAAAATAAAAAACACCAGCTTTTGTTTATAATTTAAAAATTAGATAACACCACAGCAGAGGTCAGAGATATGGTCAGCACCTAATTAAATTAATAGTGTGTCCACCTTTAGCAGAGATGCAGAAATTACAACACAATTAAGCCTGAACCATTGAACTGGCAATTTCACCCTTGCAGGGATGGATTTCAGGAAAAACTAGCCGCGCTACAGTAGGCAAGTGCGGAAACGTGACCCTGGGGGATAGATAAGGTAACCTAAAGTTTCTGTGAATATTCGATCATTTTAATGGCCAACAAAAAATAAACATACAATAATGTGCATCGTTACCCCGTGGCTTTGAAGCCATTGTTCTAGTTGAGTGGAGTGTTTACTTTGATGCCTGTTTTTGGAATCAAAATGGTCCTTGGAATGACAGCTGCAATCACAGAACCAGCACAGAAGTACTGTGTGGGAAGAAGGGAAGTAAGCAATGCTTTCTGGTTTCTTGATTTCTGCTTCCAGCACATTATCTGGCCTTATAAGCATTAGATAAATGAGCCAAGCCTTACAATAGAGTGGTCCCATGACTTTTCAAGAACAAAACAAATGGGTTTCACGTGGCAAGAATGACGCACACATGGAGACAAATAAAATGGGACAACAGCGACATTTCCCAATATGCCACAGATTTATCATTCTTTCAGCAATTAGTTTCATAGCTGTATCCGTCCCAAGATGAATAATAGGAGGAAGCATACTAAAAATATTCTGCTCTTTCAAATGCTCTGAAAGATTTTTGTTGGCACAGGCATTATAATTAAAAGTATAAATCTATAGCTGTAGTGAGCAAATGGATATTGCAATCTCAAAGAGGTCAACATCTTTTTATAAAAAGGTTTTTCAGGCAAATGCTTCATTTTCTGACCAGCATTTCTTCCTCCCACTGCATTTCTCTGCTCGAACCACACCAAACATAGAAAACAGCCCCGGCAGAATTTTATTCCAACATATACAGCCACTCAGGTTTCACCTTGTCACCTGTTGGCACTTAAACAACGTGTTCCTTTGTTGAAAAACGCACAGGCCTCATTTAAACAAGCTTTGAGAGAAAACACTTTTGAAGTAGGCATTTAAAAAGTCACAACATCAGAGCTGTGTAAACAAATTCCATGTGTAATGCAGCCCATATGCTGACAAAATCTGGAGAAGGGGGGAGTGGGGGGAGATAATTATTTTTACATTGGTCTGCATGGGCAAATAAATTAATAAAACCTTGTGCTATAAATGCTCTATACGCAGATCTATAAGGAATTGGCAAAATGAAAAATGAGGAGATTGTCTAACTGGATATTTTTAGATGTCATAAAGGTCTTTTAAACTTAAAATCGTCATAAATGAGCAGTAAATAGAGCTTTTGATTATGCATTCTTGTCTATAAGCAACTTTCAGGAGTAAAAAGCTTGACATGTCTGGAATAAAAACACTTACTAAGAGGTTTAGTTTAAAAGTTCAACGAACAAAGTGCTCAGAGCTCCCTGAGGAATTCCGGAATGGAAGGAGAAACTTTTAAAGATTTATAACAAAATTCAAATATTACAACAGTAATAATATTTTATATTAATACTACCAATTGTCTTTACACCAGCACTCGAGTTTATACATTGTGAATAGCGCTGTCCCCCTACAAATAGCTTCAGTATTGACTGATGTTAGTTGCATATGGTAATCCTGAAATGAAGAGCAAGGGATTGTTTTTGGCAGAGCTTTAAGGGACACAATTGAGTGCCAAAAAGAATCCTTCATTAAAAGTATGAATTCAAGTCCAAATCACTGCCGGGACTACCTCTAGAGATCAGTCCAGTCCTACAAAGACCACCTCCATAGATCTGATTCATGTGGCCATGGACAGCTGACAACACTGATCATGCATCAGCTCTCTCTCCAATAGCAGCTTTTATTTCAAATGATTAAAAAGACATTCATTCAGATTAACTCACTTTTAAACCTAGTCTCGGCTGCTCTAGATACCAAGCTGAATTAAATCGAAGAACACGGTTATTGATCTGAACAACTCCTTGAGATAAGGGAACTAAATTTACACCCAACACATACACACAGTGGCACACACACCAACACAAACAGACAAATAGTTACTCGATCAATCCAAATTCTACAGGACAAAAGTCACAGATCATTTGTGACTAACATAAAATTGAGTATAATTCACTTACACTACAAAAGACTCATATTTCATAAGTTATCCTGCTAAAATATTTTTTGGTGGCTCGTTTCTCGTCATGATGTTTGAACCCTTAGCAATCGGCTTTAAAGCAGTTATTTTATGTATTTATTTATTTATTTATTTATTTTCACTGTAGGATACGTCAAGCTGCTCAAAACTGCAAACCAGCTGCAGGAGAAAGCAACACGTGTCTCAGTCTTACCTTGCCCATTGACCTTGCTCCATACATAGAGGACTCTTTTCTTTACAGGTAAATGCTCCGGCACTTTCTTCCAAGTAAACTGTCAAGCGCAGGGCTGCATGTCCATGATTAAACGGCCGGTTGGCTTGTCTGTGCCCAACTGTTCTCTGTCTGTATTAAGGCCTGCAGTTTCCACCCCCATCAGATATAAGCTTTTGCATCCATGTTCAAGCTGTCACCATACCCACAGCCTGTATCAAAGACCGACTGTAAAAACAATCCAGCAAACCCAGATGGCTACCAGCACTGTGGACTCCCCTCACCTCCAGCCCATGCAATGAACCCTCCCCACTCCCTCTGAGCAGCGAGGAAGATCCTCCCATCACACTTCAAACATCAGGAGACACTTTAAAATAAACTGGGAGGGAGGAATTCCTTGTGTCAGAGCAGCAAAAGGCTTTAAACGGCTAATTCTTGACCTCTAGTACAACTCTAAAGCTAGGTTTAAACGGTACAGCTTACAAATTGCACATTTTCTTTTCAACAAGTCAAGTCACAAACTAGGTTCAATCTTACTGTGGGAATAAGTTATTCGGTAAAACAATGTTCATGTTTTAATGGAGAATAAAATCCAATTAATAAAAGTAAGATTATACAGAAAAAACAACTCCTTTAATGTTGTAGTCTTCAAAGTGTGTTAAATAATGTTAAAATAGTTCCAGGCAGTACAAGCGGTCTTATTTTTTTTTAAAGCAAACCCCAGGTTGGGCTAAACGAGTTTAAAAACTTTGGGCTGCAAAGACAGACATCGATCACATGACTGAAAAGCAACAATGAGAGCATCAAAACAAAACAAAAAACACAAACTCACCTCATTTCCACAAAGATTTTTGCTCATTTACATTTGCTTCAAGTAGTTTATCAGACAGTGTATATATATATAAAAAAAACAGACCACAGAACAAGATTATTCTTCCTCCATAGATTTACAGACACTTCCTTCCCTCACAAAAGTCTGAATGAATGTGAGAGGAGGTCCTCAGTAAAATTCATCTCTTACTTCCCGGGTTAACAATGATGTCAGCAAGTCTATACTATTGTGCCAGAATAATTTAACAACTCTCTACTGAATCTGAAGAGGTCATTAACATATGAATCCAAACAGTCGTCCCTACCTAAATTAACTAGGCCTTGCAGGGGAGGACTTGTATCTTGTTGGGAGGGGGGGAGAAAAAAGAAAAAGCAAAGGAGTCCCATATATGCCGAGTTCCTATACCGTTACTGAAACAACTAATTCAAATCAATTATGAGGGGTTCAAAAGTCATTCTGCCAGTATTTAAGATCAAGTGACAAATGTGTTTTTATCATTGTGTCTCCAACAAAAGCTGGAGCCCCACAAACTCAGACCTCACTGACGCAAGCTTTCAGTAAAGGGCTAGATTATCAAGTACAAACAAGAACCAAGCGGGGATTATCCTTTAAATACAATATAAACTGGAAACATGAAAAGAAAGTTACCTCTGGCAATTGTTGAGTGTAAAATAAGATTGAAGGTTTTAAAAAATAAAAGGCCACTTGAAAATAATTTTCTTGGTTTGTTAAACTGTCAACACATCCATTTACAAAGGTTTTAAGACTGTCTAATAGAAACTTTACTCCACAAGATACGTGCCAGAATCACAGTCCTGAAATAATGCACACAGGTGATCATTATTTCATCCCTAGAAAAAAATAAAATAAAACTACTAGCGATTAATTACCAATCACAAAAACATTGGTTTACCCCTCAAACATTGTTACTTCTAAAGTTTCGGTGTCCAGGGTGGAAATGAAAGAGATATGCCACAGATTTAAATGTGTTTTCTACGGGACAATAGAATAATATTAATTCAGTTCTCCATGGCTTGTGGCCAGTCACTATGGAGTCTTTCAAAGAAAATCCCCAAATGGGAGGGACAGTTGACCTTGCCGTCTCTTTCATTTCCTTGGGAATTTGAAAAGGTGTAGCCTTTCCTGTTGCTTTAGAAAACAAGTCCGCTACCCTGACCAGAGTTTCTGATGGGCTTTAGTAACTAGCAGACAGCTTTCTCAATAGAAGTGGAAGTTTTTGAACTCAACACCTAGGGTGAATTTCCTTTTTCCAATTTTAAATAGATTTTCCTTCCCCTGGGAAGTCATAATAAGGGATAATTTATAGGTTTACTGTATAACTGGGTCAAAAGAAGCAGTGTCTTCTGGTAATGAACGCATCTCAGTTGCCTTTTTCTTTGAGATGTCCAGAGTTATAGAGGTCATATAACTAATGAGGGATTTATTCAGTAACCCCTGCCCCTTGCAGACAAACATTCACAAGCCTGTCCTTCTAAAAAGGCCCAGAGGATTTCAATTGAATTTCCATTTAAAGTTCATGTTAAACTGGAGGCTGGGAAAAGCACACTAAAACCTGGCAGTTTCAAGTATTTAACATTGCAATCGTTACACATTACACTGAGATTTGTGTGTTTAAAAACATAAAAAATGAATAGACCACTAGAAATATTTCTGAACAAAAGGAAGGACTTTAATTTTTACAATCTTTCAGTCCGAATAATCTCCTCGCTCCTATAAATGGAGGACGTGCATAATTTTCACACCCTGTTCTTTTGGGTTTAAGTAAGGTAGGTATAGTCTGTCTATATGCAATGTCACATGGGAAATCATATTCTTAACCCGCAATGCAGCTTATTGAAAATGATATTATCCCCTTTCAAAAGATCTCTGCATTATTGATATGTCTCCTGGGCGCCAGAAAAACACTTCCAAACAATTGCATTCCCACTGCCATGTTTTGCTGTTGACACAACACTATATTTTGACAACCTCTTCAAAGAACTGCGCAATCACAGAGAGGTTACTGGGTCGGCTCGTGTTCGGAAAGCTTTCTGAGGGAGAGGGGGATGCACACTCCTTTACAAAGAGTAACAGGGGTAGAGTACCAGTAAAACCTATTCACAGTTCCTTTTCCTGGGGAACTGTCCAATACACATTTGTACATGCCAACAGTTCAAATACACAGATCTATTTTTAATGACTTCTTTGGCTTTAAGTTAGATTTACTGATGTCTCCACTACTATGTTTCTTTTTTTCCTCCTTCCAGTTAACAGCAGCATTTGGAAATTGCCGTTTAAAGCTCACTACAAGGCAGAGGTTTACACAGAATGAAAGATGAAGTGGCAGCGATTTTGACTTGCTCTGTAGGTTTCTCAGGGAAGCCAGTCTACTGTGAAAGCCATTGTTACAGCCAAGGACACAAACCCATTCGCAGGAGGCACAGGCGCGAGGCAGAGTCAGGCTTCGACAGCAATGCCCTTTGTATTGGGGAGGTGGAAGGAGTTTGCACTCGGCTACATTATCATTGAAAGGAGGACTGATTTGCACCCTGCGGAGCCTTCTCTACACTTTTAAAATATAAAGAAAGAGTGTTAGAACTCTTGTATATTCATTGTACCACACTCCCCCTTCCCAAAAATAAATACAGAGGAGAAAGAAGGTGTATATTGGGCCACTACATATAATCTTCCGAGACGTACTGGTGTAGACTTCAATTTACCCCATAGTTATCAACTCTGTAGGGCATGTATTGGTGTTGCACCTTTACAAAACTGCATAACACTAACTTTATATATAAGGTGATATACTGATAATGTGAACTAAGCAATTTAATGACAATGGGTGGGTAATCCCAGAAATGCTAAATAATTAGTATGTTCAGAATCTGTCTGAGATAATGATGGCACTCTATAATTCTGAAAAGGGTAATTGGAAAATGATACAGTTGTAGTATTTCCACAAAGGGGCTGTTTAGACACCACCTGTACGCCTCATAGCTCTCAGACACACCTGTCCCCTCACATTGTATCGCACTATATATATTTCATCTAAATACTGTAAATCAAATTGTTCTTGCCTACAGCATGTCAGTATGTCTGCAGTGGTGTAGACATACAGACTGGCTGTCTGCTCTACTGCTCTGAATGTGTGTTTCATGATCTTTCTAATTGGACTTGCTTTATTTTTGTGCGTCACTTACATTCTGCCCTAGTTATACTTGCATCATTATACAGGTATTATAATTGTATAGTAAAGGGACTTTTATGGTATTTTAATGTACTTGCTTCTACTTGTTTACATCATTTTTTACTTGCACTTTATAAACATAAGTCTCTCCAGATAAGGAGTATGTTAAGCAATTATAATAACAATCAATAATAATAATAATAATAATAATAGATATGTGCTTTTTTTAATTAAGTATTTATTGAAGAAACTTGCAGGTAGTTAAATATATTTGCAGTGCAAGTAATGGAGGACTGATTACGCTCCAAATTTAAGACACAAAACTTGCTTTTCTTCATATTATAACTTGGACTACATTAATTACAATTGCACCAAATGAATATTGAATAATGCAACATAAAAACAGTTTGAAAATCAATACAAAGCTGCCATGTATTGATGACTTGCCATGCCAAGTCATTCAAGATGCATGTGCCACCAGTCCCCCGGAGGTGAGCAGCGTGGTTTTGAGGTGTACTGGGCTTGTAGGCGTCATTGTAGTAATGTAGTCATCAGGGAACAGAAAACAGTCAGCTAACTGTTAATCTTTGAATAAACAGGTAGCAATAAAAGCTGTAAATTTTTCATAAGGATACAATCTGTTGGTTTACTGTAGTAACACGAGTGTGATTAAACCATTAAACGAGTACTAGGCTTATATTGTAAATTAAAATCCATGTTGAATTCTTCTTACTTAATAATACCCTCAAATTCACCTTCAAATACTCAATCATCTGGCACACACCAGAAATCCTGTGGTCTTAAATATAATAAGTAACGTTTTAAAACCAATATATAATATAGGTTGTGTCAATAACAACCCAGCAATACTGAACATCAGAACACAGACATGATTAGGTTTCATTCGGTGGGTTTTGTGCTGAGCAGATTCCTGACCCTACAACTATATTAATTGAATCCATTTAATTCATCTATACATTAATCCATTACATTATTTCCACAAATTGAGGTAGCATTTCTCCATAGAAAGGACTGGATTATATGTGGATACACTGTTCAATTTTCTAGTAGACATACAGCTCATATTAGGTGAAATATCACTTCAGGAATTAGGTAATGCAGACATTAATTAAGTTGCACAAATGCATTATTATAATAAGTTACAAGATGCTATTCTACCTGAATGTTTGTCAGCTGAAAATAGTTGAAACCTACTAATAGATTTATGACCTGTCAGGTTTCAATGCTGTAACAGTTTAGCCACTTTATTACATTACAAAAACTGCTGTTTTTAGCCCTTTACATGTGATAAGATCAATTGCCTAGCATCTATTATTCTCCCATATATTATAGTTACACAAGGTTATGAAGACAGTACACTTCCTATTGAATAACAAATCTCAAAGCCAGTGGTTTTTCCAAGTGAATAGACAAAGTTGTATTTTAACTTCAGCACAGTTTGTTTACATTTTGCTTTAGTAATAAATATACATTTCCCTATTAACCCTTTACATAATATTATACATCAAACTCAGCAACAGAGAAAAGCCAATATGACATCATTACACCAGGACAGATTTAACTTGCGATCATTTAATACAACCTTCCCCCCCTTTCGTCTGTCTCAGTATCATGCCTCGCTTGGAATAAATTGTGCTTTTCTCTCAATTCTGAAGTATCAGATGAATTTTCTCAGAGAAAACTGCAGGTTCACTTATATGATAGATGCATAAGATGTTCAAAGAAATGTATAAGCAGTAGCATGAAGGATTGCAGTTTAAGATTGTGGTACTTATTCTGCCCGCAAAAAACAAAATGTGGGGGAAAAAAACAAAAAAAGCTGTGACCTTCCTAACAGCCAGATGCATCATAAATCTTTTCTTAGGAGTTTACAGCCTATTTTTCTGTCACTAGCTGAACAATTTGAGCAGCACTTCACACCTGGTGCTCACCTCTTCCACATTATAAAACCCCTGGTGTCGAGCCCTCCCCCCTGAACTCGACATGTCACGACAATCTGGGAACCCACACCCCATCATAAAACCAAATTCTTTAGCCGACACGAGCACCTCCCTTCCCAGGACTCCCAACAGCTCTGACCCACTTCTCCTCACAAACTCCGTCGGGCTGATGTATGAATCACACCGGACTGTTAACATCAAGATGTTATGCTGGAATCTAGAACTGCACTGAAGGTGCATTAAACATCTGGGTGTCACAAATCTTGTCCTAGAAAGTAAGGCACTCTTGTGGTTGAGGTCATTACTTGCGTACTGATGGTTGTTAACAAGACAGCTGCAAAAGAGGAATGCGAGACATTCACCAAGTCATCACTGCACTGTCAACACCAGCCTTTTACCCCCTAAAAGACCAAAAGCATCCACTGAGTTTATACATTCTGAATGAAACTAATTAGTAACGGCACTTTCAGGGGTTAAAAAAGAAATCATGCTAGTGACACTCAAAAGTGAATTTCTCCTGAATTTAATAAGGACAACAGCTATTTTCCAACTTAGTATTTCCAGAAGTGGACACGGCACACACTGGCAATTCTGTGCAAACAGGATTTGAACAAATCCTGATATTATTGCTTCTCCTGGATGCTTTGTGTGTGTGTGTTTTTTTTTTTTGGCAAGTCAGCTCATTTTTACTTTTCAGTGTCTACAAATCTATTCGCTTTAGAATGAATTACATGATTGAACATTTGACATAACTGGAATTTGTATTTTTGTTCCCCTTTGGTCTCATACTCCTATCTCTATATTAGACCATTTAATAACACATCTAGTATAACCTACAGACCTTGTAACAAATTGCATGAAATCCTCCTGCAGATGAATTGCTAAACTAAACCAAACAAAACTGCAAATCTGGTATTAAATGCAGCACATTTCGTCAGCACACCTGAATAGCTTTAGGTTTACTCCTTTGACAATACATGGATATTGAGCTGTACACAATTCACATTGAAGTGGTCTTGCTTAATCCCACAACTGCTTTACACCGGATGGTTGTCTGCTGGACATTCCTACCTCAAAGCCAGTTCAAAACCAGCTCTGACAACAACTGTGCCAAGACAGCCTGGAGTTGCAGGTCTTTGATTATACGTTGACATCAAACAGATACTGCAGCACAAACATTCCTTCTCACATATAATATTTAAAAGTTGCATGCAACAATAGTTTATGCTAGAGTGTCTTTCTTTTTCAGTGGCTGGGAATTTAAGATGGCTCTTCGCCAGGGGATGTACACACCAGGGGGTTTATCCCTGGAGATGGGCAATTTCAATGTTAGAGATGGGCTATGATGGGACCGATTTCAAGACTTGTACTATGTATGATATATTAAACCAGCAAGATATTTTATACTCGACCAGAAAACTAAACTAGTGTGAGTTGTATATAACCTATGCAATTGATCACATTTTTAATGAAAATAAATTGACTAAAGTGAATATTTTGAATGGAAAACTTTCTATTGTAGTATAATTGAAATTAACTTAAAAAATATATATATACTGTTTTGTGAAATACATTTTAGATTTTCTAGGTCATCCACAGCTGTGTACACTGATCTGTTTGGCAGGGAAACTACAGTGGGGAAAAATATATTTTGAAACCAGAAAAAAGTTTAAAATGAAAGGTACTGAAACAAATTACAATTAGCATAACAATGTTGCAGCAATGTTTTCACTGCCACTATGTCACTAGTGAGTCTGTCCACATCTGCAACTACCAGTCTTTTCAGTTTCCAGCAGGCCTGTCTATTATTCTGATGTTTCAGTCTGTGGTTAGAACTGATGACATGTAGCCAGCAACCCAGAACATATTAACTTCATGCTACACTATCTGTAACTCTGAGCAGGTCCTCAAACATCATTTTCTACTGCAGTGGTCTCACCTTCAACAATAGGGAGACATTTATTAATGTGCTTACATTTTCCAATTATTTTCTCATCAAGAAGAAAGGGTGTTGGTAGTGGCCATGGGGTTGATTGAAATTCAGTCAGAGTGAGTCAAATCCATAAGAGCTCACTACCTCCCTCTTGTGGACTTCCAGTAAAACACAGTTAAAGTAAGCAAATGCTAGAAGAAAGTTTGCTCGATTGGACAGGAACAAATAAGAGTCGTTAAAATCAAGTTAGCAGGAGACACGGAGAGGCTATACATCAAATACTTCAGTAACTCACACAAACAGACTAATCCTAAAATAATTCCAAGAGACACCAACACTGGCACAGAAATGCGTAACATGTTTTCTTCAGCCCTTGTAAATAATAATTAATTAAATCAAAATCCTCCTTTGTGCTCTTGGTGTGGCACAATTTAAGTCACATGCAAACAATTATTTGCTTTGTAATTAGATAAAACAAGTCACCAGATTAGGGATATACCCCCCCGACCCCCCATCCCTCGCTCCGTTTCAGCTGCAGCTCAATATCTGCGCAAGGTGAGAATCGGCTTCCTGTACTCTTACCGGCCGAAATTAGGCTGGCACATGACAGGCTGGCTGGTGCTTCGAGCGGAGAGACATGGATGGAAGCAGTAAAATTGCAATTCCCACACATGGAAGTATTTCCAACCACAGGGCTTCAAAAGAATCACCACAATCAACAATACTCTGCGACCGTTAAACACTTTATTCAAGATCCCGCTAATCATTAACATTCCCTGAGAAATGCTCTTTTTGGTAACTACCTAATTAAACACATGCTCCAGTGCAATTCTACAGAGGATAATATACTCACAATGGAAAGTGGGGATGCTTATTATTATTTATGTTTTTAGCTTAATTGGTCACCATTTACTAATCATGAATGCTGTAGGAAGAAAAGAATAAGAATGTATAATACCATACCTTTCAACACCCACGGCCCACACTGTCACAGTTCAATACCTGTTCCTTGCATTAGCATTTACCTCAAAACTATAATTTGAGCAACCAGAGGGACTAGACCTCCCTATAAGGTTAAATCATTCTTTGCCAAAATTGATCCAGTTTGAAACATCAACCGAACTGGTTCTGAACCATGAATCTGTTCCTTAATTGCAGCTGCGGTGCGAGTGACCTCTGCTTTTTTCATCCCTCATGTTCCAACTGTGAGCGCCATTGTGCCGCATAAAAGCCTGGTTTTATTACAGCTTACGGGTCTTACACTGCTACAACCTCCCTTGTTAATCTGATATTGTAACTGATACATTCCACTTTATTAGACCGCCAAGGTCAGGGCTTCCTCCCCCGAGTGAAAGGTGAACTTTTTAAGTCAAAGAAAAAACAGAAAAGAAAAAATCACCTAGTTTCATTACGGGCCAAGCAGGTCTTCGCCATTTCACAGCAATCCTCCACAAACAAGTGAACCTTGAACCTGTCATGTTACATTACAGTCAGGGTTCGTGACCCAACCCTCTTGCCCCAAAACAACGGATGTAATTTACATTACTGGTCACAGAAGAGGGAAAGTCCGACAGACTCGGCCGCCTGCTGTGATGTGTGCAAGTGGTTTTAATCAAATAAGTCAGGCTGCGTCTTCGGTCAAAGGAAAGGGAATGACATGGTCCAGTCGTTGGGCTCCCCCTGTTGAATTACGGAGACACTGCTGTCTAGACAGAAGCCAAGCCTCAGCCATTAGCACTACTGGAATGAGATGCAAAGTGAGAAACAGCTTTGGTGCATATGTGAGTAATGGAAAACAAAACAGGACCTTTGTTATCAGAATGCACATTGCAGATGGTCGTTCTTTTAGCCTCCTTTATACTACACAGAGAAATCGAATAAACACCAACTGTTGTAGGTAGGAGCTGAATCTCAATTAGTATGAACTACAGCAATAATGCCACTATGTAAATATAAATATGGAAAGTAAGTTAACCAAAACTGAAACAAGAAATAAGATCTTTTTTTTTTTTCTTTTTTCGAATAGCATAGGCATACGATACTTATTGGCACTGCTGTGCAGATCTAAACTAGAAATTACTGATCTTTTTCCAGATTATAAACATTCCCATGGAGTTTACCATTATTATCACACACGACAAACAGGTCTTGGGGTAAAGAAACAAAAACAAAAAACATTTATCGCAAAGTATTGGTGAAAATAAACACTCCGACACGAATCCAACTGTGGTCTTGAGAGAGGTGCTGTAAGACACAAAAACAGAAGACTTTCCCTCACTTCCACTCACTTACACATGAAGGACAGTACGACCAGGCAATGCTTACACAGAACCGCAAAAGTGATCAGCTTTAAGAGGACTAGTTTGTTTTATCTGAAAATAATTTAAAAAAATATAAAAGATTACATTGCCCACTTAAGTGACACAATATACCATTCCATGAGATTACATAACTGTTTACCTACATCTCCCATATTTGCCATTTATAAATATTAAAAACTGAAACAAAAATCGGTCGGTATATCTGAAGCTAAAAGAGAAACTGGAAGACAGCATTGTACTTCTTCAAAGGGCACAACAACATCTCATTACTACAGCGTCCCAGGCAATTGGCTCGGTTCAGAATACATAGTACATAAAACGATGCAGAACAGATAGCAAGTGCCTAGCATAGCACTAAATAAATAAGGAAATAAGATACTAAGATTATACACTGCAATTTCTCAGTTGCTTTGGGACACTGAAAAATCATCATAAGAGGATTTTTTTTCCACTACATCCCCAGATTTGTTCTCTCAACTAAAACAGCTGCAGAAAAACAATTACTTTACAACATCAATACAATCCTGATACAAAGACTGTAATTGCACTCTGAGCAAACTCTGCATAGACGATCCATATTCCTTATCCGCAGCGCTGCCAGGCTCCCACACTTCAGAGGACTGCCCTTCTCTTAGGCAGCGAGATAATATTCTCATTCTCATCTCGGTGGTGCAGCATATGCAAAAAAAAAAAAACTTGGTCTGCAGTGAATCAAGAGGATCACGAGAATAAGCTTACAGTCTGTATATCGTGAGGAAAGTCACATGCAGTCTGGGGAACTGAACACATTGTCAGTAAAAATAAGCAGTCTGGCTTGCCAAGAATATATGAAATAAATATGAGACAAGGCCGCCTCGATAATAAACAAAAGGTGATAAAGTATCACACACTCAGTTTAGGCCTACTTTCCTTCAGGCTGATTTTTAAGTGCTTATCTTTATGGAATTAATGTTTAATCCCCAGCTATCGAAAGTTGCATCCATTTCAGTGACAAACATTAGAATTGTATCCGGTAGGCACAAAAAAACTTTAATAATTTGAACAAATCGATTTCTGCCTATATGTAGGAGATTCAGCTGTAATGTGTATATTTGTGTCGTGACACTATCATTTTTTATCAATCCAGTGCTGAATAAGGGCCTCCCCAATGTATGTGTGCGTGTATATATATATATATATATATATATGCACACACACCAAACTTGAAAATGTAACACTAATTGCTTTATGCAAGATCTTTCTCTGAAGGTAAACCTACAACAGGCTTACTCTAACATCTTCCACACATTTTCTTTTGAGTTCTCATTCAGATTGGAGATGAATGAAAATCGCTCTTAAAAGGTTCTGGCATTTACAGACTGCAGAGATAGGAGAGTGCGCAAAACACAGCAGCTCCTGCAGGGATGTGGATGACGGAAAAGCCCTGACTTAAACATCTGGTTAATTGCGATCGTTTGCTTGCATTCAGAATTAATAGAAAACATCTGCTTAATGATAAGACTGATGCCTGTAATTTAGGAAAAATGTGATCGTCAGCACAAAAGAAAAGGGCATGGAAGGAAGCCCACCAGACAGAAATAATAATAAAGATAATTCATAACCCGACTGCTATTCATTAATCTGGAAATCATGTTTGTTTATTGATCTAGTGCTGATTTATGAATCTACGTTCATAGAATGAGTCACTTTGCCTACAGTGATCAATTTGACCGTTACCTTATTGGTGTGGTTTCTTAAGTTGCTTACATAAAAGTCATACATATTTAAAACATACTTAAAGATTGCAATAATACGGAATAATCCTATTTAGTTTAGGATGGAAGAAGTCCCAGTACAGTACCGTTTCTTATATTTCCAAAACCGCTTTATGAACAATTAAAGAAGCACAGAACACAAACCATAAGGTCTAGTTAATAGAAGCATCTCTAGACAGTCCTTATCATGGGAATAAAGTGAATTAAATTAATCAACTGCAATATGATTCAAAATGAAGGGGGCAAATGGCTAGTACAAACAGGTAAATGGAAAGAAAAATGACTTGTTCAGATTGGAAACCATTCCAGTAGAGCCTATTTTTTCCCACAAACGGGGCAGTTTTGAACACGTGGAGAAAACTCTCCTCCAACGAAATCCAAGGTGATTTAGGCAAACCTTTACTGGACAAGGAAAACTTTGGATGTTTTGCCTTTGAATTATGGACAGACTGATCTTCATTAAGAGCAGATCAACAAACACCAGATTCCACATGCATTCTAGAACGATGGCACTAAAATTCTTAATGTTCCTGTTGTTCTTTAATTATTCAATATAGAATTTAGTGAAGATAAGTAGAGTCACAATCTGTCCCCTGGATTATTTACTTGGCTCACCAACACATTGTGTGTAAAAACAGTTGGTTTATGACCTGAAAATACAACAGCAGTCCAACATCTTATGGCCATACATGGCTTTGCATTATTTATTCCAATCACATTAAAAGGGACGCGTGGGCGCATCTGGGTGTTTGCAGCGTCATTGTTTTCTTTACGCTGCCGCTAACAGGAAGACTTTGTAAGCATTCCAAACAAAGTTGTGCTCTTTGAACTGCTTTATCTGAGAGCTCTGGGGGGCTCCGCCAACATCTCTGTCTGGTAACTGGCATGTGGGTCATTGGCAAACAAACCTCCTTTGTCAGCTCACACAGCCATTGTAGGTCGGGTATTTTAATGAAAGGTTTGTCCTCAGTTGGCCACTGTCAATATTGACCCACCTGTAAGCAAGACCCTAGACTCCCTGCATTGGTGGGATCATTTTCCTCTAATAAAAATTGATAAATCCCTCCTTCCCCGACCATCTTGTAAAGTTAAGAGTTTTTGTCTGCCAATTAAAAACCTCTGTTTAATTTAAATAGATTTTACATTAAAAATATATCCAGTTATAGATCCAAAGCAATTTTCTTTCTAAGCGGCATGTCATTTTTAGGAACAAGGGAATTTTGTTCTCCACATAAGTGTAAGAAGATATTCATATTTAATGTTAAAATATGTTTATGCTTATGTTGTCATTACACCTTTTCTTGTCCCCAATAATAAGTCCAAAATTCGCTATTCTTTAGGTTTTGCAATGGGTTTGCTGACCATGTGGGCCCAACAGGGGTGATCAAAACTACAGCTCCACAAATATTCAATGTTACGCAGAAATCTTAACCTGCTGTCATTTCAAGATATCGTCACCAATGAACCTGGTAACACCAAACTCCCAGGCATAAGACTGATTTTGCAAAACATGAGGTACAACACCTTTTATAATAACGTCTTGCTTTGTTGTCTGCACTAATGCAAAGACAAAATCTAACCTGAGGCTTTTCTCCTCAAAGGCCCAGTATCAACCAAAATTTCAACCTACCAGGCAATCACAAATGATACAGCTCTCTGAAGACAGCTTTCCACGGAGTGAATGCCAGAAGCCAAAATGAAACCAACTATCAAGGACTGGATGTGTAATGTGTGATTTCTAAGTGGGTCAAAGTTTTAAATTAATCTGGGCGAAGGAGAACCACCACCTGCACATGCCAGCAGCAGGGGCTTGTGTAAACACACTCATGACATCATCAGTTCCAGTCACAGCTTCTGGGGTCACATGAAAGAAAGAAAGACAGAACGTTTTCAGTACAGAAGTGAAAGGTATTAATCATGTTATATTGATTGGCAGTTTGATTGATTATGCAGACCATATATACAGGACTGGCTGCTGCAAAGCAAGCCACTCAAACTCCTGGTCTACCTCAGATTATTTTCTAGTCAGGAATTGTACATTGTGTGAGGGAAAACTGATTTCTTCTAATTTTCAATAAGTCTAAGATTTGAAAGTGTGTAGTAAGTGTAACATTTTTGGACATCTCTGCCAGGTGGGACATGGTTTGCTACCCTTTACACTTGGATGTCTGGGGAAGTACAAACATATGAGGTATAAAACACTACTATGTGGAATCTTAAATATATTTAATTCTCAACATAACACACACCAATGATGTGTGTTGTCAGTGTATAGTGAAACAGTTGCCAATAAGTCAATAAATGTGATCACTTAATCAGAACGACTCATAAGTGAAGGATGCTGCTTTGGCATAATGTATTAAGAATGTCCCCAGTCATGGAGGTTTGTGTGCAATTTAAGACATTGATTTTTATTAAAATATGTACAATATTTTGAAAGGGGAATTCAATTTATTCAATAACAAAAAACATCGTTTTGGGAAATTAACTGCCATATTATTGAAAGGCAAACTTTCTTTACAAATCCAGATGTTAAAATGCCTTAGGGAAATTCCAGAAGGACTTTCTCTAATGGAAAAATGCATTGGCTGCTCAAAAACAGGCCTTCACTTGTTTGATTATACAGTTGACTTGCTTCAGATAATGAAGTAAGTAGTCAATGCCATTTTACTCAAGGAAAAAAAACTTTCATACCGTCTGGTGTGTGGGGTCAGTGACACAAATACACATATTATTTATTTAACTTCATTAATGCCCCTTAGTCTTAGTCACAGTTAAGCCCTTCATCACTTTTACACTGAAAATAACCAAACATTTCAAGCAACATCATTTGAATGTCTCCTCAACAAAACACACTTTACAGTCCATTGCTTTGACATGTTATTTCATCCAAGTCTGTCTGCAGCTGTGAAACATGTGGCTGAAGATTTAAACGTTTTGCTTTCTTTTTGTTAATTGATTATTTTGTTTGTTTGTTTGTTTGTTTAAAGCTTGCTGGGTTGTCTAGAAACGTAAAACCATTCAGCTGGAATGATAAAGCTTTTAAACTACTGGCCACTGCTCGACCTAATCAATCTACCCAAGCTTTAAGTAAAAAAGAAGAATTGTGCTTCCAGGGTAAAGGGACAAAGAATCTCAGCCATCACTGCCAGCCAGGACATCATTAAAGGGAAACCATTTAGTGCTGGAAACATGTATCCCATTGGTTTAACTCTTAGCATTATAAAGATATGATATTTAAAATAGATTATACCTGCATAAAATACAATTTTTATCATTTTCCTTGTTTGGTGCATTGAGATTTTAATTGAAGGTGCGTATTGAATACTGTCAATGGTGCTTTAATAAAGACAACATCTGGATAATTATTGAAGAAGAAATAAATTAAGGGGACCACACAGCATTAGACATTCATACAGTACTCATGAGGACCAAGGAAATCTGCATGTAATCTATACAAGAAATGTCGCAATGGGTGGCTTTTACATTATGCTTGAATATCTTATTACAATATGTTGCAGGTCACATCTGGAACAACAAGTACATATATCTTCCAACACATACGAAAACGTACAAAACCAAGTGATAGAAAGAGGTAATGTCTACGTTTATAACTATCCCTTAGAAAAGTACTGCTTTCTCCAAGAATGCTAGACCACAAAGCACCTTTACAACTGAGCTCTACCAGAACATACTCCAAACTGCTTTGCTGAAGCTGAATGAAGTGCATTGCAAAGACCAAAACTATGTTAGTTGATCTTCTCCGTCGACAAACAGATTAGGAATCGGCCTTTAGCTTGACGGGTGGCGGAGGCAGGATCCCTCAACAGATTCTTACATGAAACACACTGTGCCAGTCTGGACTGGCAGCCCCTATTGGTAACTTGCATGTATAATTGGATTTTGGGAGAAAAAGAAAATAAACAGCTTAACACATTTAAGTTTAAGGCTTAAACCTTAAACATTGTACAGAACATTGGAGCATTTTCATAATTGGATCACAGCAGAAAAGTCTGGCTGTGATAGATCTAGCTTTCAACTGGTGCCTTTTATTAGCACTAGTGGTTTAATGATGTCCGCATGCATACACTCTGAAGAGACAGTTCTGTATTTTCTTGGAAAAAACACAGATTTTCCTCAGTGTCCACGTGGAAGCTGACCTTGCTAACCTGGTGTAAGTGACTGCAGCGCCTTTGCAATTAGGTGTGAGGAATGCTAATGGAATAACCAGTCAAGGCAAACTAGAACAATACAACACAAGAGTAACAAAGGTGTCGAATGTAAATGAGGTTGATAGAGGTGACAACGTTACTCTTTTCACTTTTGGAATATTAGGCATCAACAATGTCCTACAGCCAGAGGGAACTACTTAAGAATTCAGGAGCCCAGAAAATTATCTTGGCACATTTTACATAAAAGCAACAACTGCAACTAGGATCATTCATACTACAATTAACCAAGTCAAGATTCTTTCAGTCTGTACAATTTTCAAACTATCTTCTCCTGTAACAAGATTAAAATACTAAAGAAATCACTTTCCTTACATTCTTTAGTACACATACGTCACGGATTTCGTTTCATAGTCAAATTTGAAAAGTGTCCCAAGTTGCTTCAGCTAAAGTGGAAAAGTTCTTTGCTAATCCATTAAAGCTGATAAGAAACGTTGCCTGAAGCGGAAAACGAAACTCAGTGTTTTTCTTCTGTCAGATGAAGCATTCTCACTTTCAGCAGTAAACCCATTAATGTTAACCAAGTACTGGATAGATTTAAGATTGAGATTTAATAATTTAAAAAACAGCAATAAAAACACAGTGGTGCTTGACATAAAATGCTGGGGTCTGGTATCTAAAAGACAAATGTATGTTACTGCAGCATTACTTAAAATGTTATTTTCAAAGAGCGTAATAAAATAGATTGACATTTTATCATAAATTAGCATATTTTTATTAATATAATTCAATTTTAAGAAAAACGCTCATGTCTTGTGGCTGTTCCAAGATAGCTGGCAAAAACTTCAAACTAGTTTCAAACATAAATATAAACCAGTTTCACATTAACATACGTTTAATTCCTCTAAACCAAGCAGTATGTTTCTACCATGAAGCCTTGCATTGTAAGACTTAAATGTAAAATCAACACATTTAACTTTAGTTATTTTCCAACGATTTAGACAAATATCAAATTAAGTATTCTTTTATTTATTCTGTAAGCATTTCATGTTATATTGGTACAATGGTACAAGTTTTGTAAGTTAGAGTACTTATATAAAGACTACAGAATGCCTGAGGGGGCTTGCAGACCTACACGTCAATAAACCTCTCTGAAGCATAATTGGTTTCATATTAGCTCCTGTCAAGCTTTGGGATGACAAATGATCGTGGTGGGAACAGATTTGTTGAGATGAACATTGTGAAGGAAAAAAACGTAATTGTGCTGTATTTAATTTAATCTTTCCTATAACTGCAAAACCTCAAAAATGTTTATTTTTTGTTTTAAATTTGATTTGAGCAATCAGAGTGTGTAAGCAAACAATGCCTCACTTTTAACTTGCTTGGATCCAAGAACAAAGAAACAGTCTTCAGGTTTAGGAAATATGGACAACAATAAACTCTAATAAACCATTATAATTTTATTATTTTTCAAATGTAAAGTTCAGTACGCAGTTGAATCACTGTCCTCAGTTAGTGTGTTAAACATTATTTTTAAAAAAAATTGAATATTAGCTGCTATCTTGATGAAATGTTAGTGGGTTCCTCACATAGCTCAGTAAGCACTTACAAGTCCTTAGCTAGATAGCTGTATTGTGGCATTGCCATTCACATTCAAACACAGATAACAAACTCTTGCCTTGTTTGTGTGCTTTGGGTTTTTTTTACGGTTCAAAGAGTGGTGTTGAAACAGAACATTTATTTCATGTAAACTGCCTTTTTTTTTTTTTTTTTAGATCAACATTCCTTGTGTCTTGACTTTTCGAAAGCAAGGCCATGCAGGAAAGTAACACCTAACTTAGCATGGGGTAAAGAAGTGCACTGTCAAGTATGGAAAACCTATTAACTAGGGGCTGATATACAGCTCTGTTTTTAAACAAAGTTGACCTTTTCCCATTTAATCTATTATACTTGACTCTACCCCCTCTGACAACGAAGACAAGTCCACTGGAATGAAGCAGCCTGGAGAGGTAGGAAAGAAGGAAGGAAAGAAAAAAAAAAAAAAAACTTTTACATACTTCAAGCTAGGGGTCCGGAAAGCTATAAATGATTATCCCAGACTAGAGGTGAGCAATTAACTGTGGGCTACACAAGCTACCTAAAGCTAATGTTTTTGAGCTTTTCTTTTTCTCATTGAAAGCACAACCTCAAAGATCTAGACAGAAAGAGAAAGTGTTGAGTAGTAACAGAATATGAAACCAGTATAGTTGTATTCCGATTACAAAGGTTTAATTAATGTATTCTCTTATGGTTATTCAAGTACAAAGATATTAGCCAATTACATTAAGGATACATTCTTCATTATTTATAGGAAAAGGCAACAGACTCAAGAATAAAAGTTGCCAAATTGTCCATTTGAAGTATTTTGCAACATTGTTTTATCAATATGAAGTCTACCTAAAGAGAGAATGATTCATCATTATGTAAGCAGGCATAATTGGCAGCTGCCACGAACCCCTCTTTTATCACATAGAGATACAGTTTTGTTCATTTTAAAAGAAGAGAATCAGATACGTCACAAACAGAATGTTTTTATTATGTAGGGATCGAAATGTGATGTGTAATTTAGAAATGTGCTTTGCTTTATGTCAAGACGGGACAGTGTTCGTGGGTGTTTATTTAAGGGGGAAATACAGAAGTGCAATACCTGTCTCATGGGATGAAAACTTTATACAGACGTCTATTGCTGTCAAAAAGGGGAACAAAGATTATGACAACAGATACATACATAAATAAATAAGGATGAAAAAGCTATAAACAGGGTTTCGTCATTACACGCCAAAAGAATACAAATACTAATGCTGACATCAACATCAAGCAGTGACTTAGAAGAGGAAGGAAGTTCAGCTTTGTGGCAGCAAGTAAGCACAGGCTTGTGTTGCATTTGAAATTTTCTAATTGCATTTCGTTTGCATTTGAATTTGAATCAATTGCGTTATTGGTATTCCTGCGGATTGGGAGTTAATATTGTCTAAAACTACATGCATCTAGAGTGGAAGCAGGAGAGATTAGTTTTCTCATTGGCGTCATGGAAGCCTAATGTTTTGGTAAGGATTTTAAATTTTGCCTTCCATTAAAAACATGGCTGCCATGGGTCACTGCAAAATAACATATGTGCCATGTCACACATGTGACCCATATCATGTACACTGTAATACAGAACACATAAAAACTTCACAATACAATTTCAAGTCCATGCCTACAACTAGAAACTAATAATGATCAGATACATAATTTAGCTGCCATACTGAATCATGTGACCATGTTAAAATGTGTACTTCTATGGTACTATAGGGCCCATTGTGCTGAAACATATGAATCACACTGGTAAAACCAACTATCAGATCTGTAAACCACGACTGGGTACGCACAAAAACATGGCCAATGAATTATGAAATATTTGCATATTTTGCAGCCAAGACAATTGACCCCATGAAAAAACTCCCAAGCCTATAAGGGCTATGGTATGCTTGTTTGTGGCAAGTTTCCTCACCATTGGTGACACGCTGCTGTGGTCATATTGTGTCATACACAGAATATTTGAAAGCCTGCATTTCCGATACTTCTTGCTACGTTCATCCAATACCTATTTTGTAGGGTTTCCTTTTGACCTACTACAAGACTTGTTAATAGGAAGTCTACTGGTTGCATGGTATGGTGGCTATATTATGCCATATGATGAACTTTCTGTAACTTTTTCTCCACAACCATAAGGCCCACTGTGCTGAAATTATGCATACAGGACACTAGTATAGAACTATCACGTTTATTCAAGGCAAGTTGCTAAAGTTAACAATATGCCTGCAGTGGCCAAATTGTAGGGTTGTGTTATGTACATACATTGCTCAATTTCACAGTGGAACAATATGTTCAACTCATGACACTTCATTTACCAACTCGCAGTAATAGAAACTACACCAAAGAGTTGAATCCACTTTTCACGTTTTGGTCACCATATTGCATATTCATATATCTTTGTCATTTTTACAGTCTCCAAAACCACTTATAGAGTACATATCAAACTTTGTGTACATTGCCCCATGTCCTACTTCTATGGTTGTTCAACTGAAGTCGATCGGTCACACGGTTTGGCGGCCATGTGGAGCCCTTCTATGAAACTTCCAATGAAGACTTTTCCAGAACCATAAGGGTTAGTGTGCTCACATTCTCACTCAGTATCACTAGTACAGAGATCTGTCAAAGTTGTTTGAGCCGAGCAGTAGATGGCTGTTCTACACCAATCAAAATGACAACTTTTCCTATTGAGCTATATACATGAAGAAATTCCTTATATATTTAATTGTAGCCTTTCACCATCTTGTGGCCAACTTTTCAAAAGGAATTCCACACCTTGAATAACACAAACATAAAAACTACAAATATATACCACAATTAATTGAAATATAAATGCACCCCTTGAAAAACACAAACACTGCAAACTACAAATGGATACTAAAATCTGTAGCCTGCAGAAAAGTTGCATGCAATCTACGTGGCTTCTATGTGCTTCTGTACACCATCTGAAGGCATTTAAAGAAAACTTTACTTTATTAAAATGATAAATCAAAAGTAAAATGATAGATAAGCACAAATATCCAAATATCTTTGTAACAAAATTCAAACAAGAATGTGAAATGAAAAATCAATTAAGTACAAATGGTGAGTCTCCATACCATTGCTGAAAGTCTGTTTATTGGGTGGGAGTCTCACATTTGTTTTGTCTTCCTGGATTCATATGTGTGCCAATCATCTTACTCTGATTAATGTAACAGTCTGCTTGACTTTTATATAAAACTCACCCACAATAAAAATAAAGATGAATAGATATTAAAGAGATGAACAGAAAACGAATTTTAATAAATCTTCCACATTCAATTTAATATCACATAAAATATAGAATACACACATATTGATATACTTATTGAACTCAGTTTCTGGAACTCACAAAAAAAAAAAAAAAATCCCAAAAGTAATCCAATTAAATTATTTGGAGCATTGCATCAGATTAAGTTACATATTATTTTATGAACAAGTTAATTAGTATTCTGTAAAGGAATACTTTTTAAAAATAACCCTCCCAACATTACACACAAACACCTATATATGCTTGTTATCTAGATACCAAAGCTATAGTGTGTTATAAAGGTAACTAGAAAGGTTTTATTAGTGGGAACTCTGTCCTCTGCTTACAACAGACCACAAACAGACAAATATCTAAGCTATGTCCTGTTTGAAAGGATTGTCATGGCAATGATATTTAGCTGGAGCCAGACACAGCCAGTGTGCAGGGGGATCTAGACTAGCTCAGATAACAGCAAAAAAAAAATCAATGCATCATCTTAAAATACTGTATTGTGTGCAGCTTCCGTTGTCAGGGTGGTCTGATCATTTTACCCACAATTAAACCGCGGTTTGACAGGGAACGGCTGAGTACTGAACTGCAGCTTGTTTGCCAGATACTGTTTTTTTAATGTTATTATTATCTTTAAGTCTTAATAAGCAGAGCGCTTGGAGTTACCAACTGTGCCTGCCATTAACGAGCTTTAATCAGCTAAGCTTAATGCTTTGCATATGTAACTACATAAAAAACAACTTTAGTGACATTTGGAGGCAGACGTTTTGCCAAAAGAAAAAGCTGAATAAAATTATCACAGAAAAATAAAGATAGTATTAGACAACTTGACAAAACAAAATCTGTAAGAATACCATAATAGGCTTTTCTTTATGTTAAACGAACCAACACAGCAGTCTCAATTTACTCTGTGACCATGTACTTACAAAACACCATCATTTAAACAACCCCACATACCATTTTGCTCCCCACTAACCTACCACAAACGGTTCATGCACAGCGAACAGTGCACTTTACAGGCTGTCTACGGGATGTTCTCTCACCACTGCTTCTTGTCTTGAAAATACATGACAATGTTATTCTTACAGTCCTATAATGAGGAGGCTGTCTGCTCTCCTTTTAGTTTATTTGGCAGTATACAAGGCCTTTTCTGGATAAAAGCCTGCCAAAGTGTTTGGGTTCAGAATGAATTACAAGAAAACCTATATGATTAATTCAGCCACACAAACCTTGCTTTGTGCATGCATTCTGGTCCAAGGTAGTAAATCAGCAGTGAGATTTATACAGGCTCAGGATGTCTCTGTAAATGTGTAAAACAAGCATTGGTACAGAGAAGACATTAACCAGTTTTGTTTATCTACTTCCAACAATATTTAAAAAACACAGTTTTACCACACCCCCAGCCCTAAATCATACTACCACAAGCTAGACTATAATGCAACATATAGGTTTAGATGCGGATCTTCAGCTAACCACACCGTCTTGTAACCTGTGGAACCTAAACCTAAAGTTACACCCACGACTAAGATCAGCCTGAGAAACCTCCAGCTGGGGTCTTCTCCTTAGGAATGAAGACACCAACATTGTGAAAGAAATACCCCCTGGAAATTTGCCCTCACAAACCTGGCCAGGTCTCAAGGCAGTGATGGTACAGAAGCACAAGTGCAACTCACGCAACTTGCAAGCTGCCAGTTATGCCATTTGAAGCCAGACTACCTTAAAATCAGATTTGACTTGACAATGCTTATTGCAGTACTCTATTGTAATGAGACATCTAACATATAACGTGTTGATAATACTTTAAATCAAGTATTCAGATTTTTAATCATGTGCTGAATCTTAAGAATAAAAGTACCTGTAATGTTAAACCACAACAACAAAAAACCTTCAGTGGCACTTAATATTCAATCATTAGGCCTACATGACAGACAGAAAACCGGGGACAGGATTTATTTAAAGAACTCAATCTGATTCGAAACCTGGACACTAAACAGTCCCAGTAACAGCGACCAAATATGGACTGCGGAGAAAACATTCAAATATTTATTTTCAAAAAGGTCCAAGACAGTTTCAAGAGATACCTTAATAATATTTGTAATAAAGTTGCCTGCTGTGGCATATCAGCCCATTCAAGTGACCCATAGGTAAATATTATTTGCTTAGACTCGTTCAGATGGCAACTATAACAATTATGTCTGGCACACATTACAATATTTTTTTTTAATTTTCAAGCTCATAAAGAATATAATATATCCAAGAAAGAAACTGATTGACTCAAGTGGGAAATATATGAAGACCAAAGTATAATATTTAACTGACTTCCAGTTATGCTACAATATTTTAGCTTCTTGCAGTCTATTTATCCTCTCTCTTTAACAGGGAGACCATAACAGATGCTGAAATGTAAAAATAACTAATTTTGCCCTTCGCATTATCTTCCAATAGAGAACATGTTCAACGGGTTTTAAATTTCCACTGGTTCAGTGAGTTATCAATTAAAATGTAACACCAGATGCTGCTTTTTGTCTTGTCTAGATTATGGGCTACCTGCAAAAGAGAAAGCTTAAACCAGAAACAAAGGGTTCTTGAATGTTGTGACTTGGCTTTTGATCTACACCAGCAAAGGCAGGGCCATTTCCTTTTATAGACGGCTTAGAACGTTTTTAACCACTATTTATAAACACCGTTTTGTTTGAAATCATTTTGTAAAATTATACAGGGAAAGTGTTTCTGGCACTCAGCCACTTACCATTGGCAATATTTTGTATTAACCGGAATATTTCAAACAGTTTCTACCAGAGTCAAAGACCATAATTATTTGTAGGATCTGTAACGCTGATAAACTGAAGGCTTGCAGGAGCTGAATAGAATAAAAATAGGTACTGTGGCAGACGCCTCCAGGGCTTCTAAAGATCCAAAAGCACAATAACAAGGACATTGAAAAAATAACTAGCATTTCTTAAATAGAGTGGTCACCCTAAACACCATGTAGCATTAAAGCACAATACGTGGAAGCAGTCTCAGGCAAAGGCAAGCTCCTGTAATTTAGCAAAGAGTTGACAGAATTCATATTCTCTTATAATAGATTAATTCATCTCCTAATTACAGAGATCATGTCCTTTGTTCATTAAAGGCATCTGGCCAGGGTAATGGGATATTAGGATCTGAGTTGATAGCTCAGCAATTAAGTTTGACACTTTCATCTGATCAGATCAGATTTCACACATCATGGTCTGCAGAAGTGTTCTGGAATTTTAATCAGCTGACTCACCAGCCCCTGCGTCCCAACACGGCTCTCGAACACTGAATTTTAACGTGTGCATGTAACAATATTGAAGAAAAACATCCGAGCTTCTATTTCAACCATTGAATTAAAGAAATACAAACAAATCTATTTGCAGAATAAGGAATAGAGAAAGACACTTGACCAGTCTGTACACATCAGATGCTGGAACTACAGCAACAACAACCAACAAAGATAAGACCATTGTTTTGTTTAATGTGAATGTGATGTATACAGTCAACTAAACAGGTTATATAATAATTATAAATGTGGGTGATTTTCTAGGTGGATATAGTTTTTAGAAGTGAAATAGTGCCAATATGTGAGCAGTTTGCCTACATAATCGATCAATGTTAACGTTATGTAAAAAGGACACTGCAAAGTGAATACATAAACCATTAAGGTTCGATTTTTTCTGAACCTGTGTTGAACTGTGTCTTTGCACTGGCTTGCTTCTTAGCGCATTTAATTAACAAGCATTCAATAAATGTCACACCAAAAGCATAATCACATTAAAAATACATTATTTTAGATGACATAACTGTTTGCTTTTATTTAATCATTAGATTTGCCCCATTTTTAAGGGAACATAAATCTGCCTGTCTAGTGCTTCGATTCAAAATACCATAAATACAGATATAAATAAATACATTTAGGTAGCAATAACAGATCGGGTGTCATTAGTCCCCGTTTCATCACTATCTGTGGTTATGAGAACATGCAGCCCAAGACATTTAAGGAGGTTTAACAGTGTAAAAAGATAATCATCTAATTGGTTTAGCACTTCGGGATGCATTGGAACGCAGAACTAGTATGAAGGTACTGATCTCCTAATCCTACAAGCTCCCAATCCACAACTCCAGCCACTAGGTGACACTGCCACCTTGATTACTGGTCCTGCTACAGAAACTACTCTCTCTTTCAAGCCTGAAATCATATATATGCATCATACACAATACATAACAAAAAAAATATATACACAAAAGCAACAAAAAATTAACAAATCATAATTTAAAATACAGTGCATACATATTGCAATATAATGTGAATATATACATTCTGTTCATATAGTGTAAGAAGTCACCATTTACCATTTAAAGAGTAGGATTAAAACAACCATATAAGGATTAAATATAACAGGCTTGATACAAAGCTTAATGTTGCTAAAATTCATCCATGGGGGGGGGGGGGGGGGCACGAGCACAGATTCCCCAAATTTCATGGTGACCCTGATTTCATTAAATAAACATTGCAACAGGAGCCTGGGATGTCACTGCAAGTGCTTCCCACCATCCTAGCTGATGGGGCTTAAAAGCCTGCTGCTGGGCTGAGCCGAGTGCGATGTTTTTCTTTCCACTGCCCCCCCCAGCTGTGGCCACAATGATAGATTTCACTCCACGGCCAGCCCCAGACACCCCGCTCCTGGACCAGACTGCAGGCGTGCTAAATTAAAACCCAAGACGACAGCTGAGATAAATGGCTGCTGTTTAAGTTTACAGTCCCCCCGATGGGAGTAAATAGGGCTGGAAAAGAGAAAGAACTTGGGCAAATATTACACCACACACACACACACACACACACAGGCCCTTCAAACCTCTCAGAGCCCCTTGTCCTGGATGGATCTATCAGATTGTGGGACAAATAAGGAGAGGAGTGGAGGTAAACCACTGCCCTGGCCCTGGGGACTGGTGGAGGAGTGGGGCTGAGATCATGGTAGTGTTGGGAGAGCCTTGGACAGGCAGGGACCCACCAGTTGCCACCTAAGTGACAGGCAACAGCTGAGCCCATACATCTGGAGCCAAACACACTGGGCTTCTCCACACAGGGACAGGGCACGGCGCTTTATCGCTTTAATTAGTCTGAACTAATTAAAAACAAACAGTTGTGTCCTTACGTTGGTGTGGAGGACAACACAATAACACACACACTACTTCATTTGACTTCTTGCGCCCAATGCAATGCGGTTTCAATGCGACGAGTCAATCAGAAAACAGCGCATCGGACACAATTCACCCGCAGGATTGCAACGGTGCAACAGTTTCTCTGGACACACATGTGTGTAGTTGAGCACTTGGACAAATACTGAACACAGCCGAGTGTGTTATTAAGAAAAGAAAACACGCCTATATTAATAACCCACTGAAAATGCGCATTAGTTTGAAATGACACACAACACAAGACAGAAGGTGCAACTAGGCTGAAGTTAGACTTTTCAACACCCTTTGCATTTTGTTGCAAGAGCAGAAACCCTTTTAAAGAAATGCAGAAACACAAGTGCGACACTAGATGGATGTTAAACGCCTTTCTGACTGAATTGCTACACTGTAATAACCCGCCGTGCACATTAACAGGAACAACCCGGCGGTCAGAAAGGCTACAATTTAAACTCATTAGGACTGGAGACAAGATGACAGCAGACCCACAGTCCCCACATCCCGAGATCCACCGATACCATCTCCTCCCGTTTACTTCCATAGTTCAATCAGATAAACAAGTGTAACTCACCCCCCCAAAAAAGTGACTGACTTGAGCAGTATCTCACGTCCCGGGCCAGCTAGTCCTTTATCCGGAGAGAGGAATCACATTGGCTCTCATTGGCGTCCGCTCAGATGTCCACAGTGCGTCTTCAGGTGTCCACCGGCGGTGTCTACGATGTCAAGGGATGCATTTTTGGGGGCAGGGCTGGAGAAAGGGGCTCTTGTTGAACTTCGGCTGCTTTAGCATTGAAGGGAATAGCGTCCTGCTCCGGCTGGCTGCTTAATGGGCTGCGGGCGGCATCCACACTGAAATGACATTACCAGCGCCGGCTGCCGATTGGCTCAGCCAGGCAACCCCCACCAATCCCTGCGAGACGGACATTCCTGGCCGTCGGGAAAACGTGGAAGTTTTCTCTCTCTCTCTCTCTCTCTCTCTCTCTCTCTCTCTCTCTCTCTCTCGCTGCTTTTTCTTTCTTTTTGTATATGTGTGTGTGTGTGCCAGGACTTGAAGCAGAGTCTGACAAAAGAGAAAGTGTGTTCAGGGTGCATCGTTTAAATGTGTTTTCCCTTTTTTTGTAATCCTCCATAAAAGGACATGTTCCATCTAATCAGATTACATGTGTGATTAAGTGGACGTGTGCTGTCCGGGGGGCAGTGATGCAGAGAGGGGGACAGTTCGCGTCACAGTCCCCCAGATCCCCACCCTGCCTGACACACATGTTCATATGTGTGTCGTGCACATACAAACGCACTCGTCTACCATTGTTTTGAATAGATGGATGGGGGAATGAAGTGTAACTCGTATATGGCTACACGGTGCAGTAACCATTTCATGTGCATTCATTCACATACGTATGCGCACATATCTTTTTTATTATTATTATTATGAATCAGTTTCGCTTTCATTGTCATGCATTTGTCCTTAGAGTCGTGGTTTATTGGTCTCCAGCTGTCTGAACTGAAAGACACCACCTCTCAGCTGATTGAAGGGGGTTGAGGCACAGACTTGACTTTGGTATGAGAGAGAGAGAGAGAGAGAGAGAGAGAGAGAGAGAGAGAGTGTTTCCACAGCTAGTTTAATTTAGGATGATACCTGTCATTTCTATAATTTGTTTATTGGTTAATTTATAATAGAGGAGAGTGTCTTCAGTGGCTCTGCCTTACTAACTGGCTGGCAAAGTATGTATGTATGTATATAGATAGATAGATAGATAGATTTTTTTTTTTTTTTGCCAAAACAATTATGATGCTGTTGATGACTATTTGTGTCCTGTCTCTTGTCCTGTCCAGGTGTCTTACATGCCCAAATTCCCAAATTACTTCAAATATGTTAAAATGAATAAACATACATATTAAAACAGACAAAAATAATAATAATAGATAATAATAATATCAGACCCTGTCATAAAAGTTAATCTCAGGAACAAGTATGTTATTAGCATGTTTATGACAGGTATTTATAAAACCTTTCCTATGAAAACAAAAGAAAATCAAAGGCATGGGAAAGGAAGTGATTTCACACAAACAGACCCTGTTTAAATAATTGGAGTAATGCACCCAAATGTGACATATATAGCATTTATGCTGCTATGGGGAAACAATTAAGTTCACAATTTTGTTATGCAAGGATTGGGGGTATCTTAAGAGACAGAAGGAAAAGAAACCGAAAGGTTATGGCATTTGTTTTCAGAGTCTACTAAATAAACCACGTAAGACTTTATGGGCCAGGGTAAGTTCTATGGATTTTGAAAGAAGTGTTTCACTTTAAAATATTCACTATACAAGCATCATGGCCCCAGAAGACAGCCTTACTCACAAAACAATCCTGAAATTCTATACGTGTATATGCTGCAGGAAAATAACGTGGCCTTGGGCAAATACCCATTAGAATAACAATTCCTTTGTTGTGAGTTTATGTATGATTAACATTTTTCTTATTTCCTTAGTGAATCTCTGCTAAAGTGCAAGGTAATATAAGGGTCCATTAGGACTTCTGAATATTCTGTATGGTCATCAATCATGTATTAGATTGGAGGGGGGTGCGGGGGGAGGAGCTGGGTGTATCAAATAAAGTGACTCTGTAGTAATACTGGACTTTTGGAGTGCAATACATACGTTTTGGTAGACTAACTTTGATTCAACTGTACTATGATTACCTTTATGTATCATTTAACGTTTATCAAAATATGCAGTGAATACTTACAGTGTGAGTAAGCTTTACAATATAAAACATTATTATTATAATTATTATTACTACTGCTGAATGTCAAACTACACACTTCAGTATTTCACATGGGAAAAGGGGTACAAAAATAAGCAACAAATGCAGATTTAATCTCTTAATATAGTGTGTGTGTTCAGTGGATGAGTCTGAAAAACTACTCATCAAGAACTCTCTCTCTCTCTCTCTCTCTCTCTCTCTCTCTCTCTCTCTCTAAGCTCTTGCTTCCTAATAGCCTTCCCAGACTAGCCCTTTGCTCTTAGATGTCCATGTTCAATGGTCTGCCCCTGTTTAAATATATCCACATCAATCCTATTGGTAACAAGTGAACCATCTTTGCCTTTACCCTTTTAATCCCACAGTTAATCTTCTCAGACTAGGCCCTACTGCTGTCCCACACAATCGCTTTCTTCCCACTCGGAAGTGCGGTGTTGTCAGTGAAACTTGATGAGCTCAATACCAAATTTGCTTTATCACTTCTTGTTTGGGCACCGTGGATTTAGGCCTCTTTTAAATTGCTTGCTGCAGTTTGCCTAATCTCTTTGTATATAAATAGATACTGTAACATTAATCCTGTTTACAGCGGAGCATAAAAGGTAAACCTATATTCACACCCGGGGAGGAGAGGCATGGCTCATGGTTCTATGAGCCCAGACAATGGCTATTTTTCTGTACTTTTATCTTCAAGGAAAATAGTGCTTGTGAAACAGGTACAACACCTTCAGCAATGAAAGTTGATGCCTGTTTATCAACACCAAAATAATAACAGGCTTCAACTCACTAATGTACTTCCAGGAGGTATGCAGTCCCCTTGGCAACACACAGAGGTACATATTGAGTCAGAGATTTCGGTGTTCCTAACACTCTTTGGAGATCCCTTTTGATTTCTTTCTTAAAATGGAGTTTGCAGAGCTTACTTTTCACATAAGAGTAATTTGTTACAATCACCAGTCTGAGCTCCTGTTAGGTGAAATAATCATAGAGGCTCTTTCAATACATAACAACATAATAAATCATGAGATTGAGATACTATGTTGATCCTACAAGATATGAAATCCCTTGATTTAGGTAAATCGTGCCCACGAGATATTAAATTGTGCGCATGAGATACTAAACCATTCCCACGAGATATTACTTCTTCCTCTCATGTCCCTTCCTGGGCTCCGTAGCTTTCACAGTTCTGCCCCAAATCTTTCTGCAGCACAAAGAACAGTGTTGTCATAGAAAGCTTAGGCTGTGCTCACACAGAGATATGTTTAGGAAAGTTATGGAAACTGCAAAGTATGTCTTTGCACATTTTAAGTAAATTTGCCTAGATTTAATTTTAATGAACCATTGTATTCTGTATTGGTCACACTTAACATATAGCATTGAAAATTATATGTATACTGATTTCAAAACAGTAAAAGCAGACAAAGTTTACTAGTGCCTCTCACTGCCCTGCAGTGACCACCTACTGAGAGACTGAGAATGTATTTCCTCTCTTTGCATGAAAGACCTTGGCCTTTCATCTCAAGATTATCTACCAAGCACACACAATATGACAAATAGAGAAGTTTTGTTTAGTTTTTCTTATGCTGCAATGTCTGCATAGGGATCAAATGAGAAAATAAAGCTGAGTCACCTGTGAACAAAGTTAGATTTTATACCATACCTCATTTTAATCACTATTTACTTTAGCGTCTTTCTGTAATTCTGCAATACTATTACAACTGTGTGGTTAATTCCACAGTAATAAGTATTGTCCTAAATAAATATACAAATGCTGAGAATCACAAGTAATGTAGCAATGGCTAAATACAGTCTACCTACTGTGCAGCAGTGCTTCAGCAGGCAAATGTTGCGTGTAAGCTTCCCCGGTAATCGTATTAGTGATTATAATCAAGTAAATCACTTAATTGTAGACCAGCAGACCAGAGTTAAATACAAGAATATGAAGCAATATTGCTGAGGGCTTAAGCATGATACAATTACAAATAGATTTAAATAAATATCTGTGGGTATGTAGTTGCTAACAAACTAAAAACTTTCTCTTCCCAGTTGCAAATTAAAACTTGCATTGTTGAGTTGGTATATTTTTGGCAGACAACAATGAGGGGGAAGAAAAACATCAGGCTTCCTTGTAGAAAGAAAGACAAAGAGGCAAAGCAGTGTTCGTCAAGTTTGCAACCAAAGTGTACGCACTAGTAAAATCTATAATCTCTTTAACAAGATTGAGAGCTTAGAGCAGCTCCTGCAGTGATAGCCTTGACTCCAACCTCTTCTTATTAGTGGAAGATGCTATATTCTGGAACAGTTCCTAATTCCGAATGCAACCTCATGCAAACCTAGTTAAGCGTTTTGATGTGTGCCTTGCGTCTTTGCTTTATGGCTCTGGGCGGTCTTTGACCTTCAAGGAGAACTCTTGAGTTTTCTTTCTGTTAATTCAGAGTAAGGTTTCTGTGTGAACCAGCCGATATCTTATATAAAGACAATAGCCGAACATGCCCCGGAGTCAGGCCTGCCACACTAAACTACTCTGTCAGTCCCTTTAAAGAAATATGTGCAATTCACAAGCTTCTGCAGATCTCTTGTTGTCAACTGCACAGGAAGTTCAGGAACGTGTACACTTTACACACAGCAGCTGACCAGGATCTCTGATGTGTCTAAATCATTACACTGTTTATAGGCAGGGAAAGGATGGGCAAGCAAAAACAATAAATCTGTTCATCGAATCAAGCAGAAATCCATTTAAAAAACATTATAAAGATAGTGGGAAAGCATCGTGAGGTGTTTCTCAGAGTTTCTCATAGAGTAAATTAGTTTTGGGAGCCATTACAGAGGTCGCTAAAGAATTGTAGTGGCTAAGTGGATAATCGGAGATTACAGATCCAGGATTTGAACTTGGACTTGATTTCTTTGCATTAACTATGTTGTCAAGGATTGTGGTCCGGGTTTACTGCCCTGTTACAGTAAATAGTTGCACCGCACAGTATTTTCTTTCTGAATGTGAATGCTGTTCCTTTCTGCGAGTCTTGTGTCTGTGCCTCTGTGGTGTTTGTTTACTTGAGGCTGTAATTCTGAGTGTATTATTGTATAAAGAAATGGCCTGATTATTTCTATTGCCCTGTGGTTCTCAGGCAAACAGTCTCAACTACACTGGTGAGGAGTGCAGAACAAGCACCATTGAGGAGAAAGAAGTGCTGGACTGGGGCGAAGGATCAGCGGCTGTATGGTAGAAAAGAGAGGAAGCAACATGACTCTTCTTCTGCTTCCTTTCCTATGTTTCTCCTCTTCAGCCAGTGAGAAAACGCCACCCAGGCAGAACACGGCAGCCACCCGCAGTTTGGAGGAAAAATGGCCAAACGCTCCATAAATTGCAAAACAGTGACAGCTGCCTCTCTTTCAAGGGCTTCCTTCAGCAGTCAGAGCCAAAGAGGCATCAACATTGTAGAACTGCACCGCCAGATGGGGGGACCCCCTTAGTGGGACGTTATCCCAGTGGGAGAACAGCAAGCAAATACTGCACTTTCAGTTAGCCGAGGCAGAAGCGGCTGAATTTGAGAAACCCAGAGTTGGCAGCCGAAGAGTGACTGTGTCTGGCACTGACGGTAGGGTGACAGAGGGGCACAAAAGGCTGAGAGGGGTACAGTTATTTTTATTTGCAATAATGGATAAAGGAAATAGTTGAAAGAAGTATAAGTGTGAGCTACTATGCCAGTTGAAGTGTATGTGTGGCACTTGAAAGAAGGGGGTCCTTGGCCCAGTTTTCCCAGGAAATCTTTTCAACAAACAAAGCCACAAAAACAAACAAACACAAACCGAGCTGAGAAGTGGAATCCAGCTGGTAATGTTGGGATAAGATGTTACTCTTTTCATGTGCCTGCCTGGCTTTTATACATCCCTAAAACACAAGTGAATTAAGACTGGCTAAGTCCCTAAAGCCCAAAACACATGTAATTGTATGTGTGTTACATTATTTATTGTAAGCTTGGTTTGTAATAACCAGTAAATGCATGTGGCTATAATGAACTTGCTAATAGAATATAAAAAGTACTTGAGGGTACCATGAGGGTTTTACAAAACATATTTTCTACTGTCCCCCTCTGTAAAGAATGTGTTAAGACTGTGTTAGACTAATCATCTAATACAAACCTAGGCATCCAAGAGTGCAGTGTTTCAGCACAACATTGGAAAAAAAGAAGACAAATGAGTGTTGTCACGCTTGCAGCAGTGTCCTTACGTTAAGTTGCACAGTTTGGCCTGGATTCACTTCTCCCAGTGGGGAACTGCCCTCCGGGAGGAAGTGCTCGATGGCAGCCAAGCTTCTCAAGTGAGGTGAGAAATGTCATGGGATGTCACAGGAGGCGGCAACAGGAAGTGAAGACCAGCAAAGGATATCCAAAGACCAGGGCACCCCCACCTCCATGTCAATGCCTTGAGAATGAATTCATATTGACAAAATCATCAGTTTTTCCTTCACCAATACCTTTTTTGCACACTGCATATAAAATCGCCCCATTTCTGGCTCCAATATACACAAACTAGTTCTGCTAGCTCCGATAAAGTTAACTGAAGTATTAAATAATAAAACTCTGTTTGATCTGATAGGGACAGAGAGAGATATAATATAACCAGCACCAAATGTCCAAGGGAGGTTCTTGGTAAGATATTCTTGCTTGTTTCACATCTTGTTTTCTTTGTCCAAAATAAACATATTTAATTATACTAAGGTTTATATTGTTCACTGGGAAACATTTTCTTAGCAAGCGATAAGGATCATTTTTAACAATTCTCTATATTGTAGGTCATCCTTGAATATGGGTATTATCTGCATCAAGCTGATGACACTGATAATGTTTCTTAAAACTGTTTTTTATTTTTTTATTTACTGTC
Organism: Amia ocellicauda; assembly: GCF_036373705.1. Taxonomy (NCBI): domain Eukaryota; kingdom Metazoa; phylum Chordata; class Actinopteri; order Amiiformes; family Amiidae; genus Amia; species Amia ocellicauda. The sequence continues at coordinate 10,838,936 of NC_089864.1, forward strand.
CACTTTATCACTAAGAACAATTTAATTGTATTATGAATGAAGGAAATGAGCAACAAACTGTTTTTATAATGAAATCAGGATATTTAAAAAAAAAGATTTAGTTTTCTTACTTTTCAGTTTGCTCTGAACAAATAAAAAACACAACAAAACATAAATACATGAATTAATGACAGGAAGGTTTATTTGGGATTTGGGAGTTGCATTTTGATAATTTTAATAAGTGCCCTGAACCGAACTTTGCCAACAATCCTCAGAATAATTTCCTTTTTTCCTTTCTCTTTTCTGTTATTGTAATCATGCAGTCAGTTGTCAAGAAATAAAAAACTAAAGTTCAAGTGGCATATATATATATATATATATATATATATATATATATATATATATTTTTTTTTATTTTTACATAAAAGAACATACTTCATAAGCCTAGATTTTTAGTTTTGATCTACACGTGGCCCATTTCTAACATTTTACTTCAAAGATATATTTATTTAATTCCTGATAAATGTAAGCAACGTGCACTAAACCGATTAAGAGGGATAACAGGTTATAACTGCTCCCTACTTATAATTCATAAGCATCCTTGTCATTAGTTGTAATATCTTGGGCATTTTTAATTTCATTTTTAAAAGGGAGCTCAAGTTGTGACAGCTGCAAAGTATGTTGCTAAGATTTCTTCTTTTTTTAAGGTGAACTTTACCAATCACCTTTTTGCATAGGAGCATCTGATAGAGGCATTCTCAGCCAAGGAGCCAGAAAATGGAAATGTATTTTTTAGGTAGTTGGGGGGGGGGGGTGTCTTCTTGTATTGATTTAGTAGAATTGCTTTAGCAGTGCAGTATAATAAAGATGGCAAGAAATAATGGGACACCGCAGGGTTTAACCTGTTCAGCATATAGACTGCATATACATCTCACAGGAAGGAAGGAAACTTCTGGTAGAATCATATATCAGAGGTCTGATAGTATTACATGAATGGGGACATCGATGGCCAAAAGTATACGAAACAGTAGTAAAGAATTCCACACATGGTGCACTCAAAGATCATGATGAAACTGATGTGAATCATTGGATGAAGACTTTTTAACACACACACACACACACACACACAACTGTGCAAAAGTTTTAGGCAGGTGTGAAAAAATGCTGTAAAAGTAAGAATGCTTTCAAAACTAGACATGTTAATAGATTATATTTATCAATTAACTAAATGCAAAGTGAGTGAACAGAAGAAAAATCTACATCAAATCAATATTTGATGCGAGACCACCCTTTGTCTTCAAAACAGCATCAATTCTTTTAGGTACACTTGCACACAGTTTTTGAAAGATCTTGGAGAACTAACCACAGTTCTTCTGTGGATTTAGGCAGCCTCAGTTGCTTCTCTCTCCATGTAATCCCAGACAGACTCGATAATGTTGAGATCAGGGCTCTGTGGGGGCCATACCATCACTTCCAGGACTCCTTGTTCTTCTTTACGGTGAAGATAGTTCTTAATGGTTTTCACTGTATGTTTGGGGTCATTGTCATACTGGTGAATACATTTCAGGCCAATCAGATGACTCCCTGATGGTATTGCATGATGGATAAGGATCTGCCTGTACTTCTCAGCATTGAGGAGATCTTTAATTCTGACCAAATCCCCAACTCCATTTGCAGAAATGCAGCCCCAAACTTGCAAGGAACCTCCACCATGCTTCACTGTTGCCTGCAGACATTCATTCATGTACCGCTCTCCAGCGAACAAACTGCCTTCTGCTACAGCCAAATATTTCACATTTTGACTCATCAGTCCAGAGCACAGGCTGCCATTTTTCTTCACCCCAGTTCTTGTGTTTTCATGCATAGTTGAGTCGCTTAGCCTTGTTGTCACGTCGGAGGTATGGCATTTTGGCTGCAAGTCTTCCATGAAGGCCACTTCTGACCAGACTTCTCCAGACAGTAGATGGGTGTACCAGGGTCCCACTGTTTTCTGCCAGTTCTGAGCTGATGGCACTGCTGGACATCTTCCGATTGCGAAGGGTAGTAAGCTTGATATGACTTTCATCTGCTGCAGCAAGTTTCCTTGGCCGACCACTGCGTCTACGTTCCTCAATGTTGCCCGTTTCTTTGGGCTTCTTCAAAAGAGCTTGGACAGCACATCTGGAAACCCCTGTCTGCCTGGGAGAGACCTTGCTGATGCAGTATAACTACCTTGTGTCTTGTTGCTGTGGTCAGTCTTGCCATGGTGTATGACTTTTGACAGTAAACTGTGTTCAGCAGCCTCACCTTGTTAGCTGAGTTTGGCTGTTCCTCACCCAGTTTTATTCCTCCTACACAGCTGTTTCTGTTTCAGTTAATGATTGTGTTTCAATCTACATATTGAATTGATGATCATTAGCACCTGTTTGGTATAATTGTTTAATCATACACCTGACTATATGCTTACAAAGTCCCTGAATTGTACCTAGAAGAATTGATGCTATTTTGAAGGCAAATGGTGGTCAGACCAAATATTAATTTGATTTAGATTTTTCTTCTGTTCACTCACTTTGCATTTAGTTAATTGATAAATATAATCTATTAACATGTCTATTTCTGAACGCATTGTTACTTTACAGTCATTTTTTCACACCTGCCTAAAACTTTTCCACAGTACTGTAAATGTGCATGTTTATCATTCCAGTCCTGGCAATTGGCAAGACAAAATCTGTTTAAATAATTCAGGTGTCCTCTTGCACTGTGTCATGATTGGAAAACAACCCTTTACTCACTAGTAGCCTTCTGAAAGGTATTTCAGGTATGCTGGTAAATTATATGATATGCCTGTGCCTTGGCTTTATCTTCCTTCTGAGCACTGGCGAAACATCCTCAGACTTTCATGTCTCAGCCTTCATATTTTACAGTTGGCACCATCCTACATTTTGATAACATCTTACCTGTTTTTCAACTTTCAAACTTTTCAAACACTTTTTCATGTGTGCATAGCGCTCTTATCCAATTCTCTGGTGACCAGTCATGGTTTCATGGTTATGTTTTTCATCTTTTTCTTATCTCCAAACAGTGGTTTGGAAAGCCAACTCTCCCCATTGTATCAGCCCATCAAAGATGTGTCTTTCCTGCTTCCACTGATACGGTGAGAACCGACATGGAACTGAAAGCAGCATCACCTCGAGTGACAGTGACTCAAAGCTTGGCCTTGAATCACGACTTGATCGTTTGTTTCCATAGTTATAATTATGTGAAACATACATTTTTTGTTTGATTTCCCTCTCAGAATCCCCTTCCTTTTTGAAGTGTAATCAGACATACATAATCTCTATAGCTGCGGCAACTCCCAAATTGTGCGTTTCTCCTCCAACTTCTTGTACGTTCATTAAAATGGTGACTCTCTTGTCTCAACTTTAGTACCTGAAAACTTTGCTCATTCTGATTCATGATTCATTATAGGTTATAGTTTCTAGGAAAACACCATAAAACATTACTTTTCTGTTGAAATAGAAAATAACTAATCCCCCCAGAACAATCGATGTATAATTGTTCCTTTCTCAACAGGATTGAAGTAAGATGTATTGCTGTGTCCATATTTACTACCAAGAGTGCAAATAACAAACACTGTTTATTTGCCCCCTATTAATATCCCCACTTCAGGCCTACCGATTGCCATAACCCAGCTGATGACATTTCTCCCACATTGACTTAGGAGAACTGAGGACACACAAATGCATTCTCCAAGACTTCTGCCATCTGGCTGCCTGCAGCTTTCCCACTGTGAGTGTGGGACTCTTGCAGTGTAATTTAAGTGTCAGCCGCAGGACAGACAGGGCTTCCTCTGATACCACCCAGTCCTGGGGGCACACAGCCAGTGACAGGAAAGGCTGATGAAAATAAAATATGTTACGCTAGCCTGTTCAAACAAGGAAAATGCAAACTAGTTTTATATTTAGGCATAATTCTTTTTTGGGGGGAATGAAAATGTAAAGCAACTACTTTAAAATGTCAGTGGCGTCAATGAATATGTTGGCTCTTCAATAAGCTGCAAACACATTTTTCATTAAAAGTGCTCTACATATAACTTGTTATATTGTTATTTTCTTTAACCACCTGCGGTGTATCTGCCATTCCCACACCTTTTCCATATTATTCTACATGAAAAGGAAAGAACATTTTTTTAAAAGCTTATTTTTCTCAAACTTTTGCAGCCATTGTTTCCCCAAATCCCCGACTTGCCGTTCCTTGAGGTTTACCCACGATTTTGCAGGGTTTCTTGTATTAATCCTGGGCTGTCTTCGGGGATGCCTTTGTGAGCAGTGCATCCTCCAAGTCAGCCTTCTGCAGTATGTAAGATAGCTGAGGAGAAAAACCTGCCAGACAATTAAGATTCCTTATGTTCTGAGGATAAGCAGTTTTAAAAGAGCCATATGCTCTCCGACTGAGGACTGAGGGAATGAGGTTGTTCTAAATCACCACAATCTTTTCTTTCATTTTTGTCCATTCTTCTTTTCTTACAGAGTCTCACAAATAGTCATTCCCTCAACTTGCTTATATACCATGTACAGGAAACTGGAGAAAAGGTGTTTGGTGTCTGTGTCACAGTAGGTAGCTGTGAAATCACAGCACTTTCATACACCAGATTTGGGGCCACCCATGTATCAACAAGTGCCTTGAGAACATTTCTCACATTTGGTCTAAGACTGAGACTTCAAGAAACAGTCTGTGTCAATGTGAATTTGATCCGAGTAGGCTTAAAACATGGTGTGAAACTCGCAGTTCTCCCAATTATCCACCTCTTTTCCTTGCTGGATTTTTTATTGCCTTTAAACACAGGCCAGTGTTTTCCTTCTCAAAAGTACATTTGAAAGGCAGTGGCTGTTCTTCTGCATTTCATTAATGCAATGAGAAGTGCTTGCTATGACAAGTCTTCACAGAATATGAAATCAGTGGGGTTGATACTGTGCTTTGCTTTTAACCTATTAGAAGCTATTTCCTTTGACAATAATAGTTGAATACTATAATAATACATGCTGCATTTTGAAATTAAATCACACTAGAATACTGTCATTGAGTAGAACTATTAGTTAAAATTTTTATGTTAAATAAACAACTTGATGCACAGGGCATGTAAAAAGATAATTGAAGTCAGCATCCACATCATCTTTTATTTAATGCAAACATACAAGTCTTAGTTTGCTTCATTATACATATTTCTGGAAATCAGAGCATGTGGTTTACATCTAGTTTTCCTCACCCTTTGTTTAAAACACAAACGGCTAAAAAAAACCAAGAAAAACATATTTATTTGCCTGAATTTTCATTGCAGCATTGAAACTCTTTTAAAACCTGTTGCTCTACCATGCAACACTCTTGTATATTTTAAAAATAAGTTGATATTGTATTTGTATCAAAAGCATAACCAAAGATCCATCGGGGCATAAAAGAAATGGAATTGACCCGCCTCCGTCTTGTTACATGAAGGGCTAATCAATGGTGGTTCAGTTCTCCTAACCCCAGGGCCGTGGGATATTCCTCCCACTATTTCCAATGGCGAGGCACTGTACTTGTTTAAGTGGAACACTCCAGAACACACTCCCTTTCTCTGCAGTGAAATGTATATGGAAGAGAGTGGGCATGCTGTTGACCTCCAGACCTCGCCATCTTAAATTTCAATGGCCCATTCTCAACTGATTAGTTTCACTCCGCCTTTACACCTATCCACTTCTGTGTTATATTATGATGCTGATGACGATGGTGATTATTATTAATATTATTGTTGTTGGTTAATAGATAATTTCTCCTGGAAACAAAATAGTACATACATTGTCAAATTGCTGAACTGATACTGTATTAATTTCACATTGTTTACATTTTTACTAGTATTACATCTGTGTAGTTTCTATACAGAATGATTCTTAACAGTCCAAGTTTCTGTCTTTCGCTCCCAGATGTTTTTCTTGTTTGTTTTAAGATTTCTCCACCATCACAAAGAGTCTCTGTGTTATGATGAAGGTTAAGGAAATATTCCAAACTTAAGACATTTCCGTTGTGTTTCAGAAAGGATTTTTTTGCTGGATTTAATGGTTACCTTCCCACAGCTGTTCTGATTAAGGGAGAGATCATATGCTTTACCCCATGCCTACTGTGTTGTTTACTTAGCTGGTGTGAGAAACCAACATCTCATGGCTGTCAATCCTGAGTCTACGAGGAGGTCACTAAACATGGTCAGTGGCTAACGAAACATATTCTTGGTCTCAGTTGCTAAAAGCTATAAAGACACATTCATAAATGCACTGAAATGTCTTGACATTACAAAAGTATCTATTATGTAGGAAAGAAAATATCAAATAACATGTGTCATACAACATGACACATCAAGTAATTATATTTGACTTTAAAAACAATTACTACAGCTGACCCCACCCTCTCACTAAAACATTTATCTATTTTTTGGTGTTTTAATTACAAGGAGTTTCACAATGCTGATGATAAACACCAAAGGGAAAATGTTTAAATGTATGCACTTTTTTTTTTTTTAACACAAACAATTCAAAGTTGGAGTGCTTTAAGATATATCTAAAAAGATAAGTGCAACCAACTGGCATTTCTCCAAATTCACTCAATATAAGTCCAGCAAAGTTTCCTAAAGTGGAATGAAAAAATATAAATCCCAGTCACAAAAAACAAAGAAGCATATACGAATAATAATAGTCACACACAAATAATACAGTGTCAATTCATAATCTCTACACTGATTAAAACACTTCTGTTGATTGCTGAAACATATATATATATATATATATATATATATATATATATATATATGTATGATTGGCAATCCAACTGAGCAAGTGTTTTGCACATCTTTTGTTTATGGCATTGATTTTGGAACCCAATCCTTGTTTTTTGATGTGCTGTACCTCCTGTGTCTTAACTGGCATAGGCTACATACTGTAAATGAAAACCAACTCAGAACTTCAAACTGGAAAGCCAACATCACCAGTGGGATTGGTGAGCAGATTTCAGACAAAATGTTATGCTTTAACTGCAGTCAATAATCAGTTAATTTAGACCAGTTCACCCCTCTAAAACTGGAGACCATCATTCACCTTTCCTTTTGTTAGATGTCTAAGACAATAAGGACAGTATAGAATGGACAGTGTCCTACTTTGAGATTGTGTTAGTACTACTCCATACTATATCAATGAGTTTGAAGGCTCTCAGCTGAGGACACTGGCTGGATCAACTTGGCACGTTGGCATTGTGGCACATTATGAAGATGTTTCGGAAGATGATATCATTATATAATCATTAAATACAATCACATCAGCATGGTTATGTATTTGTGAATTACACTCTAAGACATTTCAGGTTCAGTCCCTGAAGCATTCTCTCTGGTTCAAAACAGCTTTATATTAGAAGTCAAATACTGTGCTTGGAAATAAGGACAGCATCGCTTTAGGGCACAGCATTATGCATTAGGCAGTATATATACACACTTGTTATGGTTTCAAATCCAATAACTGGATTTATAGCAAAATATAAACCTACTTTATTTCTATTACTTTTTTTTACTGAAGGTTTGTGTCTGTGGCATACTAAGACTAGCCTTTGAAATAATATAAGGTCCTTTATCCTTCATCCTTCATCCATTTTAGGATTTATTTTCAGAGACCTATATAAAAAGGCGACACTGTAATAGGCAAACTGAAATTTGGAGTATACAGCTTTGTATTTGTATAACCCAACATCCTGTGGTTTATTCAGTATGGTTCATGCCAAAAAAGGTCTATCTGCACATTTTGGATAAAGGCTGGATTAGACGACCCTCCAGCGAATCTGTACGTACGGGGTATGTACCCACACCAACTGCTCATGGCAGCGTGCCCATCCAGACCAGGTGCTTGACAATTAGTTTAGTTGTTTTTATCTCTATAAAAACACTCAGATCAACTGATGCCAACTGGCCTGACAATTCAAATTGCCTCTAAAACACAAGCACAATTTTCTTTATAATCTAAAATTGACATAAATGCTGAAGCTTGTTAAAATTATCGGTTTAATTCTTACTCCTCATTAGATTCTATCTGTGCATGCTTTTTCGAAGATCAATAACATTTGATAATATGAAATCTGGACAGATCGCATTATAGACTGGACATGAAACAGAAAAAACAGAAGCTATTTGAACTGAAACTGAATCTCAATACTGAAAAATAAGTCACAGAGAAACTCTAAATGCAATTCCAATTTTGGGCATCGAGGAAATGTAGTGTTAAGAGTTTTATAAAACATTGGTAATCTTCCATTGTTACATTTCTGTTTAGTGGTAAAGAACATAAATCATCTTGTTAGGGTGAATCTCATTAAATCTTTATGTTCTATCCCGGTTTCATGTAAATATGATAAATTTCCTTCCAGTCAGGGCTACACTGTCTGTCTACAAAGGAATATGTCTGCCTCAGGGAAAGATACTCTTGCACAACCGCACCCCCTTAAGTTTTTGTGGCCCTTGCATCACAAAGTAAGAAGACATCCACACTTGTGGATGATGTTACACTAATCCATGACAACCCAGGAGGTGAGGACAAAGGTTAAAGACAGTAATGAGCTTTCTAGGGCACATCCCTTGACAGACCTGTAGTTAAACCTTTAACTAATGATTTACTCAGTCCACTTTGCAACATTAGCTAACTTTTTGAGTATTATGATGCTTTAATATATAATATTGTCATGATCTGTGACTGTTATTGGGGGACTGCAGTATGTTGTGTGTCTGTCTGCCAGTTCTGTGTGTTTGGGGGTGGGGCAGATAATTTGGGGATCTGATTTAGTGAGTGAAGGTCGAAGGTTAACCTTGCGCAGGAATGGGGGGGCACTGTGATTGGAGAAGCCAGTCACGGGGGGCAAGGAGATATAAAGAGATGCCCGTTCCCGCCAAGGAGAAGTAGTTCAGCGAGAGACTGAGAACAGTGTTCCTCCTTAAAAGCTGCTTGAGAAATAAATCTGTTGCAGGAATGCTGACTCTCTTATTATTTGATGTCAGTGGTGGATCCAATAGCAAAAATCCTGAAATGCTACAATAAACAAGATACTCTGATTGTCATACCATCTTGCAATCAAAACTCTGAAGAATTAGCAGATATACTAAAATGAAGACTTTGCATATAATTAACAATGTTTTCCATGTAATGAGCACATCTAGGGTGAAAACTATAAGATTTAAAACAGGACATCGATAGCAGAATTTGTTTTACTGCATTGGAGGCTGGTTTGAGTTGCTGATCTTGGATGTGTTTCTGACCTGCAGGGAGCTGAATAATAGTTTCCACACGGTGAGGAAGGGAAAGTCATTGAGGCCGAATTACCATATCGTGTCACAGTGACTTGTGTTAGCAGGTGCCCAATGGCACCGTTTCGATTTTGCTCCGTCTGATCTGAATCTGCTATGGCTCAGTAGTTAGTCAGCATCTAACTGGGGGGATCGAGCTTGCCACCAAGGTTAGAGGACACAGTTGTGCTTTCTATTTAATTAAATTAATTAAAGTGCATTCCCTATAAGAAAGACTTTAATGAATACTCAACTTCTAGATAAGTGAAATTAAGCAATAGGATGGTTCCCATTCAGATATGTATTGTATCACTTCTAAACCTTTACTTATGAAAAATGAAAGTTCATTCAATTTATTTATTTTTTCCAGGAAAAAGAGTAACCAAATAGGATTTGTGATCCCACTTATAAAACAAAATAATCTAAGTACACAATATGATCTAGGCCTAAACCTGTTTTTTTCCATGTTTTTTAAAATGGAAAACATAACTCAGTTAGCAGGACATTAGATGTTACTGATAGAACATACAAAAGTCATTTTATTGACACTAATATTTTTCAGCCCTTTACAACCATAATTCAATCACACTTTTCTTTAACTGTATTGATTCTATGCTCCATGAGCTGCAAACACTAACACTGTAGAATCACATAATAAAACAAACCAAAAAATAAAAATGGAATCACCTGAATATAATGTATTGAAAAAATAAATATAATACAGGAATGTCCTTATTGATATTAAGTTGAAATCTGATTGCCTTGCAGACATGACCCTAATCAGCAGAACATTCAGTGGGCCTGAACATACTTTCCCAAGTGCTATCACTTATTGTGGGTGAACTATTGTTTTTAAGAGTTTCATGTAGTTTACAAGTAATTTTAAGAGCTGTATTTGGTGTTATTTACGTAGGGCATACGTTTTTCACTACCGGTTTTCGTGAACTGTAATTGATTTGTTATCCTACAGGTGTCTCTGTAGGCAATCCAGTCTGTAGCCAATCAAGTAGTTATAATGAAATGAACACTTTAAACTTCTTGCAGAGAACGCAATACATAGTACAACCTGAATCATTGGAAAAAGAAAATACACTTCATTGAGTCAGCTCACAAGTCTGTAATAAGGACATTGAACAAGTGTGTTGTTTGGATCTGGAAGTCTTCCTAATTGCATTGGGTTTGATGCTGACTGTAAATCAGAATTTAGTGACTTCTGAAATAAGTGTTTCTTCATTTGGACATGCTTTCATACAACAACCGCAATGTATTTAAGAAATTTTGGTTACAATGCATAAATTCAGTAGCAAAATATACGTCTAAATTTCTTCACCAAACTGATTTTAAACCTTATGCCGGTTGATGTACTTCCGCCTCACCGAAAAATGTTATTAAAAGCACATGCCCTGTGTCTGCCTATAAGAGAATGGAACAGCATTGTGTGGATAAAACACCCGAGTTACTGTGCTTTTCCCACCACTCTGTATAATCAATAGAAACTAAAAATAGCAGAACCCTTGGTGATAAATGTAGACATGTCTTCTTTAATACGTTCTTCAGCTTGGTATATGTTTTGGTGGAAAATGTAGTCATTGTTTAAACAATTAAACGGAATGCCTTTGATGACTGAGGTTTATTTTTATGGCTTATACACATTCTCTCTGCTGGATTTTGCAGTTTGCATCTGGTTTTGCTAGGCATTAAGCTTTGAGCCAGTGCTTTTGATTATTGTGCTATTTACATAAAAGGTAGGCCAGTAAAAGAGTCTCAGATGCACTCCTGAAAACCAAAACACGCTAATTCTCAGATGTCAACATCTGTATGAAGTGGATGTAGAGCTTCTTTATACATCAAATAAATATTTATATTTGCATGTGGACTGCAATTATTATCTTAATGTAAACTCACCATACCTTAAAGTATTAATTATTGAAAACACAAAATATATCCTGAAGATCTACTGACTTTACGTAAACCACCTTTGTATACATTTGTTTACCGATAGTTTTTGTAGAATCCTTTTGTTTGTTTTATGAAGCAAAGTCTTGAATTATAAAAAGCAGTACTTGAATCGATATAGTTCACATCCAGCCGCCAACAGATGAATCCTCTCTCTGTACGGATTTTGTGTGAGGTTTGAAGTAATGCATATGAACTCAAATCACGTTTCTGGTAATATGCGGAGATAGACACACATTCATTTAGGTTACCAGTGGTCACTCATTGTAATTACACTAATCCACCTTGTATTACATTCCAGTCTAATGTTTCTCCAGTTATGTTCTGTATCTAACTCTTACAAGACTTATGAACACGAGGAACAGTCAAGGCGCTGTCCTAATTAAGACTAGAGTCACCATTGCTCATTATAACATGATAGTGATGTTCCAGAAAAGGTTTATATCATTAGAGCAAGAATAAATATAACAAGGACACTGAAGAAACCGCTCAAGGTTGATCCCTTGGGCCGGCGCTACAAACTGCTCCAGCAGTTGAGGTAAACAAAAGCTATTTAGTTTGACAGACAGGTTTGAAGCACTTCAGAATACACAAGGTGGTTATCTCCTCAGCAGGGTGACACACCATCTGTTTGTGTCCTGTCATCTAATCATACCAGGAAATGGTCCCTTTTTAAGCTTCAATCAATCATTTTTAAACCGCACATCCTACACATATCAAACAAGCATTCACCTGCTGTCAAGAGATACTGAACCTGCAATAATGGATCGTAGCAAAAAGGGCGAATCCCTCTCCACCCCTTGGCTATAAGCACTTGAAACACTCAGCTCTGCATGACTAGCGCACCCCATTCTCCACCAACAATCGAACCCTTTTCAATCGAGAGGCCCGGTAAAATCTATCATAGAGGAAATGTTTTGTCAGCCGAATAAAGGCATTTAAAACTACGCCTGTAAAACTGAATACAATACCTCAGCGGAGAAAGGCTTCGGTAACAAAACTCTACCTGCATTCACTTTTGCCATTTCTTTAGGTCGACTGCCATTTTTTTTGGCGATCAGGAACAAAATTGAAGAAAACAAAAGCGCTTTTAAGATATAGACACTGAGCGGATGGGGTATTCTTCAATGTCATTACTTATTATGTAGATGATAGTTTATATGTAGAATAGTTTATGTCTGAAACTCAACAACAGCTAGATAGGGTTCTTCATTGTAAAGTATAATCAAGCCCTGAAACAATTCCTTTCATATAGCAGCACTAAGAAGGACTTCAAGACCACATCACTATAAAACAGATATTCAATATGGAAGTTAACAAATCTGATTCATAATGAACGTGCCGAATATTCCTGTAAAATGTACTTGAATGCAAAGAACAAAGAAAAATACGTATCTGATATTGTTTTCTGTTAAACAATACCTGCCTTTTACCTTTTAACATGCATCAAAGAAGCATTGTCTGACGTTACTGGAGTCTGCAGATAGTTAAAAGAAAAAAAAAGAGAGACCTCTGACTGTCTTTAGTGAATTATTCACCACTCTTTGGTCTGCCTGCCAGGTTACCGCCATACACAGCAGGGTGCAAAACATTCCATATTACCAGGTCATTTGGTTTCTCAAGCTCAGGGAGCCCATTTCTACTTCAGTGCTCTCTCACGTTTTTTAACAAGACAGCACATTCTTTGGAGCTACCTCTGGGCAGCACTCACAGACAGTATATGGCTATACGTGGAAAGACTGAGCCATTGTAAAGGGCAGTTACACAGAATGGAGGGGACGTTTGATCAAATGCAGACCACAGCCACAGAACACTTCCTGGGGGTGGAATTCTGTTTTATGGGAGGGTGTAAAATAAAGGGACTTTTCACTCTTTCATTTGACAAAAAAGAAAGATATTTACAGCGTGGAATAAAGGGTTTTAAACAAGGTGGAGATAAAACAGAATAGGAAGGTGGTTTGGGCATTTAAGTAGTGTGTGTGTCATTAATGCATCACAGGATACTTAAAGACTGAACAGCATTTTGTTCATTGCTCCCCCCTCCCTCCTGTTTTTACCACTAGATGTCTGTGTGGGCAGCTGACTTGTGACATATTTTTCAGTATAATCACCTATTATGTTGTTCCTTGTTTAAACTAGAGCCATTTTAATAGCCTTTAAACTAAATGTATTTGCTTGATGGTAAAATAATTCCTGGTTTAATATCACTAACAAGGAGACATTTTTGAAATATAAGCATAATATTGAGAGGTAAGATAAATAAATACATTCAAAATAAATCATAACCATATTCAAACATAACCTACAACAGATCTAACCTTAACTCATCTGTGTCACAACTGTATACATAGCTGTAACATTTGGTAGCCTCTCTCATAAATATTAGAGGTTAGATGCACCCAGGTTGCTGTTTATTGAATTGAATTGAAAAACATGTGAAACATACTTGAGTGGGAGAAACTGTGTAAAGCATAGTAATCAATTCCAAAGAAAGAAAAACACGACAAATAAATGTATAGTGTACCATTATTTAAAAACACAAATCTATAAATATGACTGATAATTGCCCCACGCAGTATAAACTGCAGTATTTAGACTATACATTTGCAAGGATTGTTAAGCTGCAAAGCCAGAGCCCTGTAAACCTCCAGCACTAATGTAAATATTTAAATATCATGCAGCAGCAACAGTGACTGATGCAGAAATATAATATAACATGCATTGGCTAATATTGGCTTATAAATCACTTACTGGACCTCCTGTTAGAATACAAGGATCTCTCCTTTAAGAAGCGTTGGCTGTCCAGAAAAGCAGACCAGGATATGAATTCTCAGTCAGTAACCAGAGCAGCATGAGCTTTACAGAGCTGTTCATAGATGCAGATGCTCAGGTGGAAATAAAAATGCTGTGGGTCCAAAAGCTGCTGGTTGGCATATAATGGTTATGAGGCAATGGAGTGTGCAACGATTGCGATTACTACTCAAGCCAGCGGTGGGCAATGTCAGTACCGTTCATAGAAAGGGATTATTTTGTGAAAGTGATCACGGCCTTCAGAACAGTAGAGCAATGAACTTGAAAAGGCCGAGATGAATGAATTGAATATTGTATCTGATATCTACCTAGATGTAACGTGTAGTGTTTGTCACAGAACCTATGTATATGAGTCCACATACACTACAGACTATACACTATACTTACTATATATGTTTTTAGTTATATATATATACTTAAATCATCTGCTTACCCATTTAGATGGTTCAAAAGGCAACCTTCAGCGAAATTCATGTATGTTTTTTCATGTGCAATCACAAATCAGACACAGTATAATATAAGACAGCATAACTTGGTACAAATTGTTATGTATTTTGCTAAAGTCATGCTATGTAGACCTGCATTCTTTGTTTGTTTATTTACACTCTTTTTAATTTGTTTGACAGACACAATGACTGCCAGCGCTTGCTGTGATTTGCCAATACAAATTACATTTTAAAGTGAAGGCCTGTACATCTACCAAAACAATACTATACCATATCACAGACGTAACTGTGGTCACAGGAGAACAGTGTTAAAAACATGTAGGGGCCCATAACTCTCACAGAACACCACTAACATGAAGGGAAACAGCATAGCAGCAAGAGACCCAAGAGACAATCATATCTCTTCACACTAGACATTGCACGGCAGTCAGATTATTTCTGGTCTCAAGTGCCAAGGTTCGCCTGAGTTCTGAGTTCTCTGCTCCTCTGGTAAAAACTGTAGGACTCAATCTGAAGTCAGGGCACATGCTTTTAACTGAGGGGCTATAACTGAGAGGAGAAATATATCTTTAGCTATCTAAGATCCGTTGCTGATCAGTATGAAAAAAAAAAACACTAAAGACTACAATATTCATGTCAAACTGAACTTAAATCTAAAGACAAGTACTTGAATTGTTAGTAATTGGTTATACATGCCCACCCATGAAGCTATTCTCAAAGCAATCCAATGTGGATCTTTCTCAATAGAAATGAGAAAAAAATTCCAGGTTTGCAAAACATGAATGCTTTTGTCTTTTCCATGTCGAAGCGTTTCTCTCCAGGCAATGTTCCCACTGATGCTAATGCCCCCTCCAACTTGTGACAGTTATGTGATGTTCAATGCTCTGATACAAAAGCTTACAACAATCATTAGTTTCACTTATTCTGCTTTATTCCATTACTTTGCTCTGGGGAAGCAAAAGCACCTACCTTTGTTGGCTCCACTATCCAGTTATCTCTAATTACAGTAGAATTATGCCACATCTTATTATTTTTGTTTACAGTAGATAGGCCTATATAAAAATATGTTACCTCAGGTAAAGCTGGTAAGGTATGTATTGTACTAATAGTTCATACATATATATATATATATATATATATATATACACACACACACGTGTCACAGCATTAAATATATTTAATTATTTAATTTGTATTTTTTCAAATCTTATATTCTAGACTTTTCAAAGTTAATGTAAAATGTAAAAAAAAAAAAAAAAATTAATCTGTTGAATGTGATTGATGACTTCAGCCACATCCCCAGAGAAATTGCATGGACATCACAATCACAGTTTAATGACATTTGGGGACCTTTCTTAAAAGTCTAAAGGTGTGAGGTCAAGGTCTTAAAAGGAAATTTGTGTCTGACTAGCAAAAGACAAAGTAACTATATATTTTGTGTCAACTTAAAAGACTTAAAATTGTAGAGCCTGAGCAATAATGTATAAAATCACACAAAAGAGTCAAGATAAGTATGAAACCAAATAATTTACACTCACAACATAAAACGCTTTATAAATAAATAGGTGGCACTGCAAATGATGACCTGGATAAAGAGAAAGCATAATTGAGTAAAATACCTATCATAATTGAATAAACAAGAGAATCTGAAATACAAGGAGAGTAATAATTCAAAGGGTTAAATATAGTACCCACAAAATATGTCCAAAAAAGTTTGAAAGTTTGAAAGAGATATATGTCATGCATATGCATCGCGCTATTATCATACATTTCCACTGTGCATACAGCCATGCAAAGCACAAACCCTCAGGGCAAGCGATTTCTGCATTTACATGGTGGCTTCAGATTTCGACATCTTTTGACAGCATCTTTCAACATTCCCACAAATATGTAAACAGGAGAGTTGCCAATATTAACAGCGAAACGTGCGGAGAATCTAATCTCTCCTCACCTTGTGGTTTGGGAATATCACTTTAAAATACCACAAATGAAGATGTGGTAGACTTTTCCCTGCTGAAGTTTTCTGATGCTCTAAATTTAAAGTTACCGTGGACCCTTAAGCGGCGATGTCCTCCATTTGCCGTATTTAGTTCATACTGTACTTTCAGAAAGTGTGATTGTTTATTTTGCAGTACCATGGTTCATTGTGCTGTAGCAAATACAACAAAGCCATACCTCATATGGTTTCACTTACCAATAAATTATTCTCCTCTGAAAACAACAAACACTTTGCATTGTTCTCGTCTCTGCACAAGTATGTTTGTATTTAGCTCACAACAGCTACAGTTCTATCTTACTGAATATATATACACCGATCAGCCATAACATTATGACCACCTGCCTAATATTGTGTAGGTCCCCCTTTTGCCACCAAAACAGCCCTGACCTGTCGAGGCATGGACTCCACTAGACCTCTGAAGGTGTGCTGTGGTATCTGGCACCAAGACGTTAGCAGCAGATCCTTTAAGTCCTGTAAGTTGCGAGGTGGGGCCTCCATGGATCGGACTTGTTTGTCCAGCACATCCCACAGATGCTCAATTGGATTGAGATGTGGGGAATTTGGAGGCCAAGTCAACACCTTGAACTCGTGATTCATCAGACCAGGCCTGCTCGTCTGTTGGATCGGACCACATGGGCCAGCCTTCGCTCCCCACGTGCATCAATGAGCCTTGGCCGCCCATGACCCTGTCACCGGTTCACCGCTTTTCCTTCCTTGGACCACTTTTGATAGGTACTGACAACTGCAGACCGGGAACACCCCACAAGAGCTGCAGTTTTGGAGATGCTCTGACTCAGTCGTCTAGTCATCACAATTTGGCCCTTGTCAAAGTCGCTCTGATCCTTACGCTTGCCCATTTTTCCTGCTTCTAACACATCAACTTTGAGGACAAAATGTTCACTTGCTGTCTAATATATCCCACCCACTGACAAGATAACGAGATTATCAGTGTTATTCACTTCACCTGTCAGTGGTCATAATGTTATGGCTGATCGGTGTATATATCTTATTATGAAAGACTCTAAGATAATTAAAAATAGATGGAAATATATTATTGTTATGGGTTCATGAACATATTACCCATTGCATTGAGTGATCATTCTGAGCATTCTGGATTTAATAAGGTAAATTAATTCTATACATAATAAGGTAGCCTACATATATTCTATTCTATATGTGTTCTACAGAATACATGGAAAATAAATAAATAAAAACACACACTAATATACAAAGACATAACCCTGTACACAAAAGCTCCAGTTTCTGTCCTGAACACCCACAGACATAAAAATGGGTTCTATTATGTAAATGGCTTCTATTTATTAACATAGAAACTGAGACATAACAGAGTCTTCTTTTAAATTGTGATTTGATGTCGTCTTCTACCAGCATTATTCTGCAGTCTTAACTAAGCCAGCAGTGTATCAGAAGTATATATATCACAGTGCAAGTATAAAGAATAGGAACGAATTGTGCATCACATGATGTTAGACGTACAGTGACAATCATGTGAAGAAAAAGCCTCTTAAAACAATGTGATCAGTGTGCTTTTCAATGGCCAGCTGTATCTGCTGAGGACATTGAAGACAAGATACAGTAATGCTGTTTGCATACATTTGTGAGGCATACAGTTGCAGCTTCTTAAAAAATGTTAAAGGTTTTTGAATTACGCTCTTGTCATCCTAGTATGGCAGATCTTGCATTTTATTTTCAGACCTTATCAGTAACTGTATGTCAAACTGGACTGGAGTGTGCAGCTTGAGTGAATAGAGAGTCTCAGATTTCTGGCTGCTTCCATCATAAATATCCCACAACAGTGACCCAGACAATACAGGTCAAAGTGGAACAGCATTTGGGAAATCACAGTGAGTTAAAGAGCAAGTATTGGGTGTCCTACAAACACGGCATTTTCCAGTCCCTGTGTGTGTGTAATTTTTCACTTTGTTGTAAACATCATGACAACGTCCAAAACGTAAACGTCCGTCTCTTCAAGATGGGAGTTCATAGGTTATGGATTGCTGCTTTTCAAATTTAATCTGTTTAACTTGAGAACAACAGAAAAATGTATTTATTTATACTTACCCAGACGATAATCAGAGAGAATAAGAATAAAAGCCGCACTCACTCTGTTTTATAAAGTGTTTCATGAGCACAGCTGTTTATAATTTCCAATCTGTTTTAAGGAACAGAGTGCTGTGAAGATTTAAATATCAGATTTACAACAAATATAGTTGGAATGGTTGACCAACATTTAAGTACTAGATTTCAATCAGCCATTAAAGAAGTATTTGTTTTTGGCTTTAAATACCGATGCTGGGGAGGAAACCGTAATACATGTAATTTGTATCTGCGTAGACAATATCCCTTTATTTGGACAAAATTAATTGAGGAAACTTAATTTAATGTCATGATATACAATTTAATTATAAAAAATAAATAAAGCCCAACAGAAACGGAACCAAGACAGGATTTTCTGCTGTTTGCTTTCAGGTGGGGATGCATTCTTGTGTTAAGGTATGTTAATATAATATGAAAAGGGAAATGCTTTAATTGAGTTACAGTTTGTGTCAAGGTGGACTGGACAGCATACATCTGTTTTGTTATCTCCCATAGCTAGTCCTGAAACGTTAGCGAATTGGTGTGGACCTTTACTCTGCAGAATGAGGAGACGGCCCTGCCCAAGGATTAATCTAACCTTCTGGATCCGATCCCCACAAGCTGCAGTGTAACTCTATGGCCTGTATTCATTCGGTTTTATTTTCTTTCCCCCCTTTTCAAATTTCTGTTTTTTGAAGCAACAAAATCTGGGGGGGAAAGAGCTTTAACTCAAACACACCTGCATTAAAGCAATTCATTTGATACTGGAAAGCAAGGTTAATGCCATGTCTGCAGAAAATCGTAGGCATGCATTTTTTAATTACTATTCATAATGTAATTTTCTACTTTGAGCAACACATGGGTAAGTAAACAATTAACAGAGACAGGATATACAACACTTAATAACCCACAACTTGAATTTTTACAGGTACAGTTTAACAGCTTTGGCTTAGTTTAATCTTTGGATTCAAAATAATGTTACATAAACATTAGGTCTAATACTTGTTGGCTGCTTGTGCATACATAGAGATAGCTGAAGAAATATACAATCCTCTGAATGACTACAGAGCAGCACATAAATATATCTCTGTGTGTAGATATATATTTATTTATTTGCTGTTTTTTGTGCATCTTTCAGCTGCTTTATCTGCCTTCAGATTTATTGATTTGAAAAATATGAAGACATTTTGAAACATTTGAAATATTATTAGTTTAAATATTTGTATTCACCAAATTTGACAGGATACAGAGTCAAATTATTCCCATTAGTGCTTCCACTTCAGATAAAGTAATGCTTAATTGAGTACCTACACCATTCGAAGCTCTAAAAACACAAGAACCCCAACCCTAGCCAGCACAAAAATCTGAACCTAGCTAGACATACAAACCTACACACTGCTGAGTGTATCTCAGTAGAAATGCCATCCTAACCTTAAAAGAAGCCTACGTTTACTGGGGATTTAAACTCTAACCCAAACCCACACCAAAAATATAACCTAGATACATACAAATAAACCTCATTAAATGTTCTAGTTGGTTGGTACCTAATTCTTAAAAAATATGCAGACTTGAATTCCCCTAAGAAAAAGAGTACTTTTAAATGAGATCCCGGCTCCTTCCCAATGCACAGCTGTTCAAAGAAAAAGGGTCTGGATGACAGCCAAGTGTATAAAGCGGAGTGGCGAAAGTCACGATCCCCTAACAGCTAACCCCGGGTCTATCATCCATTGCAAGTGTTCTAAAATAAAACGAACTATTGCGGCAGCATGTAATACTACAATGGAGCCATAACACAAAAAAACACCCAAACAAGAGGACAGCTCTTGGACAGTCTTGGTGAAAGCATCTTGGAACATATTAACCAGCTTTCATTGAATGCAATGGATGGAACAAAAGGCAGATATGATTAAGAGCTGGTAATTTATTAATTTAACGGTATTGAACTCCTTAAGAAAGAGATTTTCCTTTAATGCTCTGTGAAAACTAGATGTAACAATGAGAATATATTTAAAATAATAATTCCAATCAAACCTAAGAAAGGAGTGGTTTATAAAAATATTATTTTATTTGTTTTGTATTAAACATTCTTTACAATTATTGACACACCAAAAACCTATGTGCATACATAACTCCAACCCCAGCCAGCACAAAAATCTGAACCTAGCTAGACATACAAGCCTGCACACTGCTGAGTGTATCTCAGTAGAAATGCAAAAATCTTTATAAACAAATAAAGAGCAAATAAGGGAACAAAACATTTATCTCTTTCTTATCTTTGCATGAAATGTGATTTATGTTAATACACATATGTATAATGACCATATTTATATGAGAGCATCAACACAGGTGTAGCAGCACCCGACTCGTTGTCTCATTAACACACTCCAAGGAGACTGGAATATCTGAGTTTGACATAATTTCAGACCAAAGCTGTCAACAACTTCATTACCCTGGATACCTTTCTCTCTGTCAGTTACAATGCATCAAGATCGCTTCCTACCACAGAGAACTCATGAGTGTAACAAATAATGTCAATTTGTTTCACTTTGAGATGCCTCAAGCGTAGTTCCCTATCTTTTTACACATGGTTTGAAACAAAGCCATAAACTATATGCTCACTTATTTGTTACATTTCTTTCACTAAAAATAGACAAATTGTTACATTAAAAAGTAAACAATGCTTTCCAACAAAACAAACAAACAGACAAACAAAATCGTATTGGAAATAAAGGAAAATACCCGGGAGCATTGCTTTTTAGTTTACAATGCAGTCCAACATAATGCCTTCTCAAAAAATATGTATTGGTCCCAAACCTTAACTTTCCTGTTCACAGACAATTTGTACTATTTATAATTTTGGTACGCTAAACACCTCCAATTTGTTTCCCAGCAGTACATCTTATGGTTGAATGAAATGTCATGCGTTGTAACTTGAGTGATATAAATTACTTTCAAACTAATATCTCAGCTTGGAGCCATTTTCTGATTTCATTATTAGATGATCCCTGACACTAAACTAGCGTGACACTACGTGCTAGATTTGGCCCATGGCTCCTCTCGAGTTCACACCGTTTTCCTCCACTTGTGGGACGGCAGTGTATTCTGATTGAACTATAACAATATTTCCAAGTAACTGAAAAGTTATTTAAAGACCTGGCTTGGTATGAGTAGGCACTTGTGCAACACATAGTTTTAGATGCCTTCTCCCAAAGACTTGAACTAAAATATTTCAATGCAAACACTATTTTTGTCTTTTTTTTGCCACTTAACCACTTTTGTCACCTCAGATGCCCCCAACTCCTACACAGATCATGTTCAAACAGTTAACAGAGATATGCTGCAATGGCTCAGAAGACTGAAGGGCACAGTGGATTTTCAAATCATTTTGTGCATACATTTGTGTATCGAGAAAAGCATAAAATCTGTTTTAACTTTGTGATAGCATGCTTTTACAATTCAGCATGGAGAATTATTAAGAATTATTCACTTAGGCACAATAGCCTAAAACTATGTGCTTTGCTCAACTGCTGCCAGTCCTTATACTGAACTGTTTACAAACTTGCAAGATTAATTTATTTCTCATCAGGCTATTTTCTCATGACACAATCACTGTATTTTTTTCCTTTTACAGAACGATTGGCACCTAATCTGTTTATCAGCATGCCATTAAACTGACTTAATCTACAAACAACCCAGATACACAAAAATATGTTCTGAAGACACTTTAACCAGCATCTTGTCCGACAGAAAAGGGTTGCACAAGTCACAGCTAGAAAATATAATTAAAATTCAGCCTTTTGCCAGCATTTCTTGATGACGTTTTAACAATCACAAGCATCATGGACCCATATGATGGCTTATGCTCCTTTAACTTGTCCAAAAATGGGTGTACACTTGATCATGTTATCAAAAAAGAATCAACATATTTCTACAAATCATGCCAAAGACTTTGCTATAATGGCGACAGGCGAGCACTGGGCGCCACAGAGGCAAATCTCACACGGGGAGGTTTACAAAACAACCCCCATCACATGGGCATTTTTATTGTATGAGCTGTTCTAAAATTGTCAGTTATTTGGGTAGTAGTCAAACAGGCATAAATCTGCAAACCAAAAATACCAAAATGTGGTATTGTGTTCTTGGGAGGCACAGTTAGATTTAATATAATGCCTTTTGATGGGAAGGCCTGTTCTATTTTCATGCTCACAATTCTCAATTTGTTTAACAATTTAGTTTGTGTGTTTGTGTTTTAACATGTGGCTTTGTAGCTGGCCCAGATGCACTTAGCGTTAAATCATTCATTAGGGTTCCAACTAACCAAGCTAATTCTCCATAACGTCTGTGGCTTTCAAAAGTTACCCAATCATAAAAACAGGATTAGTGTTTTGTCAGGATTGACAGATTACAATCTATCAGGTCTTTACTTAAAGCTGATAAGGATCAACATGTGAAAGAAGCCCCCCAGCTGCATGTAACTTTCTGAAAAGAAGAAGATATCCTTAATTAGAGAGAAGTTACCTTACAAATTGTGTATTACTCAAACGCAACTGACACCAATTAGCACAGATCATATCAAGGTAAAGGTGACTGGGAAGAATAACACAAGGAGGCAATGAGGTCAATGGGGTTTCTAGTCATAATATATTGAATTTACTGAAATATTACACAAATAAAAATAGAAACAGAGTGCTCTAGCAGATGGAAATTAGTTTGATTGCTGTTAGGAAACATTTATTTTTACCTTTTTAAATAGAATACATTTTTCAGCTCGGGTTATTACAAGTCCATGAATCAAGCCTATTTTTTTAAACAGCTATAACTATCTATTTCTTCATACATATTGCAACACCGTGGGGGGTTGCCAAGGTGCTGGGCTCTTGAAATAGGAGAGGTCTTAGGGAAGCAGCCAGATCAGCCAGGATATGATGCAAAAGGAAGTGATTTTATTATATACAGGGCTTCTGAGAGATGTTGGCCCTTTTGTGCCCTTTTGTGCCCTTCCTAGTACCATACAACAATATAGGGAAATAAGGAAATGCAATTTAAATGGATAATGCTGCAGTTAGTGTCTTACATAATGTCATTGCTTTATGTTGTACTCAATCCTACAAGACTGCAGTCACTAAGAACATCTTGTATTCATTCATAAACACGTTTCTGTTGCATTTCTCCGCAAGCCCTCACACCAAGTGTGTCTGGAAACTCAAATACCAGTCAGCTTTGTTGTGGTAAGTCATGGCATTGTCCCAAAGAAGTTTTCTGCAAATGGGGTGTAGGATCCAAAACTATTTGAGATACTGCTCTCTTGAAAATGTATTAACCACAGCGTTGCTATCTGCTTCACACGAAGACCTCATGATTAAATAAGAAATTAATTAAATCACTTTTTCTTTTATCATAGTTTAACTCATGATTGAATTCATTAATGAAGCTCATTAAGTCAGTCAGATCAGTGCAGGAGTTATGAGTGACATTATAGGTTAACAAAACAATTGAAAACAAAAGTCTGAAATCAAAGTAATGATATGTTCTGGTAAGGCAAGACGAAATACAAGAGACAGCATTTTAATAGTGCAATTTAGGAATACTTTCTCAGTGGAAGTTTCGTGCTTTATGAAATACAGATTACCTAAGTATACTGCTGAGCTTCTTTTTAATATTTTTAAATTCAGTTTGCTTGAAATTCACACTGATACACAAGCCAATTTAGAATAAATAAAAAAATAGGTTAAGCCCACACAGCATTTTGCCTGGAAAGAGCACATAATTTGCTGCCAAGAAAAGCATTACAGACGAAAAGGGGAAAAATTTAACAGAGAATTAATTCTCTTGTATATGTAGCAGGACTTCATATATATATTGCATTTTAATTTTATACATCTATCTCCTTTACTATTTTCTTGTTTAATAACACACTGGATTAGGTATGCATGGCCACTATCCAATGGCCCTTCACCAAAGACAATTCTGTGGTTAATTGACTTAACAGCATTTTCTCATGAATCACATCTTCTGTCTCCATTACCGCACTTAATATAGCTTTCTTGTACTTCTCTTCTGTTGTGCGTCTGCACTGATGTTAAAGGACTATCCAAATGTTGTTTATAAATGTATGCTGAAAAGAAAATGGTACAAAGTCCTTATAAGCCCATTTCAAAGACACATTCTGAAATTCATAATCGTATGATTCTGTACGTTTTAATTATCTGCTGATTAGCACATTAAAGGTGTACTAGTGCAGTGAGCTCTAAAGCTTGAATCATTTGTATGCCTGGATTAGTCAATTATGAAAAGAGGACGTTCTCTTTGTAGGATGAAGCCGGCCCGATTCTGACACATTTACAGAACAGAGCTTACAAAAAAGTTATGATCTTGTCTTTTATTCTCATCTTTTCTTTTCATTGAGATTTGTTCAGGTTCTCTCGGCCCTTTCAGTTTGTGCTTTTCCAGTTTTTAAGTCCGTGTCATTGAGAGGAAGTCAGGGGCCCAGAAAGGGGCTGGATGAGGTATCATATTGGCAGCAGACTAAAATAAGAAGTACAGTAGTATTAGTTATCTAACACATCGCAGCCCGGCGAATCAAAGCAAGAGGGGAAAAAACAACAGCAACATGAACATTAGAGCAACATCATAGTTGTGTGTTAGAATAAACATATCTTCAGTTACTCCAACAGTCTTCCCTTTTGTTTTGTATTCATTTAATAACTGTGATCAACAGAGCATTTTCAGAAATAGAGATGGAACTTCGTGATCCAGAAATATTGCAACGCCTCTGTGAATTTACATCAATCTTAGCCCAGGGGTTGCCCCTTTTTCCCAAGCTAAATGTGCCCTTAAAGCAGTGCGGTTCAATGCTGAATGAACCGCTGAGGTGGGGGGGGGTCAAAGGTCATTGGTCCTCAGAGAGGGGACGTCAGTGGCTAAAGGGTAGAAGAGGAGAACAGGAACACCCTTATTTAGGAAAAGCACATTATAACCCACAGGAATTATAGTCACCTTCTTTTAAATCTCATAGGAAATAGGCGTTTTTTATTACGCATAACATTTTGCCCTCCAAAATTATATTGTTTGATTGGTTTATTTGAGAGCAGAATTCGGAACAAGCCTTTCTCATTAAATTGCAAACACATATTACCTCACAGTACAGATTGAGATGATTAATTTCTATGTGATATATCAGAACAATTTCAGCCTGCATTACACAGAAAAAAACAGAACCAGACAAGTTATTTTAATTTAGGGGGC
Source organism: Amia ocellicauda (assembly GCF_036373705.1). Taxonomy (NCBI): domain Eukaryota; kingdom Metazoa; phylum Chordata; class Actinopteri; order Amiiformes; family Amiidae; genus Amia; species Amia ocellicauda. The sequence goes on from NC_089864.1 coordinate 10,864,791, forward strand.
TGTTACTGTACATGGGGATCACAACTGTGCTTTCATTGGCTGTCTCTGCCATGTGATGCAATGTTTGGCAGAATGTTTATGAAGCCCTTATACTGCAAGTCTTGGCAGTAAGTCTGGCGCTTTCTCCTTCGTGTTTGATAACCTCCTCCTGACACGCACACATGCCATGACAAACGCATGATCTTTGCGGCAAAGGGACTATACACATAAGGCTAATGGAATGGAACACTAGGATTCCCTTTGCCTATCTAAAAGTGAAAGCTATGCGTGTTTAATGGAGGCTATGAACCTTGTAGAGTGAAATTAAACCCCCCAAGTACAGCAATGTGCACCTTGTTGCAGTAGGTTTGGGGCGAGCGCTCGTGTGCCAGTGACCCCAGTGCAGAGTAAACATTCCATTTAGCCATCATGTGTAACAAGTAATTACCCCACACCCCCTGGGACCCGCAGCGTGTATTTACTGGCAATTAGATAAATACAAAGAAATAAACTTTCTTTCTGTCACAAGTCCACCCTTTCAACATAACGCTGAAAATTGTCAGGAGACCTGTAAACGAAGAAGTCTAACATAAATTCAGATGAAACAGAGGAAACTGGAATTCCTCCATTTACTCTGCTAATTAATGTTGAAGTTCACATGACTCTCTGTCACAGCAGAGCTGAACATATTTATTTTTTTGCATAGTTTTCGTCCAAGCAGACAGAAAAGTTTGTAAAGAGCAATGGCATAAATGACACATACCTCCTCGAATAAAAAATAATAAAAAACACCTTAAAAAAACACTCATCAATCTCTAATTTTACTTCTTCAATCCCCCATGCTTTGCTTAGCTTCTGGTCTGCATTGATTACATTTGAGGTGTACTCTCTGCTCTTTGTTTATGTTTGACTGTGCTTCAGAGCTCCTCCAAGATGTGTTAACCATGTTATAACTTATTTGCCTTTTAAACAGAACAGGCATCAGTACTTGTCACCGCAGGTCTGCAGACCTGGTCTTTACACACTGGCTTGATTGTCCACAATTTGGCTCCACGGCTTAACTATCTTCATCTCAACAGCAGGCCATGGCCTTTGGGTGTAAAGACTGCTGCTGTAATGTGTGCCACTATAATTATGTTTCACAGTAAAAAGGTTAAACTGATTTATCTAAACTGTATACAAAAATAAGTATAATAATCACACCGAAAACTGGGGCCCTCATGAGAACAAATCTGTGTTCCCTACATTCCAAAGAAAATCGTTCTATTTTCAACAGGAAAGTATAGATTATTGTAGAATACCCTATATTGCTGTACATGTGTCTATCTATATCTATACACACACACACACACACACACACACACACACACACATATAATGAGAAATGTCACAGTTATCAAGGTTTATGGGGAGTTTTGTTCATTTTCTTTTTGTAAAGGTTTCAGCAAAAAATAAAGATTAAAAAATGGGCATAGTGAATCAATCAATCATTCAATTGCAAAGGATTGTTTACAGTTTAAAGGAGCACTGAATAAATGTTGAGAGCACATTTCTTCAAAGCTGACATTTTTATAAATGGCAAAGAGTGTCATTGCAAATGGTTTTGTTTGCGGATTTTTTTAAGAAAATGTGCTGTCAATGCACTGTCAACCTATTCCTAAAGGTGATGTGTGGGGGGGTTTGCACTCCATCAGATTCCTCTGTGTCTGTTATGCCTCCAAAAGTGAATGAGATTCATACATCAATTTCTCAAAAAAGCAGAACCTGAAAGCCAGAAACAAATATCAAGAGAATCAATCAGACAAACAAAAAAGATCAAACAACACAAACAGCAGCACACCTTTGGAACAGCCAAAGTTATATTGATGTTTTTATATTTTAGGCAAAACATAAAACTCTGTTTCGATTACTCTCGTGAATAGAGATTCAATTTAGACTTGAGCTTTATCTGCAAGGGAAAACAAAGATCTATATTAAAATATGATTTGAAATACATATTTGTTTGTGTTAATTTAATTTTGTTCTTCACATTGTTATGGATATTATGCAGGGAAAAAGTGTGCAACTTTACATTCCTTTTATGTTACATGTGTTCAAATCTCCTAAATATGTTTCAGATTCTTTGACTCCTTGTTGTCTGCTTAGGAGACCATGGACCAGATTAAACCAAACCTTTGACCCACCCGCTAATAGAAAGCTACAAAACTGTACTTGGTTTCGGCTTCATTTTTAGTAAGATACCACTTTACTCTAATCATAAATGTAACCGCTATGATGGTCTGTAGTTTTCTATTAGCGGGTGGGTCAAAGTTTTGATTTAATCCCAGCCCATGTTAATAAAAAGAGAAATCCACAGGCAAGTGGATATTTAAGTGTCACTAATTGTGTTTATGTGGAAAGTGGCACAGGCACAAACAATATCATACTCTTAGAAAATTAAATAAGTGTCTTAAAGGAATCAATAAAGCACTTTCGCTACTTCTTTTACACCAGTTGCCCAGTTTTTTGCTGTCCTTTGGTGTCATCCAATCAGATTATATGTTTTTTTAAGTGTTGTGTCAAGAGCTAAATGGATAGGTTGTTAGCTTGATGGATGGATGTTTCCTGAAAACTGGCTCTCATTTAAACATAAGACCATACATCATTTTTAATTGACTCAGGCTAGACTGTGACCCTAGATAATTAAAACCTAAAAGCTAGCGGATTAATTTGTCCCGACACAGCACTGTATCGCAGCATCATAAGTTCATAGCTTTAACGCTTTCATTAGAGTTTTGCTCCATCAAATATTCACTTTTAAGATATAAATCCACTTGCATATTCTTTTGGATTTTTTACTACTGTTTTCTTATTTGTGTGGATTTAGCTAACATCGGTTAATTCGCAGTTGTGGGCCATCATTAAGATTTATGCACCAACACTTTTTTTTCTTTATTGAACTTGCAGAAAAAAAAATGCTCTCAAAGACCTGGCTGGCAGAGAGACTGGTGGTAATATATCTGATGGAAACAGGAGACTGAGAAACACAGCCAGTATAAAAAAATCAGGGCTGACTGGAAAACAGGATAAAACAAACCATTTGCAAATGCCTCACTGCTGTCTGCACAGGTCTGAATAAGGGTACTGTTAACACTTTGCCACAAGTTCTGCACAAAATAAATGTTGACTCAGGAGGGTATAGGACTAAAAAAAGAAAAAAAAGTTTATTGAATCCCATTATTTGTTTTTTAACACTTCTCCATCCAATGAAAAAGTAAAAGGGAAAAACATCTTCAAACAGAAACAGCTACGTTTTAGGTTTACACCCTCCAGTATTACTTGTAGTAGTTGTAGTAGTAGTAGTAGTAGTAGTAGTAGTAGTAGTAATAATAATAATAATAATAATAATAATAATAATAATGTTTATATTATATTATTTTATAATACATTTTAAGTTTTATACAAATGTATGTGTGTCTTAAGGTACATAAAAATCACAAGGATTCTCATTATTATGTAAGGCAATATATGAAGCATTAATGAGTCATTTGTTTTTGTTAGATGTCAAAGTCTTAGTGTCTTGTTATTTCCTAATATGGAGACGAAAACATGATTAGTTAGTGGTGACATAAAAACATTTCTAACAACAATGAGCATCACATAAGAAAAAAGCAAACAAATAAATACCAGCTTCACCAGCTGCAGTTATCTCTCAGATTAAAACAGGAACATGTTTCAGGGAACAGTTGTCAAGAATAGCCATGAACAATAACGATCCTTTTAAAGCAATCAAGCGTCAATCAAGACAAAAGAGTCGATACCAAACAGCTTTAAATGGCAAAAAAACAAATGACACATCTCACACTCAGCAGGAGAGATGACGGTCATTATGTCCTTTGAAAAATAGAGCTGAAACAGCTACAGCAGATGATTTACTGCACCCCCTGAGCACACAATCAATGTTTATGTTTTCCTAGCAACTCGCATCATATGATGTTTACAGCTGACTGGATAATCAATTGAATAAACTTTGATACATTTGCCTTTTTTTAGATATCCATCATTTTCACATTTAACGACAGAAATTCCCCCGAATGAACCAAGGAAATGCAAAATCAGGAATAGGGCCTATATCAACAAACGGGTAAGTGTGTTCCGACAATGAATCGCACACATGTTAGCCTAGATAACTTTGATATACAAAACATGTGCTCAGCCGGAAAGTTTTTTGATTAATTCGTGTCTTAATATAAAGATTTATCAATAATTTCTACTTGAGTCAGTAAGAGCACAGTCTAAACTCTCTTTCAAAGCACTTTTTTTTACAGACTGTCTACATAATTAAAGAGACATGGTGAGAAAGGTGCAGACAGGGTTATGGTCTACACTTATAAACTCTACCCATATAAGGAGCCTCAGAGATGCTCAAGACATTTGGAAGGATATTTGATCCACAAAGAGAAATGGAAAATCCTCTTGCTGTGGAAATGGAGCTTTGCAGTTTTGAACATGTCAGTACTTTAACTGGAAACAAAAACTGGGAAATTGACTGCTTGAGTTATAACTCCGCCTATCAGAACTGAACAACTACTAAATAGTATAGTATACAAGTAATTGGAGACACAAATAGAGAAGCATCAACCCTAAGGGAATATTATTCTGCAATCCATTTCATATCAAAAGTCTGAAATCTGGAATTTGAATGCAGGGTTTGTGAAAAAGAAAGGCATCACAACAAACACAGACAAGGGGGTTTACATCCCAGCATCACTCATTTTCAACAGCCTGGAGCGAAAGGCAGAAATACAGACAGGCTGGGGACTAGCAGGAATGTAGGGTGACTCTTTAACATCATCGTTAGTCCAGGATGAAAGCCTGGGATCTCCTTACTTACTGGACCTGTTGACAGGGGAACTCACTTCCAGGTCAAGAAGGGTATGATCATTCCAACGGCCCAGACGGCCACAACCACAATCCACTAAACAGGTGGCAGCGTCTACCACATACATTGGCAAATTTCAACCAGGGGACCATTAGCGATAACCAATGCTGTCAAACATATACATCTCACACAATGAAGTGTGTTCCTTGACTAACAGAATCTGCTCACAGAAATTAATCTTTTCGAAATGTTATGTATCGGTAATGGTCATTAATTAAAATGTGCACACCTATTTCAGCACCATTGTTCCCGCTGAATGGTATAATGGGACGTGTCTGGATTAAATCAAAACTTGACCACTTGCCCACCGCGAATTCCAGACAATGATGGAGGCTTCCCATTGCACACTCCCTGGTAGCCAGCTAGCCCTCATCAGATGATACGTCTAGAATTTGCAGATACCACGATGGGTGGAATTGTTTTTTTCGAAGATTATTTTGAAAAGCGTTGTAACAGATATATTCAATCTATATTACAGACTGCCCTACTAGATTTGAGGGAGATCTGAGAAGGTGTTATAAATGTAAATAATTGTTGTCAATTTCAGGAAGTATTTCATAATCAGGAGTCCTACTGCAAAAGACTCAGGATGATTGAAATGTAGCTCCTCATTTTTCAATTTAAACATTCAATGGAACACAGGAGATGAAAAACTATCCCAGCGAGGAATTTGGAACAGAGCCTTGACTCGGTAATTTATGTGTACTTTGCTTTGCACCACTGCTTTTTTGTTTCCAGTATTAATCACGATGTCTGTTTCTGGCCTATTCCAGAGATAGTAACAGTGCCGCAAAGCTCTCATTATTAACAACCTATTGATTCACAATGAAACTAATGCGGGCCAGGCCAGATGATGGGCAGTCTGCACTCAGCCAGGGAAAGTGACAGTTAAGAGTTTAATCATCTTGGCATACAGCTTGTCACAATCTAGGATCTCAGGTGGTACGGAGACGGGGAGAGGAAGAACGATGGGAAAGAAAAGAGCAGTGGTAATTATCTGGAGAACCAAGATGAAATTATACATTTCTGGAGCTCAGCTGATTGAAACAGTATGTACAATTAACCTCATTTGCTTGATTTACAAAAAGTGCTATTAGGTGGTTTTCCTTGTCAGGGTGTTATTGAACGGATTATTAAAGTCTCAGTGGCAGCTGCCGCCAGAGTCAAGTGATCTATAAATGAATACAAATTAGGGTCCATGTAGTGCTTTAGATTTCTTTCTGTCTGTCTTTAAAACCATGAAAATTTTTAATAAATAAAAGACAGTTGGTAGCTAATTTAAGCCGAACAAAAGCAATATGACTCATGTAGTATTATTAAGCGCCCATTAACTGTATTCTCTACTGTGAGAGAAAACATTATTTTCTCCCCTTTCACAATAAATAGTCTGCCTTCGTCTACCACTGCTATCTCTCCATAACTTGAAGTACTTTAGAAGTATTTTATTTCCACCCGCCAACGCTTACACCACAACATTTTCATTTTTTTTAGCATTCCAATGTTTTAATTTGTTACAAAAAATCTATTAGGTGGGTTGTACAGCAACAGAATCACTACTGTGCTAAAAACATGAAAAAATGATTGAGCCTTAATTTTGTTCTTGTGAAATTTAGTTAATGTGACATAATCTTACAAAATTCGATGCTGTATTTTAGCCTCTGTAGATATTTAGAAGCTTAAAAGTTTAATTTAAAAATAATAATTTAATTGTGATTATACTTCACTTTTTCCAAACACACTGAAAATTTTCTTCCCTCTAGAGAACCATAAGGCTTATAGCATTGAAATGAAATATTACAAATCTTTGTCCCTGCAATGCATGGAATCAATTGTTGTCATTACAGATCTCATCGTTAGCCAGATTTACAAATAAAAGTAAATGATGCACATCTGAGTTCAGTTAGTATTCGGTCCATGTCAAATAAAACGCAGCTGTGCCGAATCAGCTTTATCTCTAAGAATCTCTGAAGAACAAAATGTAATTCAATAGGGCTGCTGACATTGCACATTAAAATGGATGGCAGAGGGCTGAATCACGGATAGACCTCTGGGTTACGGACTAAAGCATAAACTACAGCAAAACAGCTCAGACTGCACTCATCCAGGTTCACTGCCGGGATGCAACTTTTTTCTCTGTGTTCTTCCCTTTCCGCATTCTGTGCATCTTCCCCAAAAGCCAGTTGATAGGCTTGTTTGACAAAACTGAGACAGCCCAAAGCACACACATGTCCTTTTCACTGTGGTGTTTTGAAAATGTGTCATTAACAACAACCAACCTCCAAATATCAGACATGCTTTGCAATGCAGCTGCTTCTGCCTCAGCTTTGGAGGCAGGTGTTGGACCACCTACCAGCAATAAACACTTTCTGCCTGTGTGGAGATTATGCAGGTTTGCTTCACAGTCTCCGAAATCATGGCAGGTGCAAGGCCCAAATGATAAAGCACTGGCACTGCGCCTGCTTTTTGATCTTTGGTAAGATGCCAAGAATACATGATTTATTAGTCTATCTGCTCTCTTAATTAGTAGGAAATTCTTGTTGTCTGACCTAATAATTACAGGGCCAGTTTGGTTCTCTCTGTTATGCACCCTCATGACATTTTATTTACACCGAATCTTCATGTAAAGACTGATCGTATCATCGCACGATACCCCCAACACAGTCTTTCTAACATTATCACGTGACAATAAAAGAAGAGATAAGCCTTGTTGACTGGGAAATATTCCTGACCCTGATCATATCTACTGAATCTTTCTTCAGGTATGCTTGTGTTAAATACAGTACAATTAAACCATCTGAACTGAAAGAAAACAACCCCCGATTAAGTTCATTTGTCATGCTTCAATGTTTACTGTTGTGAGAACATATTGAAATCAAGCTTAAATGGTTTCTGCTGTGAAGCCATTAGGCATTTATCTCTCATCAAACAAATTACAATGTAATTGGCCCCATTCGCACACACAATGAATATACAAATCTGTTCAGTGAATTGAGTACATATATATTTTTGTGTTTACTCTTCGACACTGTTCTGACTTTACAAACCCTATCATAAAGAATGAATCAGCAATGTATGGCATTACTGTATGAGCTAAAATCGAAAAAAGGTTATTTCACTGCCCAGTAGAGGTAAAACAGCTTGTGATATAAGCATTACAGAACACAAGAAACTGAAACACAATATCACACTCAGTCTGTTAATATTCATGTGAGAATCATGAATGTTGAAGAACATGGTTTTGTATTACTTGAACCGTCACCTATGGCAGTTTACTACACATGAGTTTTCAGCTGAAGTTTATTATGGGTTTCTGATGGTGAATTAAACACCTCCATCAAATCTCCCTGAAGTCTGTGTCGACACAGGCTAAAATGATTCAGTTGTTTGCATCTATCTGTGCATGGCAGACTTTTCAGGCATGATATCATTGTATTTGTCCGTTTGATGCCTTCCCGTGTGGCAGTGCTGTACAGTATGCGGTTGCGCTCGTGCGGTTCGGTGTAATGTGCATGCCCCCAGGTGAAGTTCCAAAGATGCATGCAACAGCTAATTACTGCCTGGCTGGGCGGTCCGGGCCTTTTGGCGATGCTGTAATAATTTGTCTGGGTGCTAGTGGCTGTTGTTCACTTCCTGACCCAGCATGCTTTTCTCCCTATGGTGTTCCTTTACAGTATTAGCAAGACCTCAAGTGATTTGAATTAATAATTTCTTACGAGTATTTATAAAAGCGCTGAGTCAGTCTTTGTAACACCTCAAATTCCAATTTGATCATATGACAAGTTTGAATATTATGCCTAAATCTAGGTCCCTGACATACATGAGGAAACATTGCCTCGGGGTGATGTTTCTTCTCTGACAAGCAATCTGTTGGTTAGACGAGTTGTAAATGATGCACTACAGACTATCTCCTCTAAAGCCACACAATCACCACAGAAGATATCCTGCAGAGTAACTCTTAATATCGATTCCATAACTGTCCAAGTCATACAAGCGAAGCTAACTCTTCTGTAATTACCCTTGTTGGTTGTATACCCTCGTCTGATGTGTCGGATTTGTTTTCAAATTGAATGACTCCTTACACAATCCCTACTTTTAGCAAACCTCTAACAAAATGGTAAGTGGCTTGTGTATGACATCTTGCATTTCCTAAAGCAAAAATGGAGACAGTGAGGTCCAGATGATTATTGTAATAAGTGTTCCTTGTCCGTCTAATACTTCAGCTTTGCTTGGTTTGAGGTCCCCCAGAATCCTAAATCTGTAATGCAGGGCATATTATGAATATTATTGCTCTTTAAAAGTATATTATATAAACAGTAAAAAAAAAAAAAAAATATATATATATATATATATATATATATATATATATATATATATATATATATATATATATATATATATATGTCATCTGCAATTATAACTACTTTTCAATTCTTACATTCTGGTGTGCAGGTAAAAAAAAATGTTTTGTAATGTTTTCCAATTGAATTGTGAAATCTGTAAAGTGAAAAGTATTGGTTTTAACTCAACAACTGTGAATGCACAACAATAACAAAAACAACAACAAATCTTAACAACAGAAGGAGCAGGAGTCAGACCCCCCTGCCCAGCTCTGCATACATATAGGAAAATAAAACTGAAATTAGATGCACTGGAGTTTATACAAAATAGCTAAGGAAGCTTATTTGAAGAAAAGTGCAAATGATACAGGAATCCTGTAATGAGTTTCCACATACACAAAACTGTATTTAATTAACTTTCCTCTATAATTACTTGTAACTCAAGCATTTATTAACTTTAGTGCTCTGACTGTAGCACATCGATAACACACACCTCACACAGTGTTAACAATGCCTCTTCTAAAAAGGGGGGTAAACGAAACATGCCAGCATTATTGATGTGAAATAATTTTGATTACGCATGTTTTCATACTTTCTTTTTAAATTTAATATTTTAATGTTTTCTCCTTTTTAAGCATTATTGGAAAAAATATCCCAGGGAAATCATCAGGAACATAAAAGGAAATTTATTCCAGATATATTTAGAATGCACTTAAATTCTGAAGGCAAGGGAAGAGGAATGGGGTCATGTTAACATTTTGTCTGCTTATTCTTCAGCAATTACCCTGCTGGTAAGACAGCAAAAAATAAAAAGTACAACATTTTTAGGACCACGTATAGCTGCAGGCTATGAGTTTTGAATTCACTGGTAGCTGTGTTGTATAACCAGCTTGAACAACACAATCTCTGAAGAGAGTTCATGCACCAGAAACCTACATCTACAACAAACACAGCAGAGTTTTGTTATGCAGTATAGCTAGAGGTGGTTCTGTCCGGATGGCCAACAGAAACTGCTCAACAGGCCCCCATCTCTGGATCCAGGCAGGTTTAGATTCTTGATTGAGATGATTATTCACTTTTATAACAACAACAACATAGACAGTAATGATGAACTAATAATTATCAAGACTTCCTACTGAAAAGTAATAAAGACATTAATTAAAATGGATTGTTGTTCTTTGATAAGTGCGGATGTTAGGGGGCTCATTGTGTACATGAGTTCGTTACTGTGGTTCAAATCATGTCAAGATCAGTTTGTAATTGAAAATCATTCATTGTTGTGTAATTACTTTTGCTGACCTCAGCTGCCTGGAACACTGATGCAAACTTATGGTGGAGTCATTTACTGCATGCTCTGTGCATGATGACCAATAGGGTCTGTCCTGCTTCCCGTTGTGATGATGTAACCCTCCAGGACATGTTTGTGACTTTCTAGTAGGGTGTTTGGTGAGCGATGTTAGCTCACTCTAGGGATGCCTACATTGCCACAGTTCTGCGGGTCAATAGAGTGCTGCAAGTTCCTCTATTATTCATTTGGTTCACATGTCAAATCCTCAAAAGAATCGATTTGAACTATAAACATAAACATGAAATGTTATTTTCCCTCAGTAAAGGGGAACTATACAAAGCAAATGACCACACAAACAGATTAATTGACCAATAAATAAATAAATAAATAAATAGTGATTAAAGCATTCCAGCTGAATTATTTGTGCTCTGTAAATGAAAGCACTGTGGAGCTTGATGGAGATGAACAACTCCATACCCCCTCCATAACATATAATTAATTGAACAGTTCATATATATAATCATGACCATCAGCCTATATCAATCCACTGCTGGATGAAGGTGTCCCCAAGATGTTTCCACGACAGCTTTCAGAGTCACACACACACACACATAATTACATTTCTTAGCGGACTAGCAATCGGTACAATGTTTTGTCAGGATTTGAAAAGATTCAATTTATAAACACATTGGTGACATTTATGAGAATTAATCACCATTCAAAAAAAGCTACCTTTTACTTAAATCACTTCAAAACAAGGTGGATCTGTCATATGTACAGTAAATCAAAATACATTGAAATGCATCACAATTTCAGGTTGTAACAACATATGAAAACGTCCAAGGAGGGTGAATATTTCCTATAGCCACTGTAAGTCGGATATGCAGACTATACTCCTACAGACATTAGATCCAAAAGCCCATAATCTTAAACTTTTGTTCGAAATTAAAACAAATGAGATGGAAAGAAATCCATGAGAGATACACCTAGAGTATATAAGAGGAATAAATTAACTATCAAACTATTCTTGATCCAAACTTGAAGGGGAGAGAAAATAATAGGAAATTATATATTATTTTTAGTAGTAGTAGTAATAAGGTGATAATAAATAATATCAGTAGTAATAAAGCAATAATAATTAGTAATAGTAATAGTAATTAATAATAACAAAGATGCAAAATTATCCATAAGAGGACATACAACCCCCTCCATACAACATAGTAAACGGAAGGAACCTGTTTTTCATTAACAGAGACGTTCTACAAACTGCTGATCACATTTGCATAGACTGACATTTACCCACAGACACAATAAAGTAACAGCAACGTGTGAGACATTTTGGGTCATTAAGCATTTTATTACGCATTCAGTATGTGGCATTATTTCTGCCTCTGCTTGTGAAAAAAAATACGTGAAGGCCTCGGGACATTTGTGTGATTGGTATTCCCACAGCGCCACAACAAAGTGATTAGCAAACCTTTATGAAAACACACAGAGGCCTAATAACCTGAAGGACTAACCATACTCAACCGTCCAGTGTGTTTCCTGACTCTGCTTAGGCATTCAAACAAAGGGGTGCCATCTAGGGCAATAGTTCTCTTCAACTTGTATTTATTTAGACTGGCAGGGTGAAAGTTTTGAGAAGGAACACAATATCCAATTTCCTCTACAAGCAAACACAGAATTAATCAGTCATCTCAGTATTGGCAACATAGGACAAGTACACCACAATAAGGAAGTAAATTGTCCCTGTCAGCAGGTTGAGTACAATCATTTCAAAACGTTAGTATATATTTATGTATATATGTATGTATGATATATATTTTTTTAATGTAGACTTCCACAACCTTGGATATCTAGCTTTAGATATCAGATGTGAGTTTGTCAACATATTTTAAGCAATTGGAAATTAAGGTAATACAGAAAAAGTTACCTAATGTTATGGGAGGAGCATAAACAAGTGTTTTAATGTAATGTATGTTACTACATTGTAGTAACATGTATATTACATTTGTTTTGTTGATTTTAGACCTACATTAATGACTCATTGAGACGTACTTCAGATAATGATGTGATCCATCTATCCATCCATCCATCCATCCATCCATCCATCCATACATACATACATACAGATATCCATCTATCTATCCACCAATTTATCTATCTATCTAGCTATACATCTAATCATTCTCTTGTTCTCTTTATTTAATGTCAAACTGTTTGAAATATAACTGTTCTAGTTCAAAGCACTCACGACCTGGAGGACTGGAGTCTTCTTACTAAAGATAATCTAAGCAAACAGATAGGGCTGTCATTAGCACAAATGGCTTTGCATCAGGAATTCTGTTTTTGATCCCCTGGCTATGGAGAGATGCCCCTCTCAGACCCACACAATAAGCTGGAAAATGACATCTTGGTGTCTGTCTACTAGTGAAAGTAAGACACCTTTTCAGTATGAGACAGACAAAGAAATGGTTTAGGGGAAAAAAATCTTTAGGGATCTGGGGTTAAACTCCTAATCCCTTTGAACTCTCAATGGTGGGAGGATTAGCAATGCCAGCATTTGAGGCTTAACTCAAGTATAGTTGAGTCCCTCTTCTGCTATGATGTACAGACTTTTATATTTACAAAACACACGGTTCTTTCTATTCAAGCTTTTACTTGCAAGGCAAGGCGTTAGTCTTGTCTGGAGGAAACCATATAGTTTGGTTTCTGCAAAGCCAACAGGGCATATTTACAGTCTGTCTTGGTGGCAATCATGCTGCTTTTGTATGCCACTAGCGAGTTGTATATAAATATTTAATTGCCCGTTTACTCTCTTGGCGTTAATCTCCCCACACCCCTGCCAAAACGAGAACATATTTTGTGGACAGCTGCATAATAAATCACAACAAATCCAACACATACATACACAGCAAGTTGTTTGCTTTCCTTTTGTTCCGTTGTGATGATGACAAGAATAGAATCTGGCCCTGGCCCACAAGAGTATATCCATCTTCATTGCCAGAGCTTTTTATAATCAACAGAAAAGCAATTGAGCAATATTACCAAATGGAACCACTGAGGTAAAAAGAAGAGGGGTTGCATTTAATGAACCACCTTGTTCTTCATGCAGAATTACCATTTTCATTTGACATGCAATTATATTCACAGAGCATACAGCATGTCTTTTTTGTTCCCAAGTGCTGCAGCGGCTTTGGTACATTTGACAAAAGATTCAATTCTCTCAACCTTATCTCTTAACTCAATGTATCAGGATGTTTAATACTATATAAAGTGCACCACTGATAATCTGTCAGTAACCCACCACCACCAATTGAGCTAAGATCCTTCCTCTTTCATTTAATTTTTCAGGAGATATGCTGAGGGTGACAGCACTGGACAATGAAGTGCCCTAGCTGTAGGGAATGCTTGACACAAGCTTTGGGAATGTGAGATTCCCCACATTGCCCTGTGACATCATCCTTGCTCAGGCAAGATCGTCCCGTAAGTAACACAGAAATTCAGTCTATGCGTCTCTCCGAATCTTGTCTGGTTTTTGCAAACACAGTGAATATGTATTTGAGTGGGATGAGCAAAATGCATGTTCTTAATAACAATCTTTGGGGGTTAGCAATGAGGCCTATACGTCTTCTGATCTGAAGCAGATTTAAATTCTGAATATGAAAGGTTTAAACAATTATTCGCTTAATCTGCTGAGACACCCAGTTTTGGCAGACAATCTTTAACAGTCCAGAAATGTGATAGTATTTTTTATATTTGTTAGCACTGCAAGATGGAATAAAAAATCATAAGCTTTAAAAAACAGTAAAGAAAAAAGCCTAATTTACTGATATTTTAAAAGCTGACTTTCAGATTACCTTAAATGTCCAGGCTTACTTTCCTAGACTGATGAAACCTGCAGTACATGATAACAGCTGTTATCTGCAATTTCCAGGTAGTCAATTGGAAACAACAAACATACTGCAGCATGCTATGGAGAAACTGTTCAGAAATATCTCTCTCTTGAACTTGAATTAAGAGTGACTATAGTGTGGTTATCTGTGCCAGAGGAGATAATCTAACTCTATAAGTAATTCCACAGTGTCTTATTTATTAACGATATTGCATTGGTACTGCTGGTCTAGATGTTTGTTAAAAATACCACTTAGTTGTTCTTTGTTCGTTAATAATCAAAAAAGTTCTACATCCTCAGTTGTAACTTGTTGCTGTCAAAGTTTTTAGTAATTACTTTTATCACTGCAAAGTTTGCCTGTCTTGGTGAACGCCATCATTTTAATGGAACAAATAATAGGTGTGTCTTAAATTTTCAGTTACTTGTCTTTGATTTCTTTGATTAAAGAGCAGGAGTAAATAAGGGGTAATTATCTGCAGGCATAACCAAAGATCACAAAAAAAAATCTTATAAAGAGAACGTTTAAATTAATGTGGAATCAGAAAGTCCCAAGAATGTGAGTGAAGATAAAGTAACATTAGGTAAGTGGTATTTATTTGGAAATGCATCGCAAGACTGCAGTAACAGAACAGATCCCGAAGTTTATTTTTCATATAGGGAAAGTTCACTTTTACAATGAAAATACAAATGGTCTCTAAAGCTAAGGCCCACGTAAAACCAATTTCTCTCTATATATCTGCACTGGTGAAGCAGTGTGGTGGGGAAGAATGTAATTAATGTAATTAATCTTCACACAGGTGTATTTAAGATTTTAACAGACATTTGATTATTTCGTTCAGTTTTCACAGTAATTTAACGGATGTGAACACACTTATGTAAGTACGTGGCGTACGGTGAAAATGGTATCTTTGATTTTAGGCATTTTTGTACGTTGAGAATTATTTTTATCTTTCCACTTCTCCCCCTTATCTCTTTCTCAAAGAGCCGGCCACAAACAGCAATTGATCTTCTCCAGGGGCTGCTCTTACCTTCCCTGTCACCTACATGATAATTTCCTTAATTACTGTAACTCTTCTAACTTCTCTCCCCCACAAACCCTCTACCCTCTGACACATTTAATCATAACGTATGATTTCTCTCGCTATGCATCTTAACTTCTCTCCCATCTCACCTTGCTGATGGACATCTCAGATATTAGTAGGATCCACTACCCTTACTCTTCCTTTACCTCTACCCTTCCAACCTACTCTCCTCTCTTCCTCCAAGAGTAGAGGGGAGCCAGGGATGAAGAAGTGGGAATGGCCCACACTGCTTTGTATCGTGCTTCTATACTGCTCTCTCTAAGTCTCACCTGCCTTGAGTTATACTGACGGCACATGGATTATGAGCTTAACACCTGTGCCTTGGATCCTATATCTTCTTGGGTTCTCCTGAGTATCATTCCTTCTCTACTTCCTTTCATCTTCCTTCTCAAACACCTCTGTGCTCTCTTATTTTTTAACTTCTGACTATTACCCCTATTCACAGGGAGAATCCTCTTTGTTCCTCATCCCCCCCAGGACTACCCTACCTTGTCTTTACTCACTCTCAGCTTCAAAACCATTGAGCAAAGCAGCTCCTTATTCCTTCCTCACCGACCTCTCTCCTGACGATGCTTTCCAGTCCTACTTCTGTCTCGCGCAAGTAATTTCACAGGAATTGGATTTTCTTTCTGTTATTTGCTCTGTGTTCCCTGGCTGTGCTGCCTCAGCCACCCCTGTCCTAACTCTTCCCGACGTCCTGGCAGCCTGACCACACCATTCTCCTCTCCGTTCTCCATGACTAGGGAGCTTCAAGGACAGTTCATGACTGGTTCTGTTCCTACCTCTCTGACCACTCTTTCCAAGTTTCCCCAGTGTGGCTCAACAGGATAATCTGGCCAAAGCATGAATTGAATTCACAACTGTTTCATACACCATATATACACTCACCTAAAGGATTATTAGGAACACCTGTTCAATTTCTCATTAATGCAATTATCTAACCAACCAATCACATGGCAGTTGCTTCAATGCATTTAGGGGTGTGGTCCTGGTCAAGACAATCTCCTGAACTCCAAACTGAATGTCTGAATGGGAAAGAAAGGTGATTTAAGCAATTTTGAGCGTGGCATGGTTGTTGGTGCCAGACGGGCCGGTCTGAGTATTTCACAATCTGCTCAGTTACTGGGATTTTCACGCAAAACCATTTCTAGGGTTTACAAAGAATGGTGTGAAAAGGGAAAAACATCCAGTATGTGGCAGTCCTGTGGGCGAAAATGCCTTGTTGATGCTAGAGGTCAGAGGAGAATGGGCCGACTGATTCAAGCTGATAGAAGAGCAACTTTGACTGAAATAACCACTCGTTACAACCAAGGTATGCAGCAAAGCATTTGTGAGGCCACAACACGTACAACCTTGAGGCGGATGGGCTACAACAGCAGAAGACCCCACCTGGTACCACTCATCTCCACTACAAATAGGAAAAAGAGGCTACAATTTGCACAAGCTCACCAAAATTGGACAGTTGAAGACTGGAAAAATGTTGCCTGGTCTGATGAGTCTCGATTTCTGTTGAGAAATTCAGATGGTAGAGTCAGAATTTGGCGTAAACAGAATGAGAACATGGATCCATCATGCCTTGTTACCACTGTGCAGGCTGGTGGTGGTGGTGTAATGGTGTGGGGGATGTTTTCTTGGCACACTTTAGGCCCCTTAGTGCCAATTGGGCATCGTTTAAATGCCACGGCCTACCTGAGCATTGTTTCTGACCATGTCCATCCCTTTATGACCACCATGTACCCATCCTCTGATGGCTACTTCCAGCAGGATAATGCACCATGTCACAAAGGTCCAATCATTTCAAATTGGTTTCTTGAACATGACAATGAGTTCACTGTACTAAACTGGCCCCCACAGTCACCAGATCTCAACCCAATAGAGCATCTTTGGGATGTGGTGGAACAGGAGCTTCGGATGTGCATCCCACAAATCTCCATCAACTGCAAGATGCTATCCTATCAATATGGGCCAACATTTCTAAAGAATGCTTTCAGCACCTTGTTGAATCAATGCCACGTAGAATTAAGGCAGTTCTGAAGGCGAAAGGGGTCAAACACAGTATTAGTATGGTGTTCCTAATAATCCTTTAGGTGAGTGTATTTCCAAAAGCACATTTTCCAAAAGGTAACTATGCTTTAACTAAGTGGGTACTGTGGCCATTCTGAATACATATCTATGATAGCATAACAAATGATTCCGCAAGTCCAGTGGGAATATAATACATAGTAGATATGAATTGTAGATTTTTCTTTCCTGCCACAAAGAAAAGATTTGAGTTCATTGACTTGAGCCAGCATCAAAGACCCAAGACTGCCTGCAAGTCATTTGCATTTCTGTAACAGATAGAACATTACATCTGCAAGGAAAGTAACCAAGGCAAAAAGAGAAAATGAAATCAAGCTCAGATAAGCTGGGTACACTGACACATTTGTACAACAGTATTAAGTCAAAGGCACATTTTCATTATTCCAAGACAGCAATCTTCAATTATTTCATATTTGACAGTTGTGTACCCAGTATTCCAAACATCAAGAATAATCAGTAGCCTATAGCTAATTGTACTATGCATCTAAAGTAGTCTGAGATGTTTTAGTTGCAGTCAGAGTGCATTAGATATTATGAGTAAATGGGTCTGAGCAACTAAGATGCTATTTGCTGTTAAAATCTGAGCATCTCAATCCTTGTCAACTCTTTAAAGTACTGCCAAATTAAAGGACTAGAGAACCATTGACTTCATACTGAGCTCTGACTACACTATTTATGGTTTGTCTCTCAAAGGAACATTAATAAATGTACAACAAATGACAAATTGCACATCAATACAACAATAGAAGTCAAGATAGTATTTGCCATATAACAGAAATTAAATTTCATCATTATTTCACGTTAAAAGAGCACCTTATGTTTCAGATTGTAAAATGAAGACTGGAATCAACAGTTGTAGCATTTTGATGTAGGAGTGAATTCATTTGTTTGTATTAATTTAATTATTTTAATACTTCTGCACACAAGTGCTACATAAAGAATTAACTGGATTGGGTTTAATCCATCACACAATTACTTCAATTAATTTTGTGATCATTCGGGAATGCTACATTGTGGAATGGAAATAGAGAGTAGATGGACTAATAATTGGAAATTAAATCTGAAAATGAAAGGCCAACATCATAATTTCTTTCATTTTTTTAAATAACCATTGACAATACACACGTCTCCCATTCATAACTATTACATAACCCGCCAGATGTCAGTTTACAAAAAGGTATTATTAATATATATTTGTTCCACAAAAAAAGACTGAATTACTTTTCAATCTTGACTGTAGAGAATGCATAACATTTTCATAGAACTGAATAGTACTGAATAGTAGTGATTTGTGGAATATAATAATAATGTGCTGTCTTATTTTGTTTGCAACATTTTAATTAGATCCAGGGGTTGCAGTATATTTACCAAATAGTTATTTGTTTAAAACTTTCTCTATACCTTCTTTTTTATTATTACAAAGCAACAATGCAAGCATGATTTCAGCAGAAATTACAGCAAATCTCAGCTAAATATTCCCAGCCAGTGAAAAGTCCTTGAAATAGTATTTAAATACAACATGAGTTGCCTTCCCAGAGAGGAGCAGACTGAGATTTGACAGACAGGGTAGGCAATTCTAACAGACAGGGTCTCCGTGTCACTTCTAATTAAACGTTAAATGAAGCAGGGATCCCTATAAGAACATAAGACTTTTAAGACCCATGCAAGTAAGCAAAGGAGTTAAACTGAATCTGGAGCAAATTCATGCTCAGAGATATTTTTTTTTTCTGAGAGGATTAAGGTTTATCGCTGTGCTAAGACGCACTTTGATCAATATAGGAACCTCCTAGAAGAACACACACGAGAACTTGGAAGTACTCCAGCTATGTGCATTTTGAGGGTAACAATTAAGTCTAACGCAGTACAGAAGACTCAGTCAGCAATCTTAACTCTGGTGCTTTCTGAATTTGTAGTCCTGCATTATCTCCTTCACCATAATCACTGTGGGCTTTATATCAAGTGTCCAAGGTCAGTCAATCAGCTGAAAACACATTCCAGGCATAGTGAAGAGAATTCAGCAGGGAGTGGCTAAGCATGCAGGCTGAAATTGAACTGGAATAAATTGTGGGCAGAGCTGTGTTTTTCATATGCTTTGCAATGTAGAGTAGAGCTCAACGACACTCTCAAAACCGCTGTCTATCAGGGCCATGCCTTTGTCAGAAACATAATTTATAAGAGGTTAATAAGCAGTCTGGCCCTAGATAAGATTTGCATTTAAGTGCGTCTCCTCTTTTCTTGGGTTATGACTGCAAGTCACCCAATAAAACGGCCTGCTTGGCCAACCGAAGCACGTATTCTGCATCACATTTCACTAAATGCAATCAGATATGCTGTGCCAGAGGATCACTGATTAAACACGCCAGTACGTTTCCTTGCTTTTCTACAGAAAACCTTCCAGCTAAATTGAGAAGTAAGTTCCAACGTTTCCAAATACCGTCCTCCAAAACCAGGCAGCTGCAAGTGATTTGGACATAACATTAGGGTGAAAACATCGCTCCGTATTCATATCTTATGAAGGCTGAGAAGAATGTCTCTTAACAGCATTGTCCCTGAAACCAGAGGAAAACAATTTTCCTCAAACATGTTGTAAATATAAATATATGTATCAGATGTGTGACTTCACAATAGCGGAACATCACAGCACTATTATCATTTTTCATGAAAGCCCTATTGACAAAAGATGAAACATGTGAGAAATATGAAAAGCCAAGAACATATTAATATTTACAAGTTTTACATCATGCAAATCTCTATAGTGAAATGAAATAATATCCCAAAAAGATAAATATTTTCATTTCCATTGTGCCCTTTTGTTGACTTTCTTTCAGGAGGCAGTTGCGAGTAAAATAAATTTCTATTTCTCTCTCCCCCATGCTCACTCGCTATGTGCACATGTGTTTTATTATCAGTTCTGTCTGACTGTAAATTCCAGGGCTGAGCGTTTTTGAGGAAATGTAATCCCAGAAGGGAAAGGGGGTAGCCTTGAGTCTGTGGATAGAGTTCTCCAGCCTCTCTCCATTCAACTCTGCATGAGTTGTTTTAATAAGGCAACGTTTCAGAAATGATCCTCATGGATTTACCACAGGAGTTGTACTTTAAGTTAATTTGCTAAAGAAAACAAAAACTTTCAAATGTGGACCCCACATGAGTTTTTTTTCATTGTTAAATGTGACCTTGGTGTACAAAGACTCCTTAAGTGACACTAAAGGATCTTGCAATGTATTCTTCAATTGTTTTTTTTTTTTTTTTTTTTTTTTTAAGTAATTGACATCAATATATACTCCTTAGCAAATGTCCTTATACAAAGTAGGCAGATGTTCTGGCTAATCCACATTTAAGACAGCTAGCCTACAAGTGATGTGAACCTGGCTGTTACTCCCTTGGAGGAATTCTGCCTCTGGAAATGCAGTTTTAAGGGTTATTTTAATATGAGTGGGCTGAGGTTTAGATGATTCAAAGAAAATGAATAGATTCACTTAGTGATCAGAAGCTCAATTACATAAAATAAAATATAAACTGCAGGCAGGCCTCTTTACATCTACAAAATCCAAATAGTGCCACATTATTCATGTTTCAGTGGGCTGTAGTCATTTACCTTGTTCAACTTCTCAGATAGACTATTATCTGATTGTACCATTACTGCCATTTCAAAGAAGTCATTACATTCATCAAGCGCTTTAAAAGAAAAAAAAACTCTGCATTGTACAAAAACAGACAAAACAAAATGTCTATTAAACAAAGCTTGTAAGAATCCCAAAGAAAAGGCAATGGTTGGGCTTCTCTCTTCCATGATTCCATCTGGATTAAATCCTCATCAAGAAACGTGTTTCAGAAGCACCCTGTTGGTTTTGGAATTCCATCTGGTACATCCACTGTGAGGGAAAACTGTCACTGGTTTAATTGTTATACCTTGTGACACTGAGTGCTCTCAACGTTCTCCTAATAATATGATTCTTTCAATTATGTCAAATTGGAAACAAGAACAAAGTAAGCCAATTGTAACACACAGACACATTGTAATACAAATAAATGTGTGATTATTTTAAAGAGAGTAAATGCCCCAAAAACTGTCAAAACATAAACATCATAATGCATTGATACAACTATAATATTGTATAGATAATATTTTTTGACCAAAGCTGACACATATGTAGTTTTAAAGCCCAGAATATCACCCATGTGATACTCATTTGGAGAGAAAACTTCCCAAGGCTATTTGTTTTAATTTCAGGTCAGCCAGTGAGATTTTAAATTGTCAAACTATTTAGCCAGCAAGTTGTGCAATTGTTTCTGAAAAAAGAAACACACATAAAATGCTTCACACACACACACACACACACACACACACACACACACACACACACACACAATCGATTTTACATCAATTAATCAATCTCAGATAAAGCTGATAATGAAGCAATTTACTGGACAAGTAATAATACTATAATGATGCAGTGTGGTCCATCTTCTGTCAAGGTCTCTCTATAATCTATCATGGCCTTGTGATTTTTTAGAATCTGTTCTGCATCTGTACTGTACGTTTTGTTTTCATTGGTTTTATGTTTCATGATATTTTTTTTGTTCAAGAGTTGTCATGAAGAGTTTTGGAGGGATTGTATCTCCTTGATGTACTCCTTTACAAATCTTGATGATGCATCGTGTTATATCTTCTTCTGAGTCCTGCTTGTTCTCTTGGTTGGTCAAAGTCCATTGTGCCTTGAAGGCAATGTGTTACTATCTTTGTAAATACTTTGTATAGGATGGGAAGTAGACTAAGGGGGCCTATATTTGTTCAAATCTTCTTTGTCTCCTTTCTTGTGAAGGAGAATGGCAGTTGCATTGTTCCATTTATCTGGTATGTGTTTATTTTTGAGACATTTTCTGAAAAGTTTTGCCATAATCTTATCCATTTCATTTAGGATCTCCACTGTGATTCCAACATCTCCAGGTGCTTTTCTATTTCTCATGTTTTTTATAGCTTAACATATTTCTGGAATCACATCTGGTGGATTCTGGTGGAATCACATTCTTCTTCTTTACTGCTGTCGTCATTACTATATAGGTGTTTGTAGAATTCTTCCACTCTTCTGATAATTGCATCTTTGATTGTTTTACCATCATCATATGTCACTGCAATTATTTGATTCTTTCCTATTCGGAGGTGTTGTTTTGCATGTTTGATGTTCCCATTATTTTCAATGGTTCCTTTAATTAGGTTGTTGTTAAACTTTCTTACATCTTCACAAAAAAAAAAAATCCTTATGGTTTTGCACAGCTCAATATAATTGACGTTTGATTTGGGGTCTTGACGGGTTTTATTTATTTTATTTTCTGCATAAGTGTTCTTGTTTCTTGAGAGATCTTTTCGTATCTTATTGTAAATTGCAATAACTGTGAAAGACATTCAATTAAATTCCCTTAAGAGAAAAGTATTTAATCAATGCATACTACTGGTGCTCACTTATGGCTATGAAACCTGGTCAATGGTCATTATACAGAACCTTCCAATGACACAATGGAGAATGGAGAGATGCATGCCTGGAATAACAAGAAGAGACAGAGAAATAAATGGATCCAAGAACAAACCAAAATATGTGACATCATTGAAAGAGTGAAAAGGTTAAAATGGCAATGGGCTGGACATAATGTGAAAAGAACAGAGTCAAGATTGACAAAGGAAACTATTGAGTGGATTCCAAGAGATGAGAAACCTAGAAGACACCACATAAAACATGGGAAGATGAAATCATAGACTTTGCAGGCGTGACATGGAAAAGGGAAGCTATAGATCAAAGCGAATGGAAACGTCTTGAGGAGGCCTTCATCCAGAAGTGGATCGGTATGGGCTGCTGCTGCTGATGTTTGTCTGTGAATTTGCTAAGTTTATATTAACATGACATTTATCACAATGCATGTATGCCATGGCTCAGTAAAAGAGAGAAGGACTGTGCAATAGGAATATCGTCGGCAAGTACATAACAAAGTGAAGTCTAGAGCACTAAGGGTCTATCTATCCACCCACCACCCCAGCAGTCTAACAACTGAAAGGAAGCACACAGCCACGACTACTGCAGCTAAAACATTTGGGCATTGCGAAGCCCATGAACCATTACAGCCATCAGCCGACTCTGCCACTGATTAGGACAACTGTACAATGGTAAAATAATGACAGCATATCACCATAAAGCTCGCCCTCTTTCAGCAATGGGTCACTGCAAATAAATGTCACATATATATATTTCAATACCAAATGTGTATATTGTTTAAAAAGTTACATTTGTCTTTATCTGTGTTGAACGATGTGCACTTGAATTTTCATTGCTAAATCAGCTGTCATTTACATATTATGGAAGTTTAAAATAAATCTGAAGGCAACTCTCTATATACGCATGCATATATATGTATATGCACACTACATATATACTGTATATGAAGTGCAAAATCCTTAAGCTGCAGATGGACAAACTGTCATTAAACACTATGAACTATTCTTGGTGCCGTCGCACAGAGAGAGTACCGAATTTGACAGCTCTTGACAGCACAAAAAGTAAACAAAGAAGGCAGTTTCTGACAGCATTATCCTACCATGCATGAGTAAATAGCTTGGAGGAGGCAAGTCTCTCTGAAGGGAGGGTTGATACAGCTTGATTCTATAACATCTTGCATATATGTGACAGCTTGCAGCTAATAATGTAAAAAAATGTTATCAGACTGGCAAAGTTGATAAAAATGCATACTGTATAGACAAAATTCAAAGCTCCCCATTTCCTACATTTATAAAGATGTCTATAAAACCTTGAAGTGTATTCTCATAATGACTTAAGGATACAGTGCAATGCAGTGCACAGCACATCACAGCACAGAGTTCAGAAAAAAAACTTGATGTGCTGTTACATTTATTTAAATTAGATATCTGCCATTCTTCTATCCATAGTCAACATCCTGACAACTTCTCTTATAGTTAAGGTTAAGGTCGATCTCACACACTCTGAAGATGTCTGTCCTCATGAACTGTGTATTCAGTATGGGGGTTATTGCATGCCACTCTGGTACCACCTTTCATCACATAGCAAAATACTTGTTTAATAGGGGAATGTATGTTTTAACTTCCTTTAATATTACTGCTCAACTGTCCCAAGTATGAGTACAGTGTTGCATGAATAGGAATCCAAAAGTAACAATTGTATAGCGACCTGGTTCATTAACCTGCAAGAATGAAGACATTAAGATGGATGACTAAAAATACTTTACTTAAAAATAAATGAATCACAAAATGAAAGCATACTCTTTTATATTGTTGAGAGTTCAGACTCTTCAGTCACAATCACTTTTCTAAATGGATCAAAACCAGTAATCATCAACCACTTAATAAAATAGGCCTTACTGGATTGAAACATAACTACACTCAAAAGAATAGATGATTCTTTAAACTACCACATTTATATAAACCTGTAATATTGTTATGAAAGCACATTGATACCTACAGGCAAAATATCCCCTGACTCATTCAACAAAGCTAGATGTGGTTTTCCTCAGACCTAATTCTTTGAAAGACAAAAATACAGTATGGTCTTGGGTGCCTAGAGGTTATTTTGCTTATAAACACAGAAAACAAATAATGTATACTTAAAAGTCACCCTTAAGTTGCTTATATAAAGGATATGTGCATTGGATTAATCAGGGTAAGTCAGTATAAATTAACACATTGCTGGGGCTGGAAGATAGCAAATGCACAGGAAGTGGGTAGCTGACAGAACTGAAGTGTGGTTGCAGAAACACTCCGATGGTGCGTACAGGAAATCTTTGGTCACACTTTGGGTTTTCAAAAATATTTATCTACACCACAATCTTTGGAAATGATTCAATGGAATAATCCTACATACCATAAGATTTCTTTAGGATTTGCAACAGTATGAAAACAATTGTAAGAGAAAAAGAAAAACAGAAATCCTGCATAATACAGAGAATATTGAATGTTTTATTGTGTATGAGCAAAATAATGTGAATCATACAAGACAGTTGATGCCTCTTCCCTCTTTATAATTGGCCCCATTGTCTATGTAGATAGTATTTGGTACCATTCCCACTTAAGCTTTGACTTCTAATGAATGCAATATATCATACTGAAAGATCTTCCAAGTGAAACTCAACAGGCATCCTTTTTATTATTATTTTATTCTCTTTAATTTTCATTATTTCGCTCTCCCTTTCCACATTTTCAGCTTGAATCTTTTTTTCAGGGGACCTGGCTTCACTCAAAACTGTCATCTGAGAGTTCAGCACCATTTTGACACAGGTCAAGCATCTCTGTCTAAACCCTTAAAGTTAACTGTATCCTTTCAAGATGGCCCTCCTGCAAGATTGTGAGCGATTGTCTTGTAATTCTTGTACCGCGTAGTACAGGCCCATCTGAAGCCAAGTGCATTAAGATACAAATCTTCCCTCTAAAATAGATGAGTGCTGCTTAAGTACTTAAATGCCCCATGGGCTTCTTTTTAATCTACCAGATTTAATCCACTGTGTGTTGTCATTTGCTGAGGCAGTTTATGTCAAAATACACATCTTCAATCTGAAAGTTATTTACCCATCAGCAAAATATAGTGACAGTTAAAATTACAATATCTATATATAGGAAGAGGCTACAAACAAGAGGACGTCTTTTGTCCCATCTTCCAAGTTCACTTATGACTTATCTGTCTGCATCTAGATACACACAGCATACATAGCACTAACAAATTTATGGGGAGTAAGTTTACATGAAGTGCATTAGATGAGAAGTCCTTTTCCACAGGGGTTATTGAATACCTTGTCAAAGGATCTGTATAATTGGCTTTCATGAATTGGGTTTATTGGGATATAAGCACAGGGGTCAAGATACAAAATATGTTGGCATGGTTAAGAAAACACATAAAAACTGCAATGTGTTCAGAAAAGTCAAGAAGTGAATGGGATACAACTATTATGGAACAATGTCTAACTTTTTAAGTTTCATGGGGAAAATCTAACAAGAAAAGGTAAGGATGGAAATGGGGTGGCTCTGGAGGAAGGGGAGCAGAGAGCAGGTCCTTCTGGCACAGGAGGACCGGAGAGGTCTGGAGGGAGTGTAAGGAGAGATGAGGATCTGAGGGAACTGAAGGCAGCTCAGTGCAATTTGGTCAGGAAAATGGTAGGTGAGAGTCAATGTCTTGAACTGGATGGAAGCCGAGATCAGGAGCCAGTGAAGAGAGACGAGTAGTGTACGCAAATCGAGGCAGAGAGAACAGCAGACGAGCAGACGAGTTCTGGAAGACTTGGAGCAGGCAGGCAGCAGGTGCAGGCAGGCCAGCCAGGAGGGAGTTGCAGTAATCCAGGTGGGAAAGAACCAGGGTCTGCATGAGCAGCTGGCGAGCGAAGGATTCTTCTTATGTTGCTCAGAAAGAATCAGCAGGTAAAGGGTCAGAGATGATGTGCTGGGAGTGGGATAGAGTGGGTCCAGGGTGACTCCAGGATTCTTAGCCGAGGAAGAGTGTGGTAGATTCCAGTGGAATTGAACTGGAGAGATCAATAGAAGATGAAGAGGAGGAGGAGATCAGATTTGGAAGGGTTAAGCTTGAGATGATCCGAGTGCATCTAGGAGGAGATAGCAGGGAGACAGTAAAAGATGCTAGAGGAGATGAGGGGTTCAGAAGAGAGAAAAGAAAAGAAAATCTGGGCATCATCTGCATAGAAGTGGCAGGAGAACCCGTGGGATTTTATGAGGGGCCCCAGAGAGCGGATGTAGAGAGAGAACAGGAAGGACAGAGCCTTGGTGCACACCTGTTAGAAGAGGCTGTGGTGTGGATGAAGATTCAAGCCATGTCACATGGTAGGTGTGGCCGTTAATGCTCTACTATTCATAGAGAACATGATAATTAATCTGAACACACACAAAGTTGACACATTGGTCACCTTAACCTTTTTGAGATATTATAGTATGGCATTTTGAAGATAAATGCTTTAATTAAAATGACAGGAAAGCATTACTTCTATTGCATTATTTTGAGAGCATTAATACATTTTAATTAAAAAAATATTTCTGACAAAATAATTTGCAGTGTTTTATTAGAGGTAAGGATAAATAAGGAAATCCATCAAACAGACTGTTTTCTTTTCTTGAGTTTATGTGTCCTGTCTGAAATCTTCAGAAACAAGCACATTTAATGTATCCATTAATATATCCTGACATTTCTACTTCATTTCAGTTGGAAAGGAAACTTGTTTTTTCTATTAGGCTAATATTTATCAGTAATTACAATCAATCACTCTTCTTTTTCATCACATAATTTAATTCACCAGTTGAAAACTGGGAAGCATTAATTAGAATCAACAATGATTTTATAGTAGGATTAGAAATGGCATGGGATTTGAATTTAGATGTATATTTTGTTTTGATTGGAGTTCAAGCACATTCCTGTGCTGCGAGGGAAAAATTAAACTGACAGCTCTTTGATCAATTGGAAACAAAAGCAAAGAGATAAGGTCAGTCATTTAGCCTTCCTGAATACCATACCATTTTTTGAAATGCAAGACATCAAATCTGTGAATAATATAGGAGACCAGAAAAAACTAATATTTTGTGTAAAATACGTGCTACAACAATATTACATTCACAGTAAACACATGAAAGAGGGTTGTTTGTACTAACATATAGTGTAGTGCCACCAAGTATTACAATTACATTTTGTGATGGTTAAAGTTTTGATTTAGTCCAGGCTAAGAACTGGACCTTCATTCTTGATTCACCTCATCAGCAGTAAGCAGACTGTCACTTTTAATAACATGACTAAGTGCTCACTTGCAATAAAAATGATACCTTGCTTGAGTAAATACTCTTTCAAAGAAGCTTGCACATATTCAGTATTTGCATGCATGAAAAAGCTTAAAGAACATAACTCAAAAATTTTCCAAACTAGATTCCCATTTCAGGATTTTAAACAACAGTATAAAAGTATTTTAAGAATGGAAAAAAACATATATAATATATTCAAATGCTTAATACTTAAATTACTTTTTCAAATATATACATTTTTCTTAAGCGATTTAACTTCTAATCACACAATAATGGTTCTCTTTCCAAACAAAAGCACTAGTGTTAATGTTATTCATATTCACCACATTATAACCTCAAACATAATATGCCACAATGTTTCTTCTGTTACATTATTATATTGCACTCAATGCTGAATCTGTCCTTTCTGTGCATTTAATCAGAACCTTCAATTCATAATTGTTCTCCATCACAGTAACAAGAGTACCTCACACCGAGTTGTGCAGGGAGGTTTATGACTTCCAGCTACTCACACTGAAAAAGCTGCCAGTGACGAGAGACAGCGGAATATTATACACTTGAAATACTGAAGTGGAGAATATGAATAGCAGTAGCAGTACTCCCTCACTGCTTACTTCTTTTAAAATTCTGAATGTTTAGAGACTATGGTTGTTGTCACACGGGTGGACACAAATATCATGTGATGTAATTCCACCCCCTTTGAGTTTCAGCATGAGCAGCCCCATACTGAAATACTGTTTTTAAAGCAGGTTATAGCCCATATTATATACACATATCAGCACAGAATCAAACAGATGGTAATGCATCTGACCTCCCAGTTTCTTGCACGGTCAGTGTGCTGCAGACCTTACAGCAGCTGCATTGTGCTCACCAGGGTCATCTCTGCACTAATGGCTCGGGGGCGGCGAAAGTACAAGCAGAGGGGCCACCTGGTGGCAATGTCATGTCATTCAAATAATTAAATCATAGCATTTTGAGAAGGGGGGGGGGGGGGCAAGACAGTTTGGTACCCCCATCTAGCATTAAAGTCTGTTTTTCCCTTTATTATTTTCAGCGCCACTACACTCAAGTGAGACATGCAGTTCATTACGAAGCCTCCGTCATTGCATAACTTTTCTTGGTGAATGTGTTCCTATGCATTCAATTAAAGTGAGACGTAAATGCTGTCATGATCTCTCCAGTTCTCTCTGGCTTGACTTCTCTACAGTAAACATTTGTTGATTTTAACCCATTCTGCCTAATTTATACATGTAGATTAATGTGTGTATTTTTGTGTTTGTTTATAATTAATATACTTATTTAATTAGTTTTAGATTAACCTTATTCAGACATAATTGTAAATTGTTTATCCTATTAAACACACAAAGTAGACAGAAATCCTAGACTCTTTTTAAATGATGACCTTAGTTTCCTAGCCATCTGCAAGTATTTATACAAATGGAGAATTTATGGTAATCTCGGGCCTGGTGCATCTCTCAGAGCCTTTTACGGGCATGAAGACTATAACAATATGCAGTTAACACCTAACCATCAACGGTTTTCACTTCCTCACTGGGGCCATTTTTCACAAGGCCGGCAGCCTTTGAGCATTAAAAGACAAATCTTCTGAGCACTGGAATTCCTGCTGGAGTCTGTCCGCAGCCCCCTGTTGCCTTTACAACTTAGTTGTTGCCACCCACCCCACCCCCCCACCACTCATGAGAGGTAGGCTAATGTAATACAAAGGATCTCTCAATGGAAGTGATGGAACCCATAAGATTTGTCAAGAACACTCTGAAAAGTTTTTAGATAACTGTGAATTGTAAATCGCAGAAAAATGTTTAGTGTAACCAGAAAACGTGCTATATATTACCATATTTCTATTTGTAGAATATTGAGCCTGGATAACATCACCCTGTGACAAGTTTTCAGATTCAGGTTCAGATACATTCATTGCATAATGGAGCCTTTCAGCGCTCCCCACATCAACGCCCTGTAGCTCCAGGCTGTGTTTCTTGGCCTCCAGCACTTCTTGCCAGACCTATGGGACAAGCACAGGCTGGTTCAGATGGACAACACAGCAGTCCTGGCCTACATCAATGGAGAGGGAGGCCTCCGGTTGCCCAGACTCAATCGCATGGCGTGCCATCTTCTACTCTGGCTCCGCTTAATCAAAACAGTTCACCCCAGCCTGTCTAACATGGCAGCAGATCTCCTCTCAGGAGGTTCCCGCAAAAAAGAAACTGTGTCACTGGATTCGTCACTGTAAATACCAAGCAGGGGAGGGGACTGCTTGAGTGACAGAGTACAGGGGCAGCTTTGGTAGATAACTTCCATTCACAGATCCCAGGTGGCCCCTCCACCTTTGGGTAGTATCCTCTTCCTCAGATTACATCATTAGTCTATATTATATATAGTTTACTGTACCCGGACCCCCTCCCCACAGATATCAAATGGACTGGCTGGCCAATGAGAACATGGTTTGTAACTGTATACTGATGCTGATCACTCAGCCAATCACACCTCCCCAAGGAGACTTAAGGCCTGTAGCTAACGAAGGGTAGGGCAGCCAACCACTGCAACATGCTGCACACTTTACTTCACAAACAAACACACACAATACTACAGTTTATATAGACAGTGAATACATTGTTTTGCTTTTAACTTTGGAAAAAAAACTAAAAGAAATGCATACATTTACATATTCATCTTCTGAACATCTCAATTAAACCCATGAATGGTACCAGAATCGTGAAATGCTGTTTGTGTTGCTAACCACAAGTTGCTTACATACTGTACTCTCTAAAGAACTGCTAAAAATTGTATTGTTAAGGATTCACGTGGGAAATGTTGCTTCGGAATAAATATAGAATCAAATAAATGTGCATCTTATGCCTTTGAATTCTGATAATATCCACAAATTACAAATACAGTTAGGATGATGACACACATCTGTACAAACCCAACCTAAATTCAAATAGCATTAGACTGCAATAGCAACAGAAACATCTGCGGGGAGGGATTCTCTGTGCTGTTGTAAGGGTTTAAGCTAACTTCTGTGTACTTTCCCACTTTTAATAACTTGCCATGATAGGATGAAAGTCGTATGTCACAGATTACATTAAGCACTGTTCAAAATGATAACAGATGTCAGTAAAATTATGACACTTCTTAAAATCATCCATTCTTTGTCGACATCTGATACCCTACATAAACTAAAACAGAAAATCTCTATAAGGAGGAAGTGACATTAACGGGCAAAGAATAGACTTATTTTGCCATTTTATGCCAAAAACAACAGCTGTTATCTATGCTGAGGGGGCATTTCTTCTGCATAGACAGCTACATCATCCGAGCGGTCACAGAGGTCATTTTTAGGCTTGTTCTTACTTGAAACTATACTTAATAATCTTCCACCTGTTTGTAATCAAATTGGTGACTGCTTATAGGCCTGCTAGTTGATAAATCATATACAAGGAAGTCCTAGAAAAAAACTGTAAATGTGTCATTCCACAGTTGCCATACAAAGCAAAAGCAAATAATCTTGTCCCGAGAAAGGTTGGGTACAGGCTAATCCCCCCCCCCCACAGGAAGTTGCTGAAGTGACAAGTGTACAGTTTCAACAACACTATGTTATTTGAGGAGAAAGTGTCCTGCAAAAACTCTCACATCTTAACAAAACCATCTTTGAAGCAAAATTGACTGCTGTTTTTAAACAAAGGGGCTTTAGGTGACAAAAGGTGATGTTCAAAAAGACTCAAAGTTCTCATTAAAATTTTCAACATCAATGATCTGAAAAAAACAGCTCTAAGTGTGAGCCCGAAGAGGAGGGTGCACTAATGTGGATCAGTTGGTTTCATAATGCTTGATTTATTCACGTGCAA
The DNA here is from genome assembly GCF_036373705.1 of Amia ocellicauda. Classification (NCBI taxonomy): domain Eukaryota; kingdom Metazoa; phylum Chordata; class Actinopteri; order Amiiformes; family Amiidae; genus Amia; species Amia ocellicauda. Next base: position 10,897,045 of record NC_089864.1, read on the forward strand.
TCTGTGAGGTTATCTTTGTTTTGACGAAGACATTATTATCTGTACCAGTAGTTATAATAACAAGAATATTAATAATAATACATTCCGTACTCAATTTCAGATAAAACTGGAGGATTTCACATTCTCTGTATTGTTCCTGTGTATTGATCTTCCATTAAATGAAGCATTCTTAGGTGTCTTGAATGAGTCAATGAGGTGCTTAATGATAAGGACCAGAACAGCACACCTATCAACAACCAAAGTGTCCAAAGCTGACAGAGTTATCCATCAGCGCCGTCTCCTAAGCCTACATGGAATGCAAAAAGTGGGAAAAAGCTATCATTAGCAAGAAACAAAGAACCGCAACAAAATAAAGTTGATGATCTGGAATTCAGAGATGGGCAATAGTCACGTATATCCAGCAGACCTTCAAAACTACACATTTCAATGCACTGCCACTCAAGTCAGATGTGATCTAACCAATTGTTTAGTACTTATATTTAAAGTAGTTGTCTTAGTAAGCAAAGTTTACCTGAATCAAGATTTTCCATTTATCAAACTATGAGAAAATTATTCCTTTAAGGAATTCCTTTAACTGAGTATCTCAGTTCCATTGCTTGCACAATGGGGTTTTAAATTGAAGAATGAAAGGAAAGAAAACATCTTCAAGTCCTTCACAATACAGGCATTTACAAGTTTCTCACTCTTGTTATACTTTAAATCTTGCCCAATTGCAATGTATGTTACACAGTTTCCTGCTTTGCACAGCCTTGTAAAAAGAAATAAAGCAAATGAACAATTTTACATGTCTGATTGAGGAAGCCATTTCCATTCTCTGGGGAAGGAGGTTGTTTTTCATAGGCCAGCTAACCAAATTAAAGTAAGAGTGTGAAGCAATAGAATAACTTTATATCCAGTTAATGTTTTCTCTTAAAATACACTAGCTTTTGTTTTACAAGTGATTTAAAGGAAACCACCGTATTCTGTTAGCAGAGCAATCTAACTTCCAGATTACTTCCTGGTTAGACTATTTCATACTTATTACTCCAGCAAAATTATTCCTGAAAAGGATTCCTGTGGAAAGTGGTCATTGGGTAGCTGAAGGGTCTTGTACAAATTACTTTCACACATTTGCTTTACAAATGGTTCTGAGCTTTAAATAATTATAATTTCCCCCATTAAACTCCATTAAATAAGATGTAAAAACTCTTTCCAGGAGCTATCAACTTAGTTTTCAAAATGTCACAAATTGGGGATATCACAACATCCTTAATTAATAAATGAATCATTTGTAAAGGAAAGTCTCCAGGAGGGGTGAGTGTACAGTGTGGGGTATAGTATAATATTCTGAAATGAGTTACACAGTTGTAACAGTGAGTCAAAGTGACAGTAAGAAGCTCAGCTCTAAGAAGGGGAATAGAGATTAGTGTCTACTACAGATGCCCTATTCAATACCTCCATGACTTTAAGAATGTTTGCCTTGGCACTTACACTTCAGGAATCTTGTTCAATGCTAAAGGTTTGCTTGTCTCTAACTCTGTGCAGTTTGGCCAAGCTAGATTTATATGTATGGCTGAAATTTACATTTACATATGATTTAAACAACCCACCTTAAAAAGACTCTTACTCTTACTTATTTGCATGGCTTTCAGCAGACAATACGCACCATGACACAAGACACTGGCTGTAATTACACCCCCTCACACCCCCGTGCTTGTACAAAATTAACAAGTATTGACAAATATAGCTCCAGGAGAAAAAGCCTTAATTATAAAATGCATTTCTCAGCGGGGTGCCGAAACTACCCCTCCTGTTGCTCCCATTCATTCAAAAGAGCTTTTATGGGAATGACCGGATTAATCTTCTCCCTTTTTTTACACGCAAAAAGGATATAAATTATTTCTATCCAGCCACGGCCAGTAGTGATAAATGGTTTGCTTGTGTACATCTCACAGGATTATTTACAGTTCCTTTTTTTCCCCATGTCATTTGCGGAAGTCGTAAATTAGCCAAAAGATTGTTGGGGAGAACAACTTACTTCTATGGGCATAAGAAAAATGATTCTGGGCTTCGTGTTGCACTAAACAAAGTAAAAAGATAATGTTTTTTTAAGTTTCCACTGGTTACACAGACTCATCTCTTTTGGTTGCCAGGCAACATCTTGAGAAATCTAGGGTTTGTTTCCTTTATTTGGTTACACAATTTTAATTGCACAAACAAATCACAGAAGAGAAAAAATCTAAAATAATATGCCATTCAAAAAGTGATCTGAGAATACATCAATCTGAAGTGTGTGACAATTCAAATTTCTCAAAGACAAGGGGGATCTACTACATCAATCATCGCCTTCACAAAAGGAGCAAAAGAGAAAGATTTACACACATTGCAAAGGAACAGTAGTGAATTAAATCCAAACAGATTTTTATCTTGTATCTAATGTTTGGGGAATATTGTCACCTTATTTTTGTGACATCATAAAGAAATGTAAAATAACAACAATCAAAACAGATGTATGTATACTGATGGGCACTTTTAAAGGAATATACCCTTACTAATTTAATCACTAAGAGGGAATTTTATATCAAATGTTTGACAGCCTCTAAGTTAGAACTCTCAATGCTGTGTAGTCAGTCTGTATGCATCTCCCCTCTCTGTTGTCTTTTCTCTGCCACCTTATAACATGAGCAGCAGCCCTGCTCTGGCTCGCCCTTGAGGCTGTCAGAGGGTCTGTGGCCAGTCTTGTGACTCCACTCTTCAGTTATAGCGGCAGTCTGGTATGCGAGGAATGCTGGACGAGGTGGACGCCACAGTCTGAGCGGCACAATTTATGGCTCATGAACAACTGGATTAGCAGTCCTAAAAACCTCATATCTTGGTTCTGCGTGGCTGCACAGATCTGAGATACCAGTTCTCTAAACTCTTCCTAAACTCTTCCCCTCTGATTTTCCTTTTTTCCATCTTCTTTCTCCCAAGCCATTCATGTTTGGAGTTGAATGCATCGCTTTGAATTTGTCATCACAATCTAAAATGTCTGAAGCACTGTCTACCCGTTGAAAGAAGTCACAGATGATCCCTGCCCAGCAATCTCATCGCTCACATATGGCACTCACCTTGACCCGTGCAAGCTGAGTGTTACAGCCATACATTAACAATATCTCTGTCTTGAGAGGAGATTAGCTCTACTGCACCAAGATGAGTCAGTAACATATACCCTAAGGTCAAAAGTTGATGCCCTAAGGACATAAAATGATTAAAGTCTTTTCCTTTTCTTTTTTCTGGGGGGGAAGTGTGTGTGTGCGTGTTTGTATGAGTGTAGAGACTTTGCACTTTTTAACGGCGCTTGAGAGACACAGATAATAGCTTTTTTTGGACCCATCTTCAATCCTTGGCAGGTTTCAAAAGGGAATAAATGATTGCTGGCTTCATCAACTGGACAGACTAAACGACAGGCCCGAGTACTCCTGCTTTACATATGATGCCAAATTGTAAAGGCTACATATGGCTTTAAGCAAGGCAAACATAAAGAAATATATTTCATCCTGACAATCTCGGTTCCTACAATAATACTTGCTTTGGAAATCAATGCTCATAATGAAGTGTGCACTTATTTTTAAGGTAGATTCTTTAACCCCAAATCTCAGGCAACATTCTTAAATGCATGAAGTATATCAGCAGCAGTTGGGGGATATAATTTAAGGAGAAATTATATTGTGAGCCGAACATAACAGGAAAGTATCAGTGATTTACACTTTTTCCCTGAAAGGTTAAGGGTCACTTTACTGTATCGTAGATATCTCAGTGTAACTCACATGCTTTTTTGATTTGTTCCTCTCCCTTGAGTTCTCCATTGTGAATTTCAGACGTGTACTTTTACTTTTCATTTTTTTGAAAGACACAGTTGCCAGAGACTATTATCTGTCAGTTGTACCATGGGAAAACTAGCCAATTTTTTTGACATGTTTTATCTGTTGGAAGGGATTCATTGCTTCTTGCTTTGCTGCATGGGTCATAAAGAGGTATGTGGGTTAACTAGACTAAATAGGGCCAGGAGCCTGTATGCAACTGAAATAATTGTATTTTTGCTGTATAGTAATTTTGTATTAGCTTTTAACTGTCACTCCATTTTTGAAACTAATTATTGTCGACAGGTTCTTGGAGCCCTTGCTCAGATGACATGCCTTTTATTTATAAACCTTACATTTCGCTTCTAACACCACAATGTTCATAAAGGCCATAGCAGAGAATCCCATGCAACTTTTTCAACGGTTCTGACGAGATGCTTAACATACACCGATCAGCCATAACATTATGACCACCTGCCTAATATTGTGTTGGTCCCGCTTTTGACGCCAAAACAGCCCTGACCTGTCAAGGCTCCACTAGACCTCTGAAGGTGTGCTGTGGTATCTGGCACCAAGACGTTAGCAGCAGATCCTTTAAGTCCTGTAAGTTGTGAGGTGGGGCCTCCATGGATCGGACTTGTTTGTCCAGCACATCCCACAGATGCTCGATTGGATTGAGATCTTGGGAATTTGGAGGTCAAGTCAACACCTTGAACTCATGATTCATCAGACCAGGCCACCTTCTTCCATTGCTCTGTGGTCCAGTTCTGATGCTCACGTGCCCATTGTAGGTGCTTTTGGCAGTGGACAGGGGTCAGCATGGGCACCCTGACTGGACTGCGGCTACGCAGCCCCATACGCAACAAACTCTGATGCACTGTGTGTTCTGACACCTTTCTATCAGAACCAGCATTAACGTTTTCAGCAATTTGAGCTACAATAGCTTGTCTGTTGGATGGGACCACACGAGCCAGCCTTCACTCCCCACGTGCATCAATGAGCCTTGGCCACCCATGACCCTGTTGCCGGTTCACCGCTTTTCCTTCCTTGGACCACTTTTGATAGGTACTGACCACTGCAGACCGGGAACACCTCACAAGAGCTGCAGTTTTGGAGATGCTCTGACCCAGTCGTCTAGCCATCACAATTTGGCCCTTGTCAAAGTCACTTAGATCCTTACGCTTGCCCATTTTTCCTGCTTCTAACACATCAACTTTGAGGACAAAATGTTCACTTGCTGCCTAATATATCCCACCCACTGACAGAGATTATCAGTGTTATTCACTTCACCTGTCAGTGGTCATAATGTTATGGCTGATCGGTGTACGTAGTGAAAGAAGTAAATGGAAGCCTGTGCAACTCCAACTGTAAAACACAGTGATAGTAGCTTTAATATAAAGGGGTGTCTGGCATCTAGAAGCCCTGAAAAATTCTAACTTATTTATAAAGCCATTGAAAGTCAACATTCTTGTAATGGTTTGAAAAATAGCCTGTTTCCAAGAGGTAAGTATTTCATTATGTACAGGTTTGTGTCCAAGATCTTTTATGTTTAAAACATATCTACGGAAAACTTTCCTCTGCAAAGTTGAGATTATTTTTTCAGTATGAAATAGATAAGCATCTTGGACCAGCATAGTAGTTTAATACATAACTCTCTTGTATTATTTATTCATGTGTTTACATAATTGAAAATTTGCCCTTAAGTGCAAACCATTTTTTATATATTTCTTGTATATTCCACCAATCCATTATTCATTACTTCACTGTGATCTATTAGTTTCTGCTGTAAATGGATGAAGCTCGTCAATGACAGTGGGGATAGTTTTCCTGCATTTGGGGAAATGTTCTATTACATGATTAGATGTATCCTCTATTTGGTTTTCTTAAAGTGGTTTTGTTATGTTTTTGCTTTGACTAAACAAGGAACTTGCACTTTATTATGTGGGGGATGTACATACATACAGTAGTCTTATGCATTGTGTCACTTGTATCCCTAACAATGTCTAATTAGCTTTAAATACTGAAATGGTGGCAGCAATAACTCTTAGAACTGAAATAGATTTAGATTTAAAATCCCAAAGCTTGTTTTTTCAATATAAAATCTATAAAACAATGTACAAATGCTAGAATACACTGTATAAAACAAACTGTAATCCCAAAACCAAACAATAAAACCCCAACAAACAACGAATAACCATCTAGCGCTGTTGCTTCTATAATAAAAAACTACAACTGAAATCCAGAACTGTAAGAGTTGAAGCTCAGGCATTACATCATAAGAATTTACAAGGTGTACTGTCTGGATCCTCGCTTGCAACCGAAATCCACCGGATACTGACCAGTGCTTTACAGATTTCCTTCTTTGTCTCATTATCCCTCAGGGACAGATTCCATTCAAGCAGGAGTTTTAACGTTCTGAAAAATGCATCATGAAAAATACTCAGGAAATTTAGTGCACACTCCTTTATGTCATATATTTTGGAAATGATTTGATCAGTATTTCGGAGGTTTACTGTTCTCATGAGATTTAATGAATCTTTCACCTTTTATAGTTCTTCCATGTTCTCTCTGTTGTTTTAAAAAAAACAAATCCTCACAAGGAGCTAAAACAATATCTGAATCTGTACTAAGTTCACGAAGTTGTTAAGAACAAATTATTTTTGTTTACTTTTATCTAAGCTCCATTTAGTGTTATTTATGTAAAATTATACCTTCTTAGGATAAGAAGGATAGCTATACATTCCCCTTGTTTCTACAGGTGTCTACAATTAAACTGTATGTGCAGTACTAAGTGTATCGTTAATTAATTAAATCACTATAATGTATCAACTTGGATTATGTACTTATGTAGACTATTTAAATTAGACTCCACAAAACAGTAATGCTGATTTTGGAGTCAATTTGTGTTAGATACCATGTCTGCATGCTATCATACGTCTCTTGTTCTCACCAGATGCACCTACATCATTTCTCACATTCTGCTTAACACGTTTACTGTTCAGACTACACTGTATTCAGGTTTGCTTTGTTTATCTCCTTTATTTGTACACCCACTCAGATTCTGTCAGAATTTAAATGTATTCTGTATTCCGTTGCTACATGTAACCTCTTATAGTGATACTGTTATACAACGACAACAGTAATTATAATGAAAGCACTATTAATGGAAACTGCCCTGCTCCATAACATGTCCCAGTCCAATGAGTATTTGACATATGCGTAAACCTAGTTATAGTTGGACCATCGCTGCACCCGCACGTCTTGCCGAGCCGTTAAAAGATGGAGGACACACAAGTATGTAAACAAGATTTTTCACTTTTTAACTTAGGGCACATTTAGAGGTAACAGTCTATTGAGAAGCAGTCGCATTCTTGGTAACTAAAATCCCTACATTCTTGCTGTAATAGTAACATGTCTCTTAGAAATTGTAAGAATGTGGATGTTTTTACGATGAAAATACAAATGCTATGCCAATTATATTTGGGCCAGGCATGTAGGGTATACATACTACTACACAACTGTGGAATTGAAAACATTTCAAGTATAACTGAACCAGACAGTCTGTCTCTGCGAGTTGCTGCAAGCCATCTCGTTAACGGAAGTGCTCTCAAGGAATCCTCAACATAGGCACCAAGAAATGACCCCAAAATAGTGGTTGCAGTAGGAAAGACTCAAGTACTGTGGTTATCAAAACCAATAAGCTCTCTTTGACTGTGAAATGGGGAAATGGCACAAATTTGAAATCAGTCAGAACAAAGTGCTGTCTTTGGGAATGCCCGGGTCACATTCAGAGCATGGAAAACCATTTAGTGATCTTGTAGGCATAAGTGTCATTGTGGAATTAGGTATGATTTATGTTCCAGGAAAGGAAATATATATTATTTTACTCATCAGGGCAATCCAGTGAAAGGACGTCGGCATACCTTGACCACATGTGTCACAATAATGGCGCGTTATGCTCAGCAGGGGAATGAGTTTTTGTGATTTATAAGATTAGAGAGGAATTTTCCAACAGCTATATCAGAAGTTGTTGAAAAAGCATGAAAGACCATTCTTGGCATGAGAATGAAGGGATAATTTTTCGGTAGGTACCCACTCTCTCAATATGACATTGGCAATTGATAAGCCCAGAACACCACCTTGGGAATCTACTGGAAGAAAGTGGATAGTTTTTAAGGCATTTTTATGAAAGGATGACAACAAAGAAGCACTGATTTTCTTTTTCCCAAGTGCTTTACAACAAAATAAATAAATGACAAATGTATAGAATTTTAAAAAGTTTTTGATCATATTTTAAGGTATTTAAACTGTATTCTGAGCTCAGTTTACACATGCTTGTCAAGTTGACAAACCTTCCTGAAAAAATGTAAGACATGTTCTTCAGATACATGGCTATGACCTCTAAATGTACACAACTCTGAGATTAAATTTACATTTGAATTTTTCTTCCTGCCCCAAGGCAAAATTTGAAATGCTATTTTTTCTCAACAGTAATCAACACTAATTAAACTTGCTTGCTAACCTACTTTCTCCTGTGCATCTAATGTTGCAAGCCTGTCTTTGAAATTAATTGAATCCTTGAAATAATGCATTTCTTACAGAATATTTTTTTGTATTATTAAATTGAAGTACATTGAAGTATTTCTGACAGCAAAATACTTGTTGCATATATATGTATAGTACTTTGTATATATATACAACTGTCCCCAAGACATTTAGAGATCATTTATTTGACCAATTGCAACATTATTGTGGCAGCAGAAATTTGGGAAATGGGAGGAGACTTGCCCTTGCTAAGAACAAGGTTTCTTAGTAACTCTCACAGTGTGCAAAATATTTTTTTGCTATCCATCAATGACAGTAGACAGCAGCATCCTGTTAAGAGTAGATGTACTGGATGTTATTGTGGGGCCGTAGAGACTCGTGTAACAAAGAATGGTCATAATAACATTTTCCCAAAGCTGTGTAATATCTGTATAATAATTAACCATTCTGCTTAGGCACTAATGTCTTGATCTTTGAAAATATATTTTTTTGGATGAATCGATTCTACAGGAAAACTAAGGAGAACTGCACACATAACATACATCCTAAAAGATGGATCTAAGCTTTAAGAGACACATAACTTGTGATGATGAACTGCACACTACAGAAAGTCAAGATAAAAGCTTGCAATGTTTCGTTTTTCAGTTGTAGAGTTCTTAAAATACTGGTGAAAGATAGTAAATGTCAACTCTCTGCCACTGAAAGGTTACTAATCCAACATCAAGGAAAAACAATCAAGGTAAAGGATGATTCTAGTAGATGCCTGGATTCAGACCTTTTATTATCAGCTTCAACCAGAAGTAGGAGTAAGGAGCCTAAATCTGGCAGCTGAAGCAGCTCACATTGCAGATGACAGATTCTGACTGGATATGGATGTGTGCCAGGCCTATAGTGTGTCAGAGCAATGTACACTGTGTACAAAAATCTGCAGCATTGCAGCTTCATGTAACACTGAGATATACAACTGCATTTACCACTGGTATAATAATATCAGATTTGTTAGAAAACAGATATACATATTGTCCCAAATCCATTGAATAAAAACACATTTAAAAACATTTATTCACTTTATAAACTCAGGTCAAGTTTATGGATATGTTGGACGTGTTTCTCGGGTGATGCTGGCCCTGTATGTTCAAGAAGCAAATGTCTTGTAAAATTTTAATGGACGCTACCTAATGCATATGATATACAGTGCAAATAAATCCCTGTTTTGGTGGCAATGATTAACAGGTTTTATAGGCACTCAGATGTGCCCATAACTAATTATATGGGGAGGACCTACAACCTTTCAGGTCTTTACAGGGTAGATTGATGCACCTGTCAGGAAATCAGGGATCAATTAAAACTCTAAACAGATAAAATGCAGCAAAAGATCAACATGTAATTTTATGAGAATTTAGTCTTCTTCCTTAATAAAACAATAATCTAGATGAAATAGAAACTTAAACACACAGTTGTATCAAAAATTACAATCTTGATGGGGGAGCTGTCTTTCTGAGGAAGAACCTTCCGAAAGACAAAAAGTTCAGCTTCAGTTTTGTAATTTGTTGGAAGTTACACAGGATCAAACAGAAATCCAGATCCAGACTATAATTACAAATATCTTACTACCCATTGTAGGACTCAAATTTAACACCACAGTTCACAAAATGTCCAGTGGTGGCAATGGAAATTTAAATGTCCATCTTTCACCATCTCAAGAATATGGGTAAAAGTCATTCCCATCATGCAGCTGGGAATATATAGTAACTGGAAGATAATTCTGTGTTGATCAGAGATTTTTTTATAAGATTCACGTACACAGTTTTCTAAATGCATTATGGTAATTTCCTTCCTGGAATCAAGAAAAAGTATGTCTTCAATATGCCCCTGTGGTTCATTCTCAAGCTGCACTAAAAAGGGGACAAAATTACTAATTTGAGCATCAGTAAATTAAAATGGAAATTTAAGAAAACTACCCTTAGCTGACTCTGCTGGAATTCGAATGAGCAGGAATGACAAATACAGCAATTAAACTTGCTGCCGGGTTTCCGAAAGTAAATATGAATGGAGTAACAAAGCTACAAAGAAACAAAGAACAGCCATTCTTTATTGTTTCATTTAGGTTTGGCATTATTAACATGTATATAAATAAATACTGGAGTGAGTTTTGCTCTGGAGAACAGGATTTGAAAGTCCTCATTTTAGTCATCATCTGTTTATGATTAAGGAGACATTACTCATAAGAAATTGGTGAAATGAATCTAAGACCACAGGGCAACCTTCAGACAAGGGTTTATGACGTAAATGTTTCTGAAGCAGTTGCAACAAGAACAATTTCCAGCTGACAAAAAATACAAGACTTTTCTTTTTTAATTAAATCTCTGTGCTTTAATGGATAATAACTAGCATAGAAAACTTTGTACAATATAGTACAATAGACTTCAAGAATGTATTTTGTCTGTAATTATATATTTCTTTTATGTCCCTCCACCCACTCAGCCCCAAATCGTTCTTACGCAGGATATGACGATGGTGTTGTGTGTGAATGTCTTTGACACCCCACATTTATGCTAATCTGATTTTAACTTGCTGTCTCAGTTCTGTCCCTATCAGGTCATTCTGCACATGACACCAAAAGCTTTTATCCCTTCGCAATTAGTTATGTCTGTTAAAATAATAGAAAAAATGTACTTGTCAAGGTTTTTGAATTATTTCCTGGCAGAGAATCATTCTTCATGACTGAGGAAGCTGTGCTTTCAATCCGCACAGCCAAGTTGTCCTCAGTGCTTTTCAGAAACCAGCACTCATCCATCTACAGGAAACAAACTGTTGAATCACAGGAGAAAGAAAACATCCTTTCCTGGCTGTATTAGTCACCAAAAAAGCAGATGTTTTTTTCGGGATCCAAAGTTAAAGGGGGGAAACGTTGCACATCTGTTTAAACTTCAATTCAAACCACCCGATTTCAGATAAAGTTAAGGGTCACCAGGTCTATGGTTGACACAGGCCTGTCTATGTGCCAAAATAACCCCTGAACATAGAGTTTTGGAGTGGCCACACATCAAAGCCCTTTTAAGTCAGCAGATATCTGTTTAACCTCATAAACAGAACCAGCCATACAATGGCAGAAACAGGTCATCATCAATGTTACACACACTCTTAAGCTGTGGAAAACTAAACTTACGGCAAAATCAATAGAAAGACTGAAAACCATACACTGGGATTTAACTAACTTCACACCTCATACTGACAGTACAGTGAGCTTGAGGAACAGAGACAGATGTACAGAGTAAGTATGAAATAATAGACACTAAATTATGGAATGATCATACTTCAGCTACGGACAGCAGTTATTTTTAGGGCTGCGAATAGAGCTATGTGACGCAGACAGATTTAGCTTTAGAACCTAATAACGAAATGCATCTTAAGTATTTTCCTTTCCCTTGCATGTATATATTCTGAAGATTTGCTGAAGAGTGGGGCGAAACAATTATATTTTGCCTAGAGTGTGTTTTACAGTATACAAAAAGCTATCACAAATATCCTATCCATTAGTCACAGATTTACACCACCCACATCAAGAAGATGGTGAATTACCGAGCAATGCTGCCTTAGCCTTCATTTGATGAAGGTTTACTGATCTTTTCGGACAGAACACCACGATTGATTAAACTACTTAACCCCACCCCCAACCGAGAAGGAAAGAATCCCACTCCATAATTCATACTCTATAACCCAAACAACCTAATGCACGGATGAAGCTTACTGGTCAAATTTCCACAGTAAAACAGTGGGGAGAACAAGTTTATCTTACGTAGACAGTTTTAAATGAATAATGAGTTTTCCTTGGAATACATACAGTCCAACTTGCACCAAAGGCGCCATTCTAATTAAATGTTATAAAAACATTTGATCTTCTAGACTCTGCCATATTTATTATATAGCAGTTTCCACATTAAGCATTCAATCAATATTATCGAAGAAAAGAGGAACAATCACCGTGTGAAAAAGTCGTGACATTCTTACTAATCTTCACATATATGAGATTAAAACAAATCTCCGTCACACAAAAGGACTAGAAAGCAACTTGCTTTAAGATTAACAGAATGTTATCAGGTATTCATACAGTATATTAATGATTTGTATTAATTGTTAATGTGAAACAATGCTGCTCTACCTATGGTATTCTATCCTTATTAAGTTCCTCATTAGACCTTCTGAGTGTTGTTAAGAAGTATTTACAACTTATTTACATTTACATTTAGAGCAGCGGAACCATGGTTCTAAATGCATTGCCTTCAGCTGCCTCAATAAATTAATTGTATGGGGTACACAGTAATCAATCACTTAAAAATACAAATTGATGTAATGTGGTTTATCAAGTGAATACAGCATTCTTAATTTTGTGATACAGATAAAGGTCCTTAGACATCTTTAGTAAGAACATAAGAACATAAGAAAGTTTACAAATGAGAGGAGGCCATTCGCCCCATTGTGCTAATTTGGTGTCCATTAATAACTAAGTGATCCAAGGATCCTATCCAGTCTATTTTTAAATGTTCCCAAATTGTCACTTCAACCACATCGCTGGGTTGTTTCAGATTGTGTCGACTCTCTGTGCGAAGAAGTGTCTCCTGTTTTCTGTCTTGAATGCCTTGAAGCCCAATTTCCATTTGTGTCCCCGGGTGCGTGTGTCCCTGCTGATCTGGAAAAGCTCCTCTGGGTTGATGTGGCCGATGCCTTTCATGATTTTGAAGACTTGGATCAAGTCCCCACGTAGTCTCCTCTGTTCCAGGGTGAAAAGGTTCAGTTCCCTCAGTCTCTCAGTAGGACATTCCCTTCAGACCTGGAATAAGTCTGGTTGCTCTCCTCTGAACTGCCTCTAGAGCAGCGATATCTTTCTTGAAGTGTGGAGCCCAGAACTGCACACAGCATCCAAATGAGCTCTAACTAGTGCATTGTACAGTCTGAACATCACTGCCCTTGTTCTCAATTCTACACTTTTGACAATATACCCTAACATTCGGTTTGCCTTTTTTATTGCTTCCCCACATTGTTTGGATGGAGAAAGTGAGGAGTCCACATAGACTCCTAGGTCTTTCTCATGCGTTACTTCATCTAGTTCTATTCCTCCCATAGTGTAATTATAGTGGACATTTTATTGCCTGCATGTAATATCTTGCACTTGTCCACATCGAATTTCATATGCCAGGTGTCGGCCCACAACTGAATATTATCTAAGTCCCTTTGAATAGCCTGTGCTGCCGAGATTGTATCTGCTGAGCCACCTATTTTAGTATGATCTGTAAATTTGACAAATTTCCTAACTATCCCGAGTCCAGATCATGAATATAGATTAGAAAAAGCAAAGGCCCTAGTACTGATCCCTGTGGAACTCCACTAACAACCTCACTCCAGTTAGAAGCGACTCCTCTAATCGACACCCTCTGTTTCCTATACATCAACCAGTTCATAATCCATCTACTTACATTACCCTGAATGCCTACAGCTTCCAATTTGAGGATCAGTCTTTGGTGTGGAACCTTATCAAAAGCTTTTTGAAAATCTAAGTATATCATATCATATCATTTGCTTTCACATGATCTACAGCTGCAGTTCCAATTCTAATAGATTAGTGAGACATGATCTGCCTTGTCTAAACCCATGTTGACTATCTCCATGAATATGATTTTCATTAAGATGCTCCTCTATTTTCTGTCTAATCATTTTTTCCAACATTTTACAAGTGATACAGGTGAGACTGATTGGTCTGTAATTTCCTGGTCAGTTTTGTCCTCTTTCTTGTGGATTGGTATGACATTTGCTGTCTTCCAGTCAGTTGGCACATCCCCTGTTCTAAGTGTCATTTGGAATAATTGACTTAGCGGCCTATAAATAATTTCCCTCATTTCTTTAAGTACTGTTGGAAATATCCCATCTGGCCCAGGTGATTTGTTTGTTTTTAATTCTGCTAGTCCCTTTAGTACCTCCTCCTCATTTATCCTGATCTCTCTTAGGGTTTGACTGGACTGGTTGTTAACCTGTGGCATGTTATCTGTTTTTTCCTTTGTAAAAACCTCTGTGAAATAGTCATTTAGAACACTTGCCACATCTTGTTCATTTTCCAAGATACTTCCATTGTTGCCCTTTATTTGTTTCACTTCCTCCTTTATTGACCTCTTGCTGTTGTAGTATTGAAAAAAGCTCTTTGCATTAGTTTTAGCTCCAAGAGTTATGTTTCTTTCTATTTCCTTCTTTGCTTTCCTGATCCCTTCCTTAAGATCTCTTTGTAGTTCAACATATTCTTTGTATTTTGTTTAGTCTCTATCCCTTTTGTGTGCGCTATACAACATCTTCTTTCTCTAGATTTTTTTGCATACTTCTATTAAACCTGTGTGCTCCAGTCTAACTAACTAACATTTCTCAGTCTGAGTGCTGCCTCATACCTTCAAGATTTGCTTTTCTAAAATTGTAGACCATTGTTTTAGACTTGGTCCTTGTTTTTTGAAAGAATGCCTCAAAGCTAACCATATTGTGATCACAATTTGCCATTGTTTCTCTAAATAGTGTCCCTCTGACTCTATCTTGGTCATTTGGAAAGATCAAGTCAATGCATGCCCTCTCCCTGGTTGGTTCCCTAACAAATTGAGTTAGAAAGCAGTCATTTACCATCTCAACTATTTCTATTTCTGCTTCTATAGTCCCCACTGGGCTTTCCCAGTCTTTGTTTGGGAAATTTAAATCCCCCATTATAACAGTCACATCCTTGCTACATGCAGTCCTGATTACACTGTACAATGCAACATCTTGCTGAATATCTGAGTTGGGTGGTCTGTAACACACTCCTACCACTAATCCTCCGGATCTCTTGTTCAAAAGCCCTAGTACAAGCCGTAGTCCTAGTACTTGTATAAGACTATAGATCCTATAGAGCTGTATTTTTCACGGTAATGGAATGAATTAAAACATATGTAATACTTCTATCACTGAGAAACAAACAAATATATATATATATATTGCTGTGGGTATCATTCAAATCCAGGAAATATAATTAATCTTCCAGTAAATTACATACATTTTGTGCCTACAGCATACAAATAATTTCATTTTTCAAGTTTATAAGAATACAAATTGAATTAATAGACATTAAAAGTCCTAGCTTATTGCACCATATCCTTTTTATGTTCACACTGGGGAAATGCCGTCCGGCTGAAAGTGACACTAAATAGGTAACCCACTGAAAATTAAATTGATTTTTCTCTAACATAAAAAAGGGTTCCCTGGCTGTGACAGCCCACTGCCATAAAGTCACATTGAGCAGCTGGGTCAGATGAACCTACACCAGATTAGCCTCTGTATGCAATCAATCTTATCCTCTTCTGCATGTGGTTTGGAAGTCCACAGGGGCACGCGAGAAAGCCTTCAGTCTCTGCAAAAGGTCAAGGGTAGGTGTTTAACTCGAAATGCCCACAAGCATGTGACATCTGAGATGGAAACTGCCAGTGTTTCACCCATAATAACACATTTTTTCAAAATAATTAATTTAAAAATGCTGTTGTTATCTGCAAAACATATATTGTGAACACTTATTTCTGACCCTAGGTGTAACATATGGATTTTGTTCTAAAGGGACACATTGGACAGTTTTAGTGTCTTCTCTGTCCAAGAGAAACTTGTGTTTACCTCATTTCTAATGTATTATGCTGCGAGTTTACGAAGAAGAGTTAAAGTTAAATACTGAAGGCATATTTCCTCTTTGGTTTAAAGACAAAGTTGTATCATATTTAGCTTTCTTTCATTTCATGGCCTGCTTTATATTTTGTGGGATCCTCTGTGGCACTCAAAAGCAATAGTATCACAGAGCACTGTGGAACCAAACTATCAAGAGCTTTAGACATGCATGACTTATATATCATGAACATTAAAAAAAAAACTAGAAAGGATTTGTAAAAATATATCAACTATATACATAAAACCATTTAAAAGGAATGATTCACAAAATATACCTTTCCAAAATCAAAATTCTGTAGTTCAACACAAAACCTATTGCTGATATTTGGCTTTTTAATAGCTTGTTCCTTTTCTGCCATTACTAAATTGAAGTGGACCACGCAGTCTCCATATGTTATGAAAAAAAAAAAAAAAAAACTTTGAGTCTAGTCTATAATGTACTGATTGTTTTAAAGACCCTGACCGATTGAAAGACATTTTGTACATATATTTTCAGATTCAGATTACTAACCAATGATTCTGAAAACATCTTAGTGCAACACAAACATTCTAGGATTAAAAAGGCTTCTCATGTAAAAGGTAAAAGGGGGTGAAGAGTCCAGACACAACTTCATTCAAAGACATCCACAAGATTAATTCAACTTGACTGCTGCCCTGGATTTATCAACACAAAGGGCAAACGGTGTAAAAATGGCCATAAAGCATTTGTTCAGCTGAGTGTGGGGCTTAGTGTACTTCCGTTCCAATGCTAAGCCCCACGTTGCATCAGCATGGTTGTTCTGTGTGAGATCACTTGACAATCATAACAAGCAAGCAATCAGGAGTACCGTCAGAACACAATATGAAACAGACTTGATGCATGAACCCTGACCACTCATCAATATCATTGCAGTTTGAAATTTTGATTACGTTCTCTTTGGTAAGGATACTTCAGGGCTAAAATAAACTCTTCCATCTGGGAGAATGAATAAAACATCAGACAAAAGGGCACTCTGCCAGTATGATGAAAAATTCTCTTGGGAACACAATTATTTGAAGGCCATTAACCCCACCCTTTCTAGCTCACAGCTAGTTACGCTTTAAATTATAGAGCATGTTAAGCTATCTTTAAGAGCTAACTTGCTCGGCATTTACATGCTTTTAGAAGTTAAAATAATGCAAGTCAAGAACAGTGAAGCACCTACACTTTCATGGTTCCACAATCCAGGCATTGTTAATGCATGCAAGGCTGAGCTATTACTGCCAAAGAGGCCCAGAGTGCTTCTTATAATTACAGACATTAAGCCCTGCCTTTTTTTTCACCTTGAAATGATAATTTCCTAAATATATTCCCTTGAAAACGCACACTATCAAACATATTCAAATGATGCCTCGTTTTACAAGTTTGGCCTTAATACGGAAATTGCTTGAAGTTCCTAGGGCTAATTGACAAGAATTAGCATATAGTACATGAAACACAAAAGTTTTTACTGAAACTGAATTATTTATTATGTATGTTGGCTATTGCAGTTGTAATGTTAAGAGCGATTGTTACATGTTATTAAGTTACTTTGGTTAGTAACTCAAGACATACATAGAGGGATTAATAATAACTGGATGCTTTTTACATTTCTCAAAAATAACTGACTTAATAAATAAAAAACTTATGAAGAGAACAAATACATTTAAATGATTGAATGGGTGAATCTGGATCAAAGTTTTATCAAGTACAGCTAAAATAAATAAAATAGAAAGTTAATGAGATGCATCTTACTACCAGGCTTTCTAATCAGGCTCTGGTGCCTGTTTACCTAGGATCTATCTAAACTTACTCAATGAAGTTAATTAATCAAAAAAGTGAATTTGTAAATGTGCATCTGTTTCTTAAACTGTGTTGAGAGAGCTAATCGTGTAATTAATATATTCTATTGATATTTATTTCATTTTACCAGATGTAGTATTACTGAAAGGGAGATGTTGAATTAAATGCCAATGTTTCTTTTGATGTTAAGGCCACAGATAGGCTACAGTCCTAGACTACAGACGGGATGTGTAAAGGGACCAGATCTGGGCATTGGTTCAACTCGAATGTAACACTTTGCTGCGCCACTGTAGCCACAAGCTGACCTCTAGCCTCAGCTCTGGCATGAGGATCAAACTCAAGGAATTGAACTGATGTGGAAATGCCTGAAATCTTTGCTGGGGTCGCTGTGGCTGTGAAGGAGGGTTTGTGATCGTCACACTGACTGTAAGGATGCCAGGGACTGTTTGTGGTCTTGCTACTGTACTCAATATAAAAAAACAAACAAACTTGTGCCCAGTTTACAAGTTCATTTTCATATTAAAACTATTACTATTATGTATTTATTTAAGTATTTCTTAGCAGATGCCCTTTCCTAGGGTTATCACCAAATTATTTTCAAAGCATTACAAAGTACAATTAAATGAAATGCTGATGTCTTCTCGGGCGCCAAGAAGACACAAGATCTTATTTTTGATAATTCTGACTTCTTACCAGATGACTTAGCAGGAGGCAATGAGACCGACTTTCTGGCTGGACAAGGGAAATCTTTGAAGACTGATATTGATGCCAAACATGGGGCCCTTCTCACCTACAATGTAGCCCCATGTAATTTGTTACATACACACATACTTGTTCAATACGTCTCGCTAAAATGAGACAGTGTAATTGTAAGTGTAATTCCAGACAGACTGAAGGTGCAGTTTGTGACCGAGCTGCAAACTGAGGTAAATATGTAACAGAGACCACTACTAGCCAAAGAGGTCATGACTTTTGTGGCTATACAGTATACAGAAAACATCTTCCATTAAGAGAAGCACAAGACCTGACATACATGTAGGTTGTGACACTGAATCCCTAGCCTGACCCTGGAAGTCTCTGAAGCACAAGAACCACATGATTTCTACCTCCACTTAAACATTCTATAGACATTTTTAAATTGCTGTTGAAGTATGTATTGTTTCCGTTAGTTTGGTGGTGGGTTTGACAAGATTCAAACTGACTGCTGTTAACATTTTTCTAATACAATCTGTGTTATTAATGATGTGAGAAAGTTGCATGCAGCCCTACAAAATGTGACTTTCAGTTGAGTTCCTGCTGAAAAGGCTGTTGACACATCATACTGTGGTAGGAGTGTGTTACAGACCACCCAACCCAGATATTCAGAAAGATGTTGCATTGTACAGAGTAATCAGGACTGCATGTAACAAGGATGTGGCTGTTATAATGGGGGGATTTCAATTTCCCAAACATAGACTGGGAAAGCCTGGTTGGGCTACAGAAGCAGGAATGGAAATGCTTGAGATGGTAAATGACTGCTTTCAACTCAATTTGTCAGGGAACCAAACAGGGAGAGGGCATGCATTGATCTTTTCAAATGACCAAGATAGAGTCAGAGGAACACTAGTTATCTTTAAGACATTCTTTCAAAAAACAAGCACAAAGTCTAAAACAATGGTTTACAATTTTAGAAAAACAAACATTGAAGGTATGAGGCAGCATTTAGAAGAGTTAGACTGGATCAAATTAAACTTAGCAAATTGAGTACCAAAAAACATTGGCCAAAATGGTTTAATAGAAGTATGCAAAAAATATATAACGAGACAGAAAATGTTATATAGCGCATACAAAAGGGATGGAGACTAAAAAAATACAAAGAGTATGTGAAACTGCAAATTGATCTTAAGAAAGGGATCAGGAAAGCAAAGAAACTATAATAACTCTTGAAGCTAAAACTAATGCTAAGAGCTTTTTTCAATACTACAACAGCAAGAGGTACTAAAGGGAGTAGCAGAATTAAAACCAAATCACCTGGGCCATGAGGGATGAGTGAAATTATTTATAGGCCGCTAACTAAATATTCCAAATGACACTTAGAACAGGGGATGTGCCAACTGACTGGAAGACAGCAAATGTCATACCAATCCACAAGAAAGGGGACAAAACTGAGCCAGCAAATTACAGACCAATCAGTCTCACCTGCATCACCTGTAAAATGTTGGAAAAAAATATTAGACAGAAAACAGAGGAGCATCTTAATGAAAACCATATTCATGGAGATAGTCAACATGGGTTTAGACGAGGCAGATCATGTCTTTCTAATTTATTTGAACATGCAACTGCAGCTTGTAGATCATGTGAAAGCAAATTATATGATATATTTAGATTTTCAAAAAGCTTTTGATAAGGTTCCACACCAAAGACTGATCCTCAAATTGGAAGCTGTAGGCATTCAGGGTAATGTAAGTAGATGGATTATGAACTGGCTGATGTATAGGAAACAGAGGGTGTCGATTAGAGGAGTCGCTTCTAACTGGAGTGAGGTTGTTAGTGGAGTTCCACAGGGATCAGTACTAGGGCCTTTGCTTTTTCTAATCTATATTCATGATCTGGACTCGGGATAGTTAGGAAATTTGTCAAATTTACAGATCATACTAAAATAGGTGGCTCAGGTTATTCAAAGGGACTTAGATAATATTCAGTTGGCAAATGAAATTCAATGTGGACAAGTGTAAGGTATTACATGCAGGTAACAAAAATGTCCACTATAATTACACTATGGGATGAACAGAACTAGATGAAGTAAAGCATGAGAAATGGACTCCTCACTTTTTCCATCCATACAATGTGGGGAAGCAATAAAAAAGGCAAACAGGATGTTAGGGTATATTGTCAAAAGTGTAGAATTGAGAACAAGGGCAGTGATGTTCAGACTGTATAATGCACTAGTTAGAGCTCATTTGGATACTGTGTACAGTTCTGGGCTCCACACTTCAAGAAAGATATCGCTGCTCTAGAGGCAGTTCAGAGAAGAGCAACCAGACTTATTCCAGGTCCGAAGGGAATGTCCTACTGAGAGACTGAGGAACTGAACCTTTTCACCCTGGAACAGAGGAGACTACGTGGGGACTTGATCCAAGTCTTCAAAATCATGAAAGGCATCGACCACATCAAACCAGAGGAGCTTTTCCAGATCAGCAGGGACACACGGACCTGGGGAGACAAATGGAAATTGGGCTTCAAGACATTCAAGACAGAAAACAGGAGACACTTCTTCACACAGAGAGTTGTCACAATCTGAAACAAACTCCCCAGCGATGTGGTTGAAGCTGAAAATTTGGGAAAATTCAAAAATAGACTGGATAGGATCCTTGGATCTGGTTATTAATGGACACCAAACGACCACGATGGGTCGAATGGCCTCCTCTCATTTGTAAACTTTCTTATGTCCTTATGTGCATATGAATATGTGGTGATACAGACATCCTTAACCTATTGTCATTTAGAAAAGCAGCAACAGCACAACACTTTTTCACCCTAATTAGTTGAAAATGTCCACCCCATCCAGAACCTGCCCCCTCCTAAAAACCCAGGTGCAGTTGTGTCCCTCACCCACCCTCTGATGCCAGCACTGAACACGACTCTAAAACAGACTAAAATGCTTTGTTTTGGCTCCTCTAAAGCAAATTCCAAAGCAGGGAATCTTTATAGCAGTATTTAGCTGGGAATTCATGGCATACAGCTGGCAAGCTCACTTTTTTTTTTAAATAGCTAACATTCTGCACTCATTTAGTTGTTCCTGGAGGCATACATCGGACTAAAATGAGTGAAACCAAGTAAAACAGGTGTTCCTAATGATGTCTTTGAAGCCATTGAAGGATATGGAAAAACTCTTGAGCATCACTGTGAATTGCATGAAATTATACTACAAGCATGCACAATTACTTGCTGTTTAACAAAGCTTATAACTACCAGGAAATACACACTGTTTCAGTCTTTGGATATATGTTTCTAAAAATATTTTATAAGTCTATATAAAACTTTAGTTATATAACAAAATTGGTAGTCCCTTATTCCACGGAGGTTACTGAGAGTTCACATCATTTTAGATTCCAAATCCTCATCTATTAAATAATACAAAATATAGACATTTCAGATAATAAATGATACAGCGCAAGACACTACACAGCATAACAGCCTAATGTTGACATAATTGGTTTAGATATTGATATATCGGTTCCCTTTTACTGACATATGTCTGGAATAGTTCAGACATATTGCACAGTAATTATTTTTTAATAGAACACCAGAAAATGAAAGAATGATATAATAATATAGCATATGGTAGTAGATTGCTTGGGGCATACCACCATGCTTTCATTCCATTTTAAAATTACATTTTAAGTAATAAAGACAACTATAGGAAATTCTTTACATTCACCATAAAATGGACTATCACACAAATGTGCCTTAAATTAGTAGATAAGTGACCTTGTTGCAAAGTCAGGAAAGTACAATCCTTTTCATATGAGAAAAGCAATACTGAATCAGCCATTCAAAACAGGTGACAGGTCTCCTCCAGGTATTTCCAGAAAGGTAACAGTCAGGTTCTCTACATCACCTGTATGTACTGACGAGCATTCATCCCTTTGAGAGCCAACATGAGTATTCGAACAAAATGTTGTCTTTTGAATATAGTATTCCACAATCCAACTAGAACTAAACATTTAACATCCTCACGTAAAATATAATTATAATCATCTGATGTTATATTCAGAGATCATCACTTAATTCAAAGACAAAATCTGTCCTGTATATGACTGCAATCAGAATGTGTTCTGCTGATCTAGTCTTGCCCGCTACATCCTTCCTGCTCCTGCAACCATTTTTATGAAAACCTCAGGCATGTCATCCCACTTCAGGGCTCTAATTTGAAGACATCAGTCAAGTCTGCTGTCAGCCATAATCTACAAAGGCTAAACAGACGCATCTGTCATTGAATCTCATGCCTGTTAGGTGGAGAATATGTCTAATTGCCCTTAATCGAACCTCTTGAAAGCATCCATTTCCTCCGTGTGATATGGTGTCCTTGATGTGATCTAACTACGTTATTCATACAACTTCAACAAAACCTCTCTGGACTTGCAGTCTTGCAGTATAATGCGATATTCATTTTTTTTAATTGCTTCTCTAAGATGTCTAGATAACGACAGCGATGAATTTGCTGTCACACATCACCTAAATCTTTTCCCCGAATAGGGTGCTTCCCAGTTTGGTGCCTCAATATTTTACATTAATAACTAATATTTGTATTCACAACATGAAACTATTTACATATATTAATATTAAATAGAGTTTCCGTATCTTATCTAAATCTGCTTAGACTTTCTTATCTGCCTCAAGTGTGTTGACTGTGGCTCATAACTTTGTCATCAGAAAATGTAACAAGTTTACTGCTTATGCACAGGTCATTTGCATATATTAGCAAGATAAAAGAGCGAAGCATGGAATCCAGTAGGACTGTGCTTCCCCTGTTATACAGATTAACATACATGAGACATCTCAAACGTGCTTCTCAAATACATGTATGGTTAAAATACAATTGTTAAAGGTTAAACAATAATTAAAATAAAATAGTATTCAAAATAAAAAGAACTGAAGCTTCTCTAACAGTCACACTTCAGTTTGTTGAGATTACTTTGGTCTATTGTGTCGAATGCAGCTGAGAACTCGAACAGGACCCGACACCATGCACTGGCCACCTTTGTGCGGAGGGTCATGGACTAACCTGACCAGAGCTGGCTCCATATTAACTTGTACCCTGCAGGCAGACAGACAGCTGAAACGAGCTATTCAAATGCACCTTTGAACATGAAAACCAAAGGGAAATCGATGTCACTGTGAGTGCGCTAACCCTTCCTGCTATTTCAAGTCTATTACAGTTCAATGTATCCCGTTCAGATTTAAGCTAGGCTGCAGAAACATTCTTTGTGAATACAGAAACAGCAGAGTTTAAGCAGAATATGATTTCACTGGGCTCTAAACACTGGTCCCCCAGCAACCCCTTCAGCAACCTCACAACAGTTACAGCCACATGGTCCCTCTCTCCCCCTCGGAAGCACATGATCTTTCTGTGCCAGTCTGCTGATCCTAGATAAGACTCTACATCCTATGCAAACCCACTTCTAATCTGTTTAACTCCATGGAAGACCTTCACACTCAACGAGGGATGAGAGAGATACTGGTTTTCCCTTTCCTGACCTGAAGTATACTCTTCCTTCTAAACGGTTCTCCCTTCCACACACATTACACCATTAATAAAAAGTAAGTGTAATATGTAAGAGATGTAATAAATAAATGCCAACATACACAAATGACTAGTTATTTCAACCCCTGCCTCTTCAATAACAGAGTACCCGAAAACTCACGTCACTAATCAGGTGCATCTTTCTGCACTGAAAAGCACAATGGAAACAGTAGCACAATAGGGTCAACTGGGAGACAGGCAAGGCTAACACTTACACAGCGCCAGCCTGCAGGGGCTGGAGCAATTTTGCTGACAGTTTTCTCCCCTGCTAACACTGACCTTGCCAAGCCCAGCAGCATTATGTTTAATACTGTGCTACTAATAGAAATCTCTAGCCATGGTCAGCAAGAGGCACAGCCTAAATAAGTGATACAGTTGCAGGGCATATCCTATATCCTGTTTAACATGCCACTCAGAGTTTCACATGTATCTTGGGGATCTGCTACATTTATTAAAGTCATAGATGTTTTATTACATAAACCCTACATACCTTTTTAGAATACTCCATATAATGTATTTTAACTTATTGTAAACATTGATGCTATTTTTGTGAATGACTGGTTGCTCTGGGAATATATATATAT
This sequence comes from Amia ocellicauda, assembly GCF_036373705.1. Classification (NCBI taxonomy): domain Eukaryota; kingdom Metazoa; phylum Chordata; class Actinopteri; order Amiiformes; family Amiidae; genus Amia; species Amia ocellicauda. Next base: position 10,921,798 of record NC_089864.1, read on the forward strand.
AAAAAGAATCAGGAAATGCAATACAAATATTTCATTAATCAACCTAGAGGACTTCAGTACTGTAAAGAAGAGAAGTCGATGAAACTCAGGACATTTTTGTGCATCAACCATTGCAATTGTATGAATCATTATGAATTAAATCACCTTCCTAACACTGGACTTGTAATTCCATATGGTGAATTAAGTGAATACGTCTGATGGATAAGTGTGAAAAATATCCCTTGTTTCATAAGAACATATCACATTTCATGTCAGTTCAGATGTTATTTTGAAGTCTTCCCTACCTCATAACACCACAAGTACATTTTATTGATTTAAACAAAGGTTGTCACAGATTGCTGTCCAAACTTTAGTTCTTTTCAAATTTAAACAATGAAATGTACTTTTGGGGAAACGGTTTCATTGTGGGCTCATGCTGAGTTTATTAGATAACTTTCTGAACTCATATCTCTTGACTGAATGAGTGGATTTTACTGAAGTGCTGTCTTCAATTTAGAGTGTGTGCGTTCATGTGTGTGGGGGGGATTCTTGGCAAATAGAGTATTTGGGGCTAACAAGCAGAACACACACTTAAAAAAGTAGGTGGGTCAACGTTGTGTTTTAATCTGGCCCTTTGTGTGTATGCATGCGCATGTGCAATGAAGCCAACATACACTAGACACAGACATTGATGGCATAGGATCTAACCTAATTTTCCTGAAAATGTTCCCATGTACACACATCAAGTTTCATCTGATATAACTCTCAAAAGAATACAGAAACTGTGGTTGCTATGAAACATGAAACAGGGACTTCTATAATCCCACTCTGTGCATCTGGTTATGTGGTTTGTAGGTAAATTCAGGGGTTTCTAGGGAGATTTTTTAATGTCTGGCCAATAAGCATTGTTTATATAGGTAGAGTTATTGTAGAAATGTACAATAATTGCTCTAAAGAGGGCTGAATGGTCTTTCTACGTTTTGAAGAAATAAAAAAAATGGACTTAAATGGTTAATGGTTTCCCTCATTGGTAAATCCCATCAAATAACCCTTATTAACAGACTCACAAATCTCATTGCCGTTTTCCTCTACGCTAATGTAGATCATCATCTACTGCAGGATAAGTGCCCAATTCCCCGTTGAATTATATTTATATGGACAAAGGAGGCAACCACTCAATCAGGGTGTGAATATTGAGAGCAATATTATGGTCTCTGGCTTCTTCTTGAATTCACAATAAAAAGCCTTGACAATGAGTTACAATCAGCCTGGTAGCAGCGATCGTTTTTAATGATTAAGATTCTCCTTGATCTCAATTTTACATTTTATAGTGTTTTATATCTATGTCAATTGAATATTCACTGAATACGATGTAATTGTACAAATAATGTATTGACTGAACATGTTTTCATTTTGTTATTTTAAGTGTAATAGTGACATATAACTCAAATCATCACATTTCGATTGTTTGTGATATGATAATACTCCTTGAGTTGCTCGATTCCTGCCTATGTGAAGTTTTCCAGGAATGCAATACTCACATATCTCGAGAGATTACTGTATATGAAACCTTTAAACAGGAAAACCAAAATAACTTGTATGTTATAAGTGTCCCTTTTTTGCCTCTTTAAAAAGAGTTTTGGAAGAATATGACTACGTTTTAAGACAGCAGACAAGATTTGTGAACAACTGTGGTCATGCTACAGAAAGAAGGTAATGTTTTCTGAACCATAGCCAGGGGGCTTGGTTTTCCCAACTCTGCAGTGTGAATGTGTGGTCTGGTCTATAAAGTGGGAACATGCTCAGACTTTACAGAAGCTGCCAAGACTATGAAGACTATGAAACTAGTGAGGCTAGTGAGCAAGTATTCAAGCCAGATAACTTTAAATGTGAAACAAGTTCCAGAAAGTAATCATGCATGACTTGGAAGTGGAGTAAAATATTTTTTTTTTTTTTACTAAACCTTAAATCCATCAATTTACAATCCAAGTGGTTTTCATTTAGTTGAGATTCAAATCAAAAGCCTGTGTCGTTTTGCAAGTTCTGCGAGGGGGAAAAGCCAAGATAGGCTCACACATCTGAAATTACATTTACACTGCAGTAATGGAAATGACAATGTTTCATTTACTCTTTGATCATGTTCTATTAAATATAGTTTCTTCAAAATAATATTGTAACACTTCACAATTGATACCAACCTGGAAGATGGTCTTAAACTGAACATTTTGTCAAGAATGTACAAGGCCATTTATTAAATCACTGAGTCATGTGTCATAAATATATCACTACCAAAATAATCACAGCACGTTTAGTGCTGTTTGTCGGCAACACTTAATAACTTAATTAATTATGCTACGAATATGATTAGAAGGACAATATCCTAATCCTGAGCATTTTGTGATAATTGCCGTCTCTGCAAATCAAATTCAAGCAGTACAATTGAAAGATTTCAGTCCACAGACTATGAAAAAAGCCAAAGGTGTTCCACATTATGTAAGACTAGAGCAGAGTGACTATTCTTCTCTTCAGTACAATGCAAGAAAAGCACTTTCATAATTATTTCCCTGGTAATTGCAGAACAGGCACAAACAAGCTAGTCAAATTCACACCAATATTCACCTGTGGGATCTGGGGAGGAGACAGGACTGGCTGGTCATCTCAACGCAGAGTTTGCAAAAGGAGTTTGTTTTCAGATCACAACCCTTCAGCCAACTGATTTACATTTGTGGTGGAAGACATATCCAAATCCAAATCTTAGTCCTTGCATTTCTTAGCACTTTCAGGTCCAAGACAAATGCATACAACCAGCATTTTTTACTAATTGTTCCTTCAAGAGTGAAAGATTTTCCTCAGGAGTTCAAGAAGTAAAGAAAGTCAATTTATATTTTATTCCTTTCAAAATACAATAAAAATACAAATATTGCTCTATTGTAGAGCAGACTGGTGAGAACTGACAGCATAAATGACAATTCTAGAAAATGCAAGGTGTGAGAAGAATGGATTATCCACCCAAACTCGGAATTTCAAAGGAGTTTTCTCTGAAGGTTCTCAAAATAGTATTCTAATGCATACACAGTTCCCTAAAGCACCATGAGAATCCTGTTTTACTTGAATGAATTCAGATTGCTCATTCAATGTCCCTAATTAACATAAATTATATCAGATGAACAGTTTCATAGTTGTGAAGATATGCTTGATTTAACCACCACCTGTACAGTCAGCATAAGCATCTTCCCAGAATATATTGAACAACTCCATGAGAAAAGTAATCAGTAATCAGAAGGAAACGACAAAATGAAACCAAACAGAAAAACGAATTGAATGAAAGACAAACAATCATCTATGGTCATCATTTCTGTTGTGTCAATGCAGCAAATCCATCTGAGAATCAGGAGAATGTATCCAACATTTCTTCACTTATGGAAATCATTGAGTAAAATAAAGAAAAATAACTGAAAACATATCAAAAGTGTCAAATCGAATTGGAATGCCCGGACATGTTATTTAAGTAATGAATTTATCAGTTTGAACATATTCTCCTGAAAATAGGATGATACATGGTATTGAATAGCACTGAAGACACTAGTTTGCCCTCATAAGAATCATATACAGACTACACTCTTACCAATGGCATCAGTTTCTGTCAGATGAACATTCAGAAACACGCTGGCAACAAAAATCTCAGTGTCAGACAGGAACCTGACAAGTTTCTCCCCACTCTCCCCCACAGGTTGTTTTTTTCCGGGCCATCAGCGAATGAACATGGATGATGTGTGAAGTACTAACATATTCTACGTAAGTGACCCAGTTGGGGTAACACCTGCATGCGTCATCGTGCTTATGGTGCCGTTTGCGTATCTTGTACAGTTTTGTGTAGATTTAATCTGCCTTGTCAACTTGATTGAGGGAATCTGACTAAGAAGAAGGCGTTTTTAAGGCAAGGTGCTGAAGCAGTGGGGAGTGAGAAAGAGAGGATTTAAAGCAGTTGGCCTAAGTAATTATTCAGACCTAGTTTCATGGGAAAGGCTACATTTACATATTTTGGGCTGGATGCTAAAGAACAAACATGCAAATTCACAAACAGTATCTGGTCTGTCTATTTCATAATAGGACCTTTAAGCACTGTAAAACAACAACAGGAATGTCATTGATGCTAAAAATGAACCACTTCTAAACTAGCAGTAAGGTCAAGACAAGGTGTGGAGTTTCCAGGGGGACCGAATTAAAAAATGTATTTTTAGCTTTGGATGCTTTTTAAACACAATTTCTTACAAAGACATTCAAGACAATATAATTTACAATCCATAACTATATTAAACTATGACCGAATACTGCATCATATTATATAAAGCAAATCAAAAAATGATTGATGCAAAGGGAGGTCTAATTGTGTAATGTACATAAGCTCAGTTTCTTGGTTTTATTGCCTAGGAAGGAGACCCCATATATATATATATATATCAAAGCCTTACTGCTCATCTAATGCATTACCCTTCTGTTTTTAAAACCTCAGGAAATTGAGGAACTAAGATACAGTGTTTGCTAATGCTTACATTTGGATTACACTGTAAATTACTATACAGTATGTTTTTGGGCCACTGGACATGGGTGGGCTGTGAAGCAACTGTATTCAAGACTGCCCAGCAGGGACTCCTGTCTTAGTCCTCATATTAGCAATCCTCATAATGCAATAATTTAATCCACCACTGTGGGGTAGGGGGATATTTTATTAAATGGCTTTGGGAATTTACAACCTTTGACCTGGTAAAACATGCACACTGCTTTACAAATCCAACATGTCTAATTATCAGCATGTGTGTGATGCAGAGAACTGAATGAATGGCTCGCGAACAAAGGAAGTCAAAAGGAGATGTCTGACTTCCCTCCCGAGAATCTTTTAGAAACAAGTTATTTAATTGAGTTCAAACCTCATTACAATCTGGTACCAAACACTGACTACAGTGTTGCTCTTCCAAGAATTTCACACTGAAACACAGCCAAGTTTATGCTGCTCTACAACATAATATATTCACTGCAGTTCAATCCTGCATGATACCTGTTGTTAATCCCATGGGTTGAGAAATATAACCCCATTTTCCCCAGAGAGATAGAGCGAGAATTTATCTTCTGTAATTTCTGTGTTTGAGTGGAAACTAAACTGTGGCAAGTAACAGAGACAGTTATACATCTTTTAGGATCTCCTGGGTGCTTTACACTCTCAGAAGAAATAACAGTTATATATACAGTAAGTGTGGGAATGGTGGAGACAGACAGAGTCAGTTTGAGAGAAACTGTAATTAAAAGTTGTAACTGCTAGAAACATGGTGTCCCCAGGGATCTGCCAGAAATAACATCAGAACATTAGACATTTTGCACGAACTGTATATTTTTTTCCTAGAATAGCTACTGGATTCACCACTTTTGAACATCCCAATCCACACACCGTAAGTCATATATATACTGAGAGTAATTACCTGGGAAGGGGCACAGGCAACCTACCTTGAAAGTTCAATGAAAACTACTAATAAACATGCAAATATTTCATAGTCATTAGCATAAAAGACTACATTATCACGTTAATAACATTGCCAGGAGTGTATTTTACAGTCTGTAAACATTTTAAAATGCTGCATTAGAAATAAAAGTAAATTTTTCTAAAACCCTGCCTAAATATTTTCTGTTTAAATTTCAATATTTACTAAAGTCATTGACACATCAAGAAAATTGATTAAATCCACTTTTTTATATCACAGACCATGAATTCACATCAGAAAGTATTCATTTGTATATAATGCACTGCCAGGAAATTGTAACCCACAAAGGCAGCCACAGTCCGCAGATTCCTGACTTGTCAAAGATTCCCATTTCCTGACGTTTTCAACAGGATTAGGGTTCTCCTAAATTATGTGCTGCGGCTAAAAGCAGCAAATTGTAAAAGTGCCAGTAAACACCAGATATTGAAAATGAACATTAATGAGCTGTGATTCAGTGCTGATAATGCAAAAAATTAAAACAAAGCAAAGTTCAATAAAATCAATTTCACTGTGGTTTTCAAACATGGACATGTCATCTAATTAATGAAAAACAGAATGCTTTCTCCTCTAAACAATACATTAACTTTTCTTAATATAGAATGTGTAGTCAAAGTGATTTTTTTTCTCCTTGTGATTAAATTCATGGTGCAATTTTCTTGTCTGCCTGTTCCTGGGTGTATCCTACATCATTTGGAAGGTTACTGGTTTAAACATAACACTCCCCTGTTAGAATTAACTGTTTATATTAATTAAAGTGAGACATTCCAATAATGACGTGCCTTGTTACATTATATGATTAAAGGCTTTTTTAGCATTTCATTAACTTTTGCAATGAAAGCCGATTAACTTGTTTTGAAAATAAAATCAAAGACTAAAATTGAACCCATTCCATAATATTCAACGTGACAGTTTAGCTTACGTCATATTGAACATGTATTAACTTTTTCAAAAATTTTACCAATTAGTTAGATAGAAAATATGAACAGCATATTGAATAGCAAAGGTAAATCATATATATAAATAATAATAAGTTACCTCAAACTCTCATGTCCCATCTGTACAAATGTACTTCTTACTTCCACCTGCTTGGTTTCACCTGATGCATGGTAGACAATGGTGGAGTTCACATGTGTGTTTTGACATTAATCAAGACAATTAACTTTGCTTTGTTTTACTGATCTTACCCGAGTGGTTTTTCACATCACTGATGGAGCTGGAAAGACAAATATGAGCATTTTTTATGAGTTAGGATTACAACACGATGTACAGTACTGAACAGTGCACAACAGACCCACAACAATATAGAGACCATAATGATAATAGGAAACAAACTAAAAAATAACAAATAACTTTCCACATTGACCTTAACATGAAATACACCATTGCTAACCATGAAACGTCCATCAGTAACTTACTTTACCTTAAAACCCACAATAAACTGACCAGTTATCTTGTACTTTTAAATGCGGTCAAGGATACTAACATATTGCCACATGCCACTATTTTATAACAAATAAGATTAAGGAGATCAGTTAAAAATTACTTAATAGATTCTATCCAGCTAAGTATTATACATTGAAAAAATATATTGAAGCAAATTTCTCTTTCTGTGATACCTGTGTTGTGATAGCTTTATATATTATTTGGAGTTGTCCCCATTAGCAAAAGTTTTGGAAGGATTTCTGCAAATTTGTTAATAAGCACATAAGTGATGTTTTTTTTTTGGCTTTTTAAATATGAACAGTTCAGATCTATGAAATTAAGAAAACGAAAGTAAGTGAATATTTCTTAACTTAATTAATCTTATTATTTTGGTAAAATTCCACATCCACAAATGCATAAATGTAGTCATACAAAACGTATTCATTATCTTTGCAAATTATGTCAGATGGTATAGCCAACGTATTTCAGCCTGCAACAATTCTAAAGCATAAGAACTCAAAATGTGTGTCTGTTCTTCTAGGTTTCTATGTACTTTTTGTATTGTAATAGACCCCTGGTGCTTTTTGTTATGGTTACTCTGTATTATTTTGCTTTGCATTAACACATTATAAAAAATGAATAAATAACCCTGTCCTTCTCTGTGGCCAAATTTGGATTCTTTTCTCCTGAGTTTTAAGGCCAGACGTGCATCATCACTTCACAAGTTAAAATCACTGCCTGTAAACTCCCCCTTTGAAATGTGGCTGTTATAATTAGGGATACATTCTCTGAAGTGAAATTAGTTTTTTGATTTCACAATGCAATGGAAAACAACTGAACTTAGCATATCAGGAAAGGAACGGAATGCAGTTGAGCAGCTCACTTCTGAAACATGTTTGTTTCATTAGTGTTTTTCACCAAGCTCATTGTTTTTCCCACATCTCTGGGGTCTCAAGAAAATTAATGAGCTTGGTGAGTCTCCTAATTGTTGCATTTTACCCTAAGGATGAGATGCTTCCCTAACTATCTCAGTGCTTTTGTGTAACAGTATCAGGGTGATTTACAAAAGGAGCGAAAAAAGAAGGTGGATGCAAAGTACATTCTAATTTGTGGTCACGTATCAACTCCTTTCAAAGGGTTTGTACAAAACGTATCATGTGTCCCTTTTCTTCACCTTTGGAACTATAAATAAACTAATTAATGTGTTATATCCTCTTCTGGGGGGAGCAAGACGGTCCCCCTAAAACTCGGAAGAGCTCCCTGCGTGTGCTGTAATCTGGCAGTGAGTTTAAGGGCTAGACCAAAGCAACATTTTGGAATAGCCACTAATTGTAAAGTACAAACCAGTATCCTATCACAATTTAATTTATTGTCAGAATCCACTTTCTGCTGTTTCTGTAGCTATAGGGTTTAAGTTTGTAATTTATGATTCATGGGTCGGTCAAAGTTTTGATTTGGAGCAGTTCTAAGTTAGGACATCAGCAAAGTGGGCTCACGGTGAATTTTTATATTGATTCATCTCTGAAATGAAAGCTCCATGACATGATGTAACAAACAAACACTGCATCATCTTAATACTAGTAAGGATTTTTTTTTCATGAAATAAGGTGCACACTTGTTAAAACAAAACAAACAATAACAACAAATATATACAGTACTGTGCAAAAGTTTTAGGGAGGTGTGAAAAATAAGAATGCTTTTAATAATAGACATGTTAATAGATTATATTTATCAATTAACTAAATGCAAAACAGCAATTCTTCTAGGTACACTTGCACAAAGTCAGGGATTTTGCAGACATAGAGTCAGGTCATCAATTCAATATGTAGGTTGAAACACAATCATTAACTGAAACAGAAACAGCTGTGTAGGAGGAATAAAACTGGGTGAGGAACAGCCAAACTTAGCTAACAAGGTGAGGTTGCTGAAGACAGTTTACTGTCAAAAGTCATACACCATGGCAAGACTGAGCACAGCAACAAGACACAAGGTAGTTATACTGCATCAGCAAGGTCTCTCCAAGGCAAAAAATTCAAGGCAGACAGGAGTTTCCAGATGTTCGGTCCAAGCTCTTTTGAAGAAGCACAAAGAAACGGGCAACGTTGAGGACCATAGACGCAGTGGTCGGCCAAGGAAACTTACTGCAGCAGATGAAAGACACATCATGCTTACTTCCCTTCGCAATCGGAAGATGTCCAGCAGTGCCATCAGCTCAGAATTGGCAGAAAACAGTGGGACCCTAGTACACCCATCTACTGTCTGGAGAAGTCTGGTCAGAAGTGGCCTTCATGGAAGACTTGTGGACAAAAAGCCATACCTCCGACGTGGCAACAAGGCCAAGCGACTCAACTATGTATGAAAACACAGGAACAAGGATGCAGAAAAATGGCAGCAGGTGCTCTGAACTGATGAGTCAAAATGTGAAATATTTGGAGTAGCAGAAGGCAGTTTGTTCGCCGAAGGGCTGGAGAGCGGTACACGAATGAGTGTCTGCAGGCAACAATGAAGCATGGTGGAGGTTCCTTGCAAGTTTGGGGCTGCATTTCTGCAAATGGAGTTGGGGATTTGGTCAGAATTAAAGGTCTCCTCAATGCTGAGAAGTACAGGCAGATATTTATCCATCATGCAATACCATCAGTGAGGCATCTGATTGGCCCCACATTTACTCTGCAGCATGACAACGACCCCAAACATACAGTGACAGTCATGAAGAACTATCTTCAGTGTAAAGAAGAACAAGGAGTCCTGGAAGTGATGGTATGGCCCCCACAGAGCCCTGATCTCAACATCATCGAGTCTGTCTGGGATTACATGCAGAGAGAGAAGCAACTGAGGCTGCCTAAATCCACAGAAGAACTGTGGTAAGTTCTCCAAGATGTTTGGACCCACCTACCTGCCGAGTTCCTTCAAAAACTGTGTGCAAGAATTGATGCTGTTTTGAAGGCAAAGGGTGGTCACACCAAATACTGATTTGATGTAGATTTTTCTTCTGTTCACTCACTTTGCATTTAGTTAATTGATAAATATAATCTATTAACATGTCTATTTTTTAAAGCATTCTTACTTTACAGCATTTTTTCACACCTGCCTAAAACTTTTGCACAGTACTGTATATTGGTTTCTCATTCTCTTCCTTTTATAAAATCATTTAAAATTGGTTTGAAGATCTATTACATATAGCAAGATGGTTTCATTAATTCAATTAGGTCTTCATGGTATTATTTTTAAAGGTCAGTCACAGGAAGAGCAATCTGTTTCCTGGCAAAATAAATTGGCTGTTCATTTGTATGTGTGAGTAATGGACAAGTCAGGATGTCGACACATGATTTGCCTAATTGCTAGAAATTGTTGAATTTTATTTAAACTGCTGGACTGGTATTATGTTTTTAATTAATTAACTTTATTTCTTTTAACAGCAGACAACCTTATCTAGGTGGACGTAAAATAATTTACAATAATATAAATTTGTTACAAGAAAATGCAGACTATCAGCGACTTGGCATAGGTATAAAGTTTGTGCAAACGTTTAGTCATATTTTAATAGCTAGAATGTCCTTTTAAAAATGTAGACTGAACACAATTAGTCAGTTCATTAATTAAATCACCTTTTGCAGGTACAAATGAACTCCTGGAAATGATTAAATGTAGGACAGATATGTTTTTAAGCACCTGCATAAACCTGTCAAATCACAAATAGCACCAACTGTTAACATGTTCATAAATCAAAATACATTAGTAAACCAGATGAGTATGACTTCATATTAAAACCTATGTAATGCTGCATAAACAATTGTTACATAACACTGGCATTAGTGTTTGAAAATCCTGTTTGTGGTGTTTTAATTTGGTCTGCATCATAATGTGCGTAATGGCATATGACAGCTAGAGCAGTTATGCCATATACAGGCGCCCCCCCCCCCCCCCCCCAAATACTAATAAATAAAACAAATGCCTTCCATTATACTTGCTGTGAGTGTGGGCAGGCTGAGCTGTTTATTTCAGACCGATATCATTTGAATATTCAGACTGCAATCTGTATGTGATCTGTGTCTGCAAAGGAGCAAACACTCGATTCATGGTCACACCCATTAACATTAAATAATCAGTGAGCTCACTCCCATTTAAGCTGTTATTTTAAAGACAGGTCAGCAAAGATTACATTAAATTTAAAATTGGTGCAGTGCTCTGTGAAATGAGCACTTTAAACCATTCAAAAGATTCCCTCTGTTTCCATGACTGTGCTGGAGCCAATGAGTCTTTCACAATTCAAGGGACTGGATAAAATAAAGCAATCTAGCAGGAGTATATCATAATAATAATAATAACAGTCATACCTAACACAGATGAGCTGCTGTCTTTCATTTTTATATCAGAGAAACCAGATTCCGAGTGTGTTGCAAGTGATAGGGTTGGGGGAAGTGGGTCTGTATAGCATGTGAAGGAGTGACTGTATCATAGGAATCCCACTGTTGCTTTTGACTACTATAAGTGTCTTATAAAGAGTTTAGGGATTATATAATAGTATGTGCACAAACATTTTATTTCTCGAGCATTTTATACAGCCTTGAAAGCATAAACAACTTCACACATGATGCGTACCACTGCATCTTAAGAGCTCATTTTCATACTTGCCGTTTGACCATAGTAAGCCCCCACTGTCAATCATCAAATATACCTCTTTATGATTCCTATTCTCCTCTCATGTGTAAACCAGCTCTGAGAAGCATGAGAACTAAAGCCCTTCAACCTTCTCTAGTCTTATTAATTCATCGCAGGCAGCTCTTTCTCGGCTTTCAGTTAAATCATTGTGTTTCTAATCCTCTTTAGCAAATGAAAATAACACCATGCTTCAGATATGAGTAGAGCATGCATAAACAGACTTCAGAGGCAAGATAAGCCCAGACTCTTCCCACCTGATTGTCACATGCTGATTGATCTACGTCAAAATAGCCCCTTAACGGCATTTGTATTTGGTTACTCACAGTTAATTCATTACCAACCAGATGGGACGTTGTACGGTAGGTCAAAAGACACCAATAACATTCAAGTTCAACCAGAGAAGGACATATGAACATAAGCTTTTTCTCTGATACTGTGTGAACATTTTTTATTGGTATTTCTTATTAACAAAAGTTAAGAGAGTATTTAGTGTTATTCCTTTGATGTCTCTACTGTAAAATAGCAGAACTCAGAACAATATCCATGTTACTAGTTATCAAGTTGTGGGACAGGAAACAGGAAAAAATTCTCAAATTCATGTTTAACTAGCTGTCTCTTCCCAGATGGGGATGTTTGGAAAGGCAAGGGCTACATTTCAAATTTCAAATTGATAAAACTAACAAGACACAGTTGGGTTAACAATGTCATGTGTTGTATAATGTTCATGCACAGAAAGACATGTTCTGCTTAAGACTAATGGCAATGAAAGTTGTGGCTAATATTTTCAATGTACGTGTTCTATAAACCCTGTCATGTGCCTTGCAGCATTAATACGTTTACTAATGCCAGGGTAGAATGGGTGCCTGATCGCATGTTTTTTTGCAGGCATGATAACACCTATAGTTACTAACATGTCATCTTACTTGGCCTATATTTTTAGAGGAGTTTCTGATTGTAAGGGACCACACAAATGCAGACTCGTTGTTCTCATTATCACCTTTTCTAAGGACTATTCCTGTTCCCTTTTTAACTGATTTAATAACTGCTATTATACAACAGCTACTAACCTACTTACTTTTTGCATACTACTTCCTAAACATAAATTATACTATTGCTATTCTTTCCCGGGTAATGAATAATTACTGGCATTTAAAATGGTAATTAGGCCCCTAACCAAGTAATATATTTAAAAGCACATTCTAATCCACTGTGTTTAGTCACACCTTGTAATCCTAATATGCTTTGGTACTGCCGTAAGATGACTGAACGTCAGCTGATGACAGAATGCATTGAACCTGACTATTCACACTAGTTGCACACATCCTGTAAGTCTCTATCTGTCATACTACAGCGTATCGGTCTGTTTTTATTTGAAAGACCGATGTGGAACTTGTTCCCTGTTCCCTGAAGTGACATTGTCCATTCCACAGAGTAGTGTTTTTAAATGTTTGTCAGTTGACAATTTCAGTTGCCTGAGAGCATACCTCGGTCAAAGTAAGAGGTTATGAGGTTAAATATACCACCAATATGGCATTTGTTTGACAAGAAAGATGATTCTTAACATATTGGTTCTGAATTGTAGGGATTTCTGCCTGTTGTGCATCTAAGCAATGCCAACAAGATGCATTTAATTGTTTTAACAGGTCTAGGTACCTTTCATACACAACTTAATCTGTTAAACAATCCTTTTGATACGTAGTTTTGTCAATTTTATGTACATACATCATCCTGGAGTTTTCAATACCCAGTATTATGCCTAATGAAATTACAACCTAATGCAACAAGCATACAGGCATAGCAATAGAAGTCTCTAAATCAAACAGATTATTTATTTTAATTGGTGGTGTTTTTTGATCCTTGATGTACTACATTATCAGATATCATTTGTAATATTTGTTAACTATTTTATTAAACCAACAAACAAACCACAACACAAACTCATTGTGCTCCATATTCAATATTAGGGGACAATACAGCAGCAGTGAAATTTTTTATGTAGTTTTTCTTAAGCTGGCAACTGGTTACAATAAGGAGAAGCTTTGTGGGGGAAACTGGGGAACTTCTGCTTCTGCTTTATGAAAACAGTCCAAAGACAGAAAGCCACAGTTCGCTCAAGCAAAATAATCCCTGTGTTTAATATGCTGACCCAGCATAGCAGCTCACAGAAGGAAGTCTTTTGGCACATTAGGGAAGATATGTTTATTTCTTATCATCCTCATGCAGCTTATTTATACTTCGGTATACTTTATTTTATTAATTTATTATAATTTCCTGAAGAAGAAAACACCCTGATACCCTGAATTGCTGACTGTTGAAAAAGTAAACAGTATAAATACATATTAGTGTGAACAGGAGGATTTTTTCCCCCAACAATAATTATAATTACAGTCAAGAAACTAGTTTTATGTTGATGGTGTCTGCCTTACAATAGTTTTAACAGGATGATTAATGAAAATGGAAACACAAAATAAAGTACCGCACTGTATTTTTAATAACTCCCCAGAAGTGCGTTTGCAGGCTTACTTAGTAAATTCACAAATGTTCACATTTTGTATAATGAAAAATTTAATAAAAACTTCAAAACCTTATGAGCATTTGAAACTTTTTTTGAACAGTTTTATAAAGGACAATATATATATATATATATATATATATATATATATATATATATATATATATATATATATATATATATATGTATATATTAAAAAAACAGCAGCATATAGGAGGTACAGAGCAAATGACAGCACGTAGATATCAAAATTAATACAGGACCCCTGTTGCCAAAGAAGCAATAAAATATCAAAGATGTGAAATAACATTAACTACTCGTGAAACAGCTGAAACACTTATCTCTATAACAATACAGAATATGAGTTTTGAAAAAGCTTGCCTCAACCGCTATGAGAACATGCATAATATCTACCCATGACGAACAGAAAGGGCTGACATTTCTCAGGACAATTCATGGCATCTGTATTGTGGAGAGAGATAACCTATGGTCTGCTTAACATCCCGTGCCTTTGCAGATAGAAGTTATCAGCTTAGACTCAAGACAGTGAACATACCCCAGCCACTGCAGATACAGCTGTATTAACACGAGGAGTTCGTCCACGTTTCATACTTTTCACAATTACTTACTGTCTGGGAAATAGAGCAGAGAAAACAAACACATTTCATCCAGTGTTTGGACAACCTCACTCAGACAGAGGTACAGGGACACTAATTTAAAACAGCTATTTTGGAACCACTAATTATGTTTTTTTTTTTTTAGCTCCCACTGATGTATTCTTAGCGTCTCACTGATGCACACTACCTCTAATCATGGACACAGTTGAACATCCTCTAAAATATGCTGTTAGGACAATTACTTTATTTTACGTTTCTCCAAAGATACAAACAGATAAAGAGTGACTTATCAGTCGACCACTCTAATTGCCACTGGTATCAGTCATGTCCACTAGGGTCTACTTAGTAACAAGGGCCCATCCTTCACAATTGTGCTGTGGTTCTGAGGTTGTGAATGTCATCTCCATTGTGAACAACCATGACCATTAGTCTGAGTAAAAGCAGAGTAAAAGCAGAGTAAAAATACTTACAGTAGTTATAGTAGGTACATTTTGCAAGAGTCAGGACCCTGGAGGAATGAAGGTATTAATACAGCCCTTTGACACCTAGTGACATTTATATTAAAGTTGTATGCATTACATACCAGAACATTCATAAATGTTTTCACAGATTTTTCTTTTATTTTAGAAAATTGCAAGATAATTACTTTCTTTAGATCAGTATTATTGCACCTGTGAATTTTACCTCATTAAATCTAATGTAATGCTGTATAATGGCAATCAAGTATTTACGGAGGAAACGTTATATTATGTTTGTGCCACAAACAAACACTGGCAAGAATAGAGTATATCTAATCTTATTTGGGTTGTTGTTATTCTTCTGAAATATGCAATAAACATTCAAAATGAGAGTTATCATAATTCCGTGCTTTTCTAACACAGCTAATTTACTTGTGGCTCATGTAACAAATACCTGGTGTGCGACAGATAAACAAAATAATTATATTTTGCTATGATTATATCGGGGCGGTGAGGGAACGCATTAAGCACATTAACGATGTTAAACAAAGCTTGTTTGCATTTCTTGGATGTCAGCATTCTTGGTGTGATTAAAATTTGCTTACTTGCATAAAGTTATTAAAAGAAAAAATCTATAGGGGGAATGGATTAGCCAAGCCAATGATCTATTATCTGTGATGAGCAAAAGTTAATCCACACATGAAAGTGCTTGGTGTCTCAGCTAACCGAGTGTGACAGGCATATAATGGATTCCCTAGAGCATCATCACCCAAAACTTACAAACCAATGTCATCTTTTGTCATATCCTGCTCTGTTAAGATTCTCTCTACATGGCTAAAATTTCAGCAGAAGCTGGAGGGAATTGAAAGCAAAGCTGGTATCTGGTTCTGGAACAAAGCCATCTATTTGTCTTGAAAGACCAAGATTAACTTGGCAACCAGCCTCCCTGTTTGTACAAGGCCTTCACTCTTGTTGTGCTTCAATAACATTTATTAAATTGGCACTCGCAAGAATGCCCAGGAAATATAACCAAAGTCTCTTACATTTGTTTAATCAGTCTGTGTGCGACTCTTGAAGATATGCACTTTTGATCTCACTCAGCTTGTGCACGGGAACCGGATCAATTATCCCTTAAACTAAATATACTTAAGTAGGATCATTCCTGTTCCATTTCTTACCCAGTGAAACTGCCAAGAATGGAAATATCTAAAATAGCAAATCATTAAATCAAATGCCAGATCTTGGGAAAAAGGAAATTTCCATTAAATGTGTCCAAGTTAAAGAAAAATTTGAAGTTCTCAATCAGCTTTGGGAAAGAAAACTCATTCATCCCTTGGTGAAAAAGCTGCACTTCTTACCACTGATGGCCTTAAATGCTTAAACTGTCTGTCTCCATGTCCCTCTAACATAAAATTGCTTTAACGTATTGAAATACGTTAACATAACCATGATGTTATTCAACCATTTCTTATTGGAAAGCATTAGCCACCTTATCCTGTGCAAAACACTGACAGATTTCTCAAGCTCCCTCCTACTGAAGATGTCCCAGGTCCAAAGACGTATTCAATCTGTCTCAGTAATCCATTTACTTAAAAGGAATGAAAAAAACAAGTTATTCACCTTAAAATTACATTTCAATTTCTGAATAACTTGACATGAGAAAACTATGGCAAGCCAAATGATCATTTAGAGATATCTCTAAATGCATTTAAAGATATCTTCAAATCGTTTGCAGATATCTCTAAATCATTTAAAGATATCTGCACATCATTTAGAGACATCTGCAAATAACATCCTGTTCATTTAGAGATACACTCACCTAAAGGATTATTAGGAACACCATACTAATACTGTGTTTGACCCCCTTTCGCCTTCAGAACTGCCTTAATTCTACGTGGCATTGATTCAACAAGGTGCTGAAAGCATTCTTTAGAAATGTTGGCCCATATTGATAGGATAGCATCTTGCAGTTGATGGAGATTTGTGGGATGCACATCCAGGGCACGAAGCTCCCGTTCCACCACATCCCAAAGATGCTCTATTGGGTTGAGATCTGGTGACTGTGGGGGCCAGTTTAGTACAGTGAACTCATTGTCATGTTCAAGAAACCAATTTGAAATGATTTGACCTTTGTGACATGGTGCATTATCCTGCTGGAAGTAGCCATCAGAGGATGGGTACATGGTGGTCATAAAGGGATGGACATGGTCAGAAACAATGCTCAGGTAGGCCGTGGCATTTAAACAATGCCCAATTGGCACTAAGGGGCCTAAAGTGTGCCAAGAAAACATCCCCCACACCATTACACCACCACCACCAGCCTGCACAGTGGTAACAAGGCATGATGGATCCATGTTCTCATTCTGTTTACGCCAAATTCTGACTCTACCATCTGAATGTCTCAACAGAAATCGAGACTCATCAGACCAGGCAACATTTTTCCAGTCTTCAACTGTCCAATTTTGGTGAGCTTGTGCAAACTGTAGCCTCTTTTTCCTATTTGTAGTGGAGATGAGTGGTACCCGGTGGGGTCTTCTGCTGTTGTAGCCCATCCGCCTCAAGGTTGTATGTGTTGTGGCTTCACAAATGCTTTGCCGCATACCTCGGTTGTAACGAGTGGTTATTTCAGTCAAAGTTGCTCTTCTATCAGCTTGAATCAGACGGCCCATTCTCCTCTGACCTCTAGCATCAACAAGGCATTTTTGCCCACAGGACTGCCGCATACTGGATGTTTTTCCCTTTTCACACCATTCTTTGTAAACCCTAGAAATGGTTGTGCGTGAAAATCCCAGTAACTGAGCAGATTGTGAAATACTCAGACCGGCCCGTCTGGCACCAACAACCATGCCACGCTCAAAATTGCTTAAATCACCTTTCTTTCCCATTCAGACATTCAGTTTGGAGTTCAGGAGATTGTCTTGACCAGGACCACACCCCTAAATGCATTGAAGCAACTGCCATGTGATTGGTTGGTTAGATAATTGCATTAATGAGAAATTGAACAGGTGTTCCTAATAATCCTTTAGGTGAGTGTATGTGCAAATCATTTCAAGATATCTTCAAATGACTTCCTGTATTTTGGCTGAGATTATCACTTCCTGTTTCCTTATTCAGTTACATAGAAATGAATGGACAAGTTAACAGGAAGTGATAATCTTGGGCTACATACAGGAAGTCAAATTTAAATGATTTAGAGATATCTGCAAATCATTTAGAGATATCTCTAAATGTACTTTTAAATGAGATATCTTTAAATTATTTGCAGATATCTCTAATTGATTTGCAGATATCTTTAAATGATTTAGAGATATCTCTAAATGATAATTTGGCTTGCCATAGAAAACAGGATAACATTTGAGAATCTTTTTCAATGTTTTACATTTGTAACATTTTATATATTACAAAGTACTATTAAGGTAAGAAAGCCTCTCTATCTCTTCTTTCCTAAGAGTTCAAATTGACACAATGTACCAAAAATAAATGCACACCTGATCCACAGTAATGTTAGCCCTTCAGCATTAGATGAAACATATAAGTCTTTTGGCCAACATCCATCTTTCTGCAAAGCAAAACAACCAAAATAAGTTTAGCTGTTGTTAGAAAATAAAACCTGAAGTGAGAGAAAATCAGCTTACAGCTCAACATAAATAAGGTTTTCATCTTAAATTCTGCCTAACAATACAATAAATCAGTCACAATAGGCACAAGAGTCTAAAGCAGATTATTTTCTATCAACTGCATACAGAAATGATCTATGTATAATATTGCTAATCGACATGTAAAGATTAACAGGTCAGAAATGATCCTTGATGTCTGATAGACGTAAACTTGTTTAATCTTGTCTTGGGTAGTATAAGGTACATTGATTTGCAGTGGAAGATCATTAAGTAACAAATAACATATGTTACCTTTATTGTGTTAGGCTGCTTTTGTGTCAATGTAGGTCAGCATGTCAAATGTGCATGTAGTAATCTGAAAAGAGTATGCATCACTTACCTTGCTCTGAATGGCCTTGGAGGCACTTCAAAACAAACATTTTGTCAAAGAGTGGAACTAAAGTAGGTAAATAAGCTCATAGGTTTATTATAATACATGTACTGCCACATTATATCTCAATCTCTGGGGGGTTACAATAGCTTGCAATAGGATAGAGTTACTGAGTCTACAACACTGATGTAGCCAGGAATGATTTTTCCACTGGGCTCGAGGATAACACGGAAATATAAACTAAAATTGTATATAAGAACATAAGAAAGTTTACAATCAAGAGGAGGCCAATAGACCCATCGTGCTCGTTTGGTGTCCATTAATAACCTATCCAGTCTATTTTTAAATGTTCCCAAATTTTCTGCTTCAACCACATCAGTGGGGAGTTTGTTCCAGATTGTGATGACTCTGTGTGAAGAAGAGTCTCCTGTTTTCTGTCTTGAATGCCTTGAAGCCCAATTTCCATTTGTGTCCTGGGTGCGTGTGTCCCTGCTGATCTGGAAAAGCTCCTCTGGTTTGATGTGGTCGATGCCTTTCATGATTTTGAAGACTTGGATCAAGTCCCCACGTAGTCTCCTCTGTTCCAGGGTGAAAAGGTTCAGGTCCCTCAGTCTCTCAGTAGGACATTCCCTTCAGACCTGGAATAAGTCTGGTTGCTCTCCTCTGAACTGCCTCTAGAGCAGCGATATCTTTCTAGAAAGTGTGGAGCCCAGAACTGTCCACAGTATCCAGATGAGCTCTAACTAGTGCATTGTACAGTCTGAACATCACTGCCTTTGAAAAAGCAAAAGGCCTAATACTGATCCCTGTGGAACTCCACTAAAAACCTCACTCCAGATTATTATAAGATTATAACATATATAAAAGCAGCAGGACTGGTTTAAAAACAATAACCAGTGGACATGAGGACACCATTAAGCCCTGGCACGCACAGTTTAAACTAGTCACAGGTTTCTCAAAAAGCACGAGAAACAAAAACACCTCAATGAGCTTCTCATGAGAAACATCAACCTGATTAACTTACAAAGGAAAATTTCTATAACAACTGCTCAACTGCCCATTAAGAGAAATCAACTTGACCGTAAATACCATAAACATGTTTAAGTGTTGCTCTATGACATCAAGTATTTGATTAATGTTAATAACAAATACAATTCCTTTTGATGTTTATTTCTCTCTGCTCCACCCTACTACATCACAAAGTGTTTTGGTTTATTGTTGAATAACACTGTCACAGTCCAGCGAATCTCACAGTTCCCTTTCAAATGACAACAATGACAGATTATTGAGGTGAATTGTGAGCATTGATGCTCTTGTTGCTTTTTTGATTCCATTCGTAGAAGAGAATCGCCGTTCCACACTGCAGGTTGTCATGGGAAGAGTTATCAGTGCTTTTAAAAGGGTCAAAAACTGTGATGAGTGATGTGTAACTTTTATATTTGACCACTTTTCGCTTCAGAACTGATTCCTCTCCGTTAAAGAGCTTAATTGCATCTCGATTTAACAGATTAAAAATGTTTCCCGGACCCTGACCCAGGGGGAGGTGACTTTGTCTGTAACGCTCGGATTTTGCCAGTGCAATGGTGTGTGTCTTACTCGATTAATGTTTTCGACAGCTCTGAGTCAAATGCTTCCAATCTTTAATAAAAACAGTTTTGGTGAACATGTCATTCTTAGAAACTGGAAAATGCCTGCACACTTTGCACTATGTGGGATAAACCCAAGGACAGTTGTACATTTCCTTACCTAATTCAACACTGGCCTGGGGACGAAAAGTAGTTGATATTTTCTTTGGATGTTGCTGGTAATTCATTGGGTACTGTATCCTCATTGATGGGTTATTGTTGTGTGCTCTTGTTCTAGTCACTGTCGTTTAAAATAATGAAACAAAGACTTTTGCATTGACACTGATAGGGTGGGCTTTAGTGGTAAATGGGTGGGCAATGGCCCAGAAGGAGAGGAGTAGGAGTATTTAGTATAGGTATGCTTACCTTTGATGTTTCTTGGCAATGTAGGGATTTTGCCAACCTCTCCAGCAGCAGAGGAATACATATATTGTTCATTGCACAATGGGGAATTGTGAAGAAGGATGCTGTCAGCAAGATTCACCTGTTAATATAAAGCTGAAGCTTTTATTGTAAGAATGAAAAGGATATGATTCAAGGTGTGAAACACTGAGCCAATGTGAGATTGCTTTGATCTCAGCCATTTCAGCTTTTGAGTAAATGTTCTCTACATCTGAAATTAATAAGAGAAAAAGCTGAACATGTGTAGGTATGTTCAACAAAACTGGCTGCCGGTGTTTGTTTCTGAAATTTGGCAAGTGCAGTGGGTAGGAATGCATGGGTAAAGCACTTTGATACCATATCTTGTGTCCAGGAAATTAAAGTCAGAGGTTGTACAGGAAGAAGGATGGATACAATCCATGCTAAGACCATATCTACAGTACGGAGAACAAATATTCACATAATTTAATTTTAATACCACAGCAGCTGTACTGAGCCATAGGTTGGCGCATAAAGAAAGAGAAATAAAGCAACAATGACATTCATTGTTGAAGCCAGAGGACGGCTCGGATGCCGTGATTCACACTGAGTGAAAGCATTTGACAGCTCTGACATCTTTTGAAGCCTTTGAACAAGACCAAACAATTGTTCACTTCTCAGAGGTGTGAAAGAGTTCCACAAGGGATCTCCATTGAAACTGAATGTGCATTTCAATGGTTGTAAATTAACTAGAAAGCTGTACTTTTAATACAAGACCTGTTCCTATCAAAACGCAATCATATTGTTTACTAAAAGAAGGCACATGCATCATTAGACCAATCCCACACCCAGCAACAAGCAGAAGTGAATCGTCAGTTCACTAACTTCCAAAACCTCCGTATGACATAGCTTCACATTTTGTGAATTTTGTAGTTTTAAAACTGACCCATACCTCTTGTTAAAACGTCCTTTAATATTTATATGCATTATTTTTGCAAGGTCAGAGCTGGACACCCGAGTTCGTAAGATTTAGATTGCTCATCATCGCCAAGGTCCGCAAAGGGTCCACACATACAAGGACAAGGACTACACATACAAAGCACAGAAATGTCAAAAACGTGAATACTATTGTGAGTGTATACAAAAAGTCCCATGCAGAATGATAAAAGTAATTGAAACAGCCTAAGTATGCATGGTCGCTCTCTGCAGCAATTAACCCATTTCCTTTCATGGACAGAGCTAGCAAAACTAATGTCCTACATGACAGTTGTTTGAGAATAGCAAGCCAAACAATTTATACTTTTGCGAACACTGGCAATGGAAAATTACATTAATTTCCTGTAAGTTTGAATATGTTTGTATTTTGTTTGTCTCCTTCTATGAATTCAATTGTATAGCCTGAAAAAAGGAACAGTTAATGCTGAAACTTTGAAAGTAAAAATCTGCAGCTCACATTTCGGGCCTCAGTCAGGATTGGAAACTGTGACGTATATAGGCCAGCCATTTTACAACAATTTGAGGTAATGAGAAAAACAGGTGCCCATTCTGGTTTCATGCAAAGAAATGCTGTAAATAAAGTTATTGTGGAAGTTTCATTCATTGGTTGCTTTCATTTATACATACTGTCATCTTTTGATATTTATTTCTATGGACCTGAACATGAATAGGCAGAAAGTATATGATATTATTGGAGTCATTTCCAGTGCTGTTACACAAACTGTTACCATAGAAACGTCACACTTTGGAGTGGGTGGGAGTTCATATCATCTGCATTTTCTGTTACTTAATTTCTTTATTTTTCCGTTTCTTGTCATACTGGGTTCTGTGTGAAATGCTGTTGCTGGTTGTGCGTACATGATTAGTCATGCTAATTTATCTTTTCAGCACAAATAACTTCTATAATCTGAAAGGCTTCTTAAAGCTGAAAGAGAACAAAATAAATTAGCACTCAAGTTCTGCATTAACAGCTTTCAATAGAAATAAAGACAATTCACTACACTAGTTTCTTTCAACTCAAGAGCTCATAGCAGGATTATTTCCAAATACTAAGTGTTATAAAGTTTCAGGAATTATTAAATTAATTAATAAATGGGATTAATGGGTAGGCAATTGCCATGTCAATCTCACGCTATTGCAGTGGTGTAACAAGAATGTAATTTCTGCGTTGAATGGAACATTCAGCTAATCAGTAAAAAAACTTCTGAAAAAAGGCTTCTGAAAATAAGGATTATCCATAATCCAAACCTGTGAGTAAGGTTTGTAACCTAATGGTAAAATCCCTATAACCACCTCCTGGCTAAACCACTGCTGTAGTTTAATGGGTGTTTTGCAGAGCGGGTTAATACAAATGGCATATAAGATGATTTATAGTGGAGGTATGTTTTCTATATAACTCCCATTGCTGGAAGTACAGCAGCACTACCCCATCATAAATATAAAAGTAAACAATACAAAATAGGCCAAAGATCTTCTAAAAATAATACATCTTCAGGTATCTGTACACTATCACTTTCCTTTCTGTGAAGACAGATAATTCATTCCTATTTATTTTTTAAAGTCCCCCAGTGAAAGAAAAGGCCAAGTATAGTACATGGATTTTACATAATATAAATGTATGATATACTGAGAGAACAACTCACAAGGCTTCTTCCAAATAGTTATTACTAATATATAAATGGTTAATTAATAATACTTGTAATAACAAGTCAGTGAGAATTTGTGTACTTTTAGTTTTCTCTTCTTTTTTTCTAGGGGTTCCATTTACATGTACATTTAGATATATAAACATACATGTAACCCCAGACAAGTTCAAATAAGCCCACATAGGATCTGTAATGTAATTCAAAGACATCCATTCAGTGAATGTAGGATCATTTTGGAATATATGACATTATTACATTACATTTAAAACATAAGGTTCCCAGTTTGCACTAATTAAGAAGTGAAACATATTTTCCTTTGTTTTCACTTCACAATTTCCTATTTCTAACAGTTCCTGGTCCATAAAGACAGGGACAAATAATTAGTAAAGAGTGAATTACAAATTGTATTGTTAATTGTACATAACCAAAGGGCATCTAATTGAATGTTCCTCATTCCTGAAACACAAACCCTTGATTTTCTTTACAGAAAGGTCACAAGCTGCACATGTATAACACTTGCTGAAACTAGACTTTGTTTCTCTAGATTAGATTTCCAGTTATGTTATCAAAGATGCAATTTGCCACAGAGCCCGGGAAAAATACTGTGACACAGAGTGCACTGTATTATACATCAAGTCGAATTATATATCTCATGATTTAATTTATAACTACTCTCTCAAAACACTTATAGGAATGTTTGAAACACTAGCTTGCCTTTTCAGTGCAAGGTTTCACTCCTGCGCTATATTCATTTAAATAAGTTGCGTAAATCTGATTAGTAAGTCACAACGTTAGCAAAGAAAACCAAAAATAAAAGCAGCTGAGACACAGATACAGTAATTTCTGAAACAATTTGTATGTATACCTCCAGTGAGAAAATACGACTTTGTTACTGTTGTTTCTTGTACAGAAACTTGCTTTCATGTCTCATCATGTTGAGTTAATGTATTAACCAAACAATACATATTTGATTAAAAATGTTCATGTGGGCAAATAGTTAAAGCAAAGTAAATGCATCAAAATTATAAATATTATACACTACAATCCTATAACAGATTGCAAAGCAGAGAGATGAATCATTGAGTCTACTGCACAGATATAAAATTACATGGTCAATTGATATGATGATCTATCTGAAGTAACTGAAAATAGTTTATCTTCCTTATTTTCCATCTGATTTCTGTGATAATAGATTGTGAAGCACAAGTTACAAGCAACAGGGAAAGAGGAGGACAGTTGTTGAAAGGGACCTGAAAATCCAATTGCCAATGGCTATAGACCCGAGTTCATTATTGGCAGCATGACCCTTCTTTCTGTTTCTATGTGAAATTTGCATTGATGCAAGGAGGTAATAAATGTTGATTAAGCTAGACATACCCTTTAAATTAACAACTAGCTAGGCCTACAGTATAAGTCCCAAGATGAAAAGAACAAAAAAAAAAACATTTAATCAATTATTGAACTGACATGAAAGCAGTAAAGAGACTCCCACAAGGTTAATGGCATTAAATGAAACTGGGATAGAGAATGAAAGTAAATTACATAATTTTCATTTTATCTTTGAAATCACAGAAGTGCAACATGGCAGCCTCTTTTAGTCTGAATAGTGTGCCACAAATCATGAATTCATTTAAAAGGGCGCAAGCAGATTCATTTAAAAGGGCGCTACACAAGAAAGCACAGAAGGGAATGACCACAGCATACACTAGCTATAAACATAGAAGTACACATCATTAAATACATGGATGCATTTCAGGTGCATAACTTACTGATTACATTGTTATGTATATTATATGCACAGAATTCACATTGCTAATTAACCTATTATAGTGACATCTCTCCCCTTGACTTAGTAGGATGCTAAATCTCCCCATATATACGGCCTACAAGTAGTATTGTGATGGCAGGAGACTTGACAAAAACACCAGACGCTGGAGGAACTTTATTGTATTATTGTCACTGCTGTTGCATCCTCTGTCGCCCCTTTATGTTAGGAACTACTGCAGAAAAAAAATCGAAAATTAGATCAGTGCTGTGTAGGCAATTCATTGATCTCTCTCTTTGAACTTACCTGTAGTTTTCTTGGACACTGCTAAAGAAAGAGATTGATTGCAGCAAAGTATGGTATTTACAATGCACTCTAATGCAAAGTGTTTTCTGTTTACAGTTTTCTTTGGCTAAAAGACATTGCACATAAAACTAGCGGGTCTGACAGGCTATTCCGAACATGACTATTCAGCAACAGCTATGAGGAAGTATTCCTACATGAAAACTGTTTTACAGTACAGTGGCTGAACAAACCAACATGTCCATCAAATTGGTATCTCTAGGGTTACCATAATGCCAACCCTTGCAGGAAACCAACAATGTGAAAAAATAAAAAATAATTGGTAAAAAAAACTAAATGACAGATGGGACTTACAGACATATGAAACATTTTGAGGAGCCAGAAGCATGCTACAGCTGCCCAAATATTAGAAACTCTCAAGCTGGATGAGACACCTGTTTCCTTTCTGTGTTGCAGCCCTGCATAGGTCATTCCATAATTTATTGGTAGGTTAGTCTGTGATTTCATGTGGTCCTGTTAAGCAATGTTACATCATCGCTAAATGTTGGCCATATGGCACTGCTGGCAGATTTCCTCAGTCCATAAATGCTGTGGTAAAAGAACCTGTAATATTGGGCAGTTTAGTGGGTTCAAATAGACATTCCCCTCTTCTTGTAGAGGTTTTAATATCCATGACATATTAATCACGTAAAGAGGAACCAGACTGGATATGAATAGACCAAACATTACCTAGGTATCAGCTGCCTATCTGGTCTTTCCAGATATTGAATTCACGGCAGCAGAGACAAACATCTCTCCATGGTTATAGGTTTTAGATGAGGTTGTAATTCAATTGCCGAGGTTTGAAATACTTAATAGACAAAAGTGTGCTGCTCTACCATCTCTTTACTGATGAATGTTCTTGGCATACAGAAAAAATATTGAATGGTTTTGAAAATATATATATTGTTCAAACTTTTATAACAAACATAACATTATATATTCAAGGTTTTGAAACTTTGTCAGATGCACATGAAATGTAGTGTTATTCAAACTGAAGGGATCAGAGGAATAACCCCCTTCGAAAGAACAATATGGTTTCAGCATTTTTATGAACATTGCATGGCATTCTTCATGTACTTGATCTGCTTTCTATTAGCGCAAGACAAACCCCAGTCACAGTCTCATAAACATGAAAGTTTACTGGTTCATTTCTCTTTCTGCCACATAATCAGCCATTGTCCTCATAACTCACCTCTGATAAGACACATCTAATCTGTCACTGTGTTGACAGACATAAGCACAGATGATACAATTGCCTTGTATGGGAAGTTACCTCCAGTCCTTTAAAGCACAATGTTTTTCTCTGGTAAGATAATCTTCTCTAAATATTTGGAATGGGTAAATGCAGCATGACATAGCAATGTGTATTTTGGCTAGGGCCGATGGCTTAAAAGAACAGCAGAGAAAATAGAGCTTAAAATACTTAAAGCACCATTTGTTACACCACTACAATGTCACATTTATTGCCAAGAAACTTTTTTTCTCTTTTTTCTTTTACCCTCCCAGCGGTTTCCAGAATAAATCCTACCAACTGATCTGTCTATTAGGTTTGTTTTCCTTCCGACCCTTCCATCCTTTATTAACTAAGACAGGATTTGTATTTAATTTTGAATTTAATAGGTTTAGCATATGAAATGAAATGTTCTAGTCTAGAGATGTCTATTCAGGGTTCTCCCTGGGATCGTTCTATACCGGGGCGTCAGACTAAAGCAGCTGAACATTGTAGATGGAAACGCCATTAATGAAACATAACATCTTGGGTTTTTTTGGTACGCATTTCCCCTCCCCTCATTTGCTGTGCTGCGCAGGGCTGTGGGGGTAGCTCTGTACACTTACTTTTCATGGCTGTACTGTATTCTTCTGTAACCATATCATATTTTGCTAGATAAATTATCTTCTTTTAGATGTTTAAACTGCTTAAATGGGTTGAAATTGTGTTCCATCAAATTCATTTCTTAATAGACAATACAAATGTTAAAGTTGATGTTTAGCTACTCACATCTTAAAATAAATACAATACTTATTTTGAAGTTTTAGCTAAATTAGAGAATGGAAATTGTCGCCTGTAGGATGCTTTTCTAGTGGCACATCTGCAGTCATTTTAATTTGGGCCCTTGCTCCAAATTCCAGGTGAAACCCCCATACTTGGCCAGAGTTTAAATAAACATTCCTCATGCCAAACATAGACAAAGACAGGCAGACTTCAGTAAACAAACAACCAGAACTATTATTTTGACATCACAAGTCCTCTTTAATAAAGAGCTCGAAGTATTAAATTACCTATTTAAATTCTTGCACCTGATA
Organism: Amia ocellicauda; assembly: GCF_036373705.1. Lineage (NCBI taxonomy): Eukaryota > Metazoa > Chordata > Actinopteri > Amiiformes > Amiidae > Amia > Amia ocellicauda. The sequence continues at coordinate 10,950,007 of NC_089864.1, forward strand.
TAAATCAGATGTTAGAAATTCCAGTCCAAGCTATAATAAGTATTTTACTCTTCTTTAACACACCACCATATGAACATCAAACATTCCCACTACATTCCTGGTAATATCCATGTGCGTGCCAACATAAAATTAAATGCGCTAAACATGCCACCCTGTATTTTACTTATGATTTGATTAGATTTTTAATAATAAAAGAAATTGGCTTTGGTGTTTTAGCAGAATGGTTTTAAGATCAATTTAAATACAGGCCTATATTATACTCTTTGAAGAACACACAGGGAAGATAATTGAGATCGTTTGGGATCCCTTTGTGAACTTAAAAAGACTCTCCTCATCTTTAATTTCATTGTGAAAGCCAGAATGATGACTGTATTGCAATGATAGTATGCTTAACAATAGCACTAGTTGACTGAGGTGTAAAGGAATAGCTGAAAACATTGGAATTGCACAAAATGCTGCTAGGGATGTGTCACCCATATATAATCAATTAATTTCACCCCTGCAGGTGTCCATTCTCTTTGTACTTTCATCCTTTTACAATTAATGTTAGAAGCAAATAAAAAAGTATCCATAATATTACAAGGGTATCCTTCACCAAACAGCCAATGCTAGAATGTGGGGTATTAACCAAACTCCTCCATCATTAATAAAACCCATCTCTGAACCACTTCATCATTTCACTGCGCTCTGCCTTTGAAGTATGTACTCCACTGCAGTGTATGGATGTTCAATTAATCTCTTCCTTAATTCACAGTATTGTAGAATTGCTAGAATTGCGCCTCATTATCAATAAATTATTTATAATTTGTGAAAAGTTTGAGTAGATGAATAGATTAATTAAGTGTTGTGCTCATTTGCGTGCCAAAACTATTGTGAAAAATGTCCCATATTAAGAGAGAGCCTCTTACATATATATATATTTATTTTTGGGGGGGAAGATACTGTTGCATGTCAATCAAACTCACCAACATAATTAAAAATACTACTACTGTTGCAAAATGATATGCGTGTGTGTGTGTGTGTGTGTATATACACACACACGCATATCATTTTGCAACAGTAGTAGTATTTTTAATTATGTTGGTGAGTTTGATTGACATGCAACAGTATCTTCCCCCCAAAAAATAAAAGATTTTGCCCTTGCTTCTGGTCTTAATCATTCATATACACATTGTATGATGTGCATGCACAGCTACTTAAACTAATTAAAGGTCAAACGACTTCTGATTCGTCATGCAGGGGTCAGAAGTTCACCTGGCAAAATTAAATTGTTAGAGGACATATCCGCTTGTGATTAGTAGGAAGCCTTAACTGATTTCTTATCACATGATCAAATTCAAACAAACTATGAGAAAGAGAAAGAAAACTAACATGTTCAAGTGAGACCTGGCTCCCTGCCACCAAGAAAGACCACCAAGATATCCAACATAGTGGTACTATAGTGTGCTAGGCATGCTGGGAGTTGGCCCCTCAGCACAGTAGGGCGTTATTACTGATATGACAAAAAGCTCAAATAATGTTGCGCACGACCTGCCTATGCATGCTACAAACTGTAAATTGTATCATGGACTCCTCAGCTGAAATAATGTGCTTCTCCCTCTCCCAGCAAAATCTCTTCAGGGTTTGTAATAATCGTCATGCATTCAAAGCCAAATGAATCTTGGATGGGGACTTTTATTTCACCTGAGGCTTTGCTATGATCGGACGCAAACTGAGAGGTCACTGTGAACTGCTGATGACAACAACATGACGCTGGGTATAGGGCATATGTTTCAGCAGGACTACTGCATTGCCTGGATATGAGCTGTGAAGGTTATGTGATTGGCCAGGCTTCTGTCAGTGGTGAGGGTGCGGTTACCCAAGCCTTCATTTTACATCAGAATCAGAAAATGTACTATTTTCCTTTGGTAAGTTTACAGAGTATGGTGAAGCAGCAGAGCGATTTGAAATTTGAAATGCATTGAGTGGTAGTTACATGGTTGTTGAGTAATAATGTGAGAGAAAGGCTAATCAATTTGATGCATCTCTCTCCAAAATCCACTTCAAAGTATTCCTTTTCTTTCTGGTACACCATCCTGCAAATTTAGTCTGCAACTTGGATTTAAGTAGTTTGAACCCAAACTCTGAGTTGCGCAACTCTACATGGAATCCCAGTAAAGAACACAAAGAGCGTCTCTCATGCACTCAAAACCTTATTTCATTTTGATTTCAGATAGTCCCTGAAGAGGCGAGTTTGTAGCAGCTCTTCTGGAGCAATAATGACAACCCACTTGCAGATGATGCAAAACAGAAGACATTCTCACCTGGCTGAGAATCTGTGTATCTGCAGAAGTCCCAAGACACTGAGAGAACTGCACATCAGGCAGCAAAACTGAATGTGGGAAGATATTTAGGTCAAGCAAGATATTATGCAATTAAACATGTGCACAGATCTCATTGGGAACAAATCTGCTGATCGTCTGATCAAATCCTATGATTATAAACACCAGTTGCATTTTTCTTTTTTACAAATGTTTAATTTACTGGTGTATGTACCAAATGTGATTTTGTTTCCATGACAACCAGGCATATTCTTTTTGATTTATTTTTCTTTTGGCTTTAAAATGGGTCAATAATCTCATGGAAACAATGACAGTTTTTAGAAACTGGCTGTACTGGATCCATACTTAAAGGAAACATTGGCTCCCATTCCCAGTATGGTTGTAATACGCAGTGATCCTAAACAGCCATATGCTGACAAAATAAAGGACATCCATCACGTCAAACATATAATTGCATAACAAGAATACAAAAGAGGAATGTTGTCAGTGCTCTTACAGAAGGAGGCAGGAGTCCAACACATTTACAGGCCTGTTCCTTCTCTGATTTTTTTTTCTCTTTTAAACGCCCACAAAACTCAATATTTTTACATTTCCATCACATGATGGCCAAACAGCATTTTGGGGTTTACAGGCTTTCAAACATTTTTTCCTACCCTGAATAATACACACTGTTATGTTCATAAATGTTGGTGCTCGTTTCAGAGCTTAGTGCAAGTGTGGTGGATGTAAACGGTTTGGAAGAAAAACAGCTACATAGATACAAGCTCCCGTGGCTATGTGACCAGATTAGTTACAATATTATTTTAAATAGGGTCTTCCTAAATACAAAATCTGAATCTGATTTTAACTTTTCAAGGAAGCCTACATGTCCCAGATGCTGGTGCAATGGCAGCTCAGATCAGAAAGATGGCTTTGTTCTCCATTAAGAAGAGGGCTAAATGACATTTCATCTTCCACCCAAACTGTCCTCTGCGTATATTACCAAACCATGTACATATATTGTCTACATTTAAGCTCTATTGCAATGTAATTTGAATGTAATAACTACAGAATACAGTGTAATTGAATGTTGTAGTTTACTGAGTGGAAAATTGCTCCGTTGCATACCTTAAAGATATTACAACAATAATTCTCTCGAGCAATTTTCTTCCACTAAGACACATCTGGCAGAGGGATAGTTAAGTCAGATGGAGTCCTATTCTAAGACTCTTTTATCTCCTCATGGCATTTGTCCATACAGTGACCGATACATACATTCAGCAGCAAGTCTACAGCAGAAACAAACGAATGGCAATAAACAATGGTATAAAAAGACCCTTATGTTTAGTGATCCTGCTGAAAATCCTCTTTCAATTTTTGAAGATTTACAGTAACTCATGCACAGGCAGTTGATTGCAACACAGGGCTGCACGTAAATAAGTAACCTATGACATGATGGAAATGGAAGAATACAACACAATGGTAATTTTCTCAGCATTACGCTTAAAAACAAATATGATTTTTCAGATGACACTTTTCTTAACAAACTGTTTTAACACAGAGATTGGAGTAGGAGTGTAATCACAGTGTGAAAACAAATCCCACACCAATATGAGGAATGAGAGAATGAACTCAAATTGTTTTCCACACGCTTCTTAATGTTCAATATAAATTAGTCATTCACATACTCTAACTTGAAAGATAAGTTGAATTTAAAGACCAGCACAACTAACACAGTAAATCACAATGCACAATAGTTAAACACTATATTTTTGCATCAACACTACATCAGCTGAGAAGAGATGTTCTTTTTCTGAATATATATGCAGTAGACTTCTTCAGAAAAAATAATTGAGATCTAGAATTGAAATGGAGCATAAAAAGTTCTATGAGAAACACACATGTAGCAGCATAATTGCCCCCTTTATATCACACTTAACAGTTGGAATCTAAATATAGAGAATAGGCTGCAGCTGCCTGCATTGACAAAGCAGTGTATATTTTTGCTCAGCCAAATAACTGTTTTGTGTTGCGTTATAAATGCATTTCACAAGTTTTACAATAATTGTGACAATAATTTAACATAGCCTTTCAAGGGCCTCACATTCAAGGACTCACTGCCTGCTGTTAATTTGGTAACGTTTGCATACCTGACTGGCATCAAGCTTTGGGCAGAGAGGCAGCACAGAGCAGAGGAAGTCAAAATGTAGGTTAACAAAATTACATTGGGAATATGAATGTATGCATGTTTGTTTTAGAGAGTAGAGCCACCAGAGCATACGAACGCCCCGGGGCCAGATGACTACAACAATGCCAATTGTTGACTCAGAGTGAGCCATGGCCCAGAGACGGTTTATGGAGCACGTTAGCAATCTTAGTGGCCAGAGACGCAGGCGGGGCTGTGGTATGTCCACCGCCTGCCTAGAATAAGCAGGGACTCCCAAGACTCGCAGTTTGAGGACCATGGTGTCCCTGCAAGGTCTTGGAGTACAATTGCTGCATGACCAGTAAAAACCTGATGGGGATAAACTATTTGTGGTAGAGCTCCTAGACCCTGGAAATAATGCCTTAATCATTAGTGTACATGATACTATGAGGAGAAGGAAATATGCTTGGCAGCAACTGTTTTTAATGTATACTAGGGGAAAGATGTAGCCAGTCACCTGCTATATGCAATGCAATGATTTTCATTTCAGCCTGTAGGTCTAGAGGAGAGAAAAACTGACATTGTTAGAAAGAAAGGTTCACTCGAGGTCATCCATGGTCTGATGTTGATGTATCGAGCCATGGAAGAATGTGGACAAAAATAACCACGCAAAAATCAAACAAGACATGGGACGATGTCCGGAAAAATAACTATGGAATAAATCCAGGTCCAGAAAGGACCAATCTAGTCACTGATTAAACTGTTGTAGGTAGAAAGCAGCTTCTCCGTACTGATTGCCAAATCAGAAATGATGCCAAATAAGTGTCTAATTCCGGCCTTCTTTCAGGCTAGATGTCACACAAACTGTCATGGTAAACCCAAAAAGCGACATTAAATTCGGCATTTGGTCAGCAGGGTCACTGGACTTTAGAAGTACAGACCGATAACCGATAAAAATAAGATTGATGCAAGACAAATTGTATTACCTGAGGTGATCTGTCTACAGAGTCGAGAAAGCACTACAGCAGCAGACAGGATAAAGGGTGAGCCAGTAGAAAGGGCAAAAACTGAAATCGAGAGAGTGTGTAAAGGGAAAACATCAGCTGTGGACCGCAGCATCTCTGCAATTGATGAAGGCAGATTCCAGGACCCGGAGCCTGTTGTCAAAGGAGAGTATTGTGTTATGCATTCCTTCTGTGTGTGATTAAGTGAGTTTCCTGCCTGAACCATGGCTTTACTTCATTTTCCACCACAATGATTATGCCCTAGACCTGGACCAAATCAATACTTAAATTTTTTTGTTTTAGTACTTTTAATGTCTTTCTGTCCTTTCACTGATATTTCTTCAGGTCTACAGAAAGAAAAGTTCCAATGTTTCTCAGTAATAATAATAATAATAATAATAATAATAATAATAATAATAATAATAATACAAATAATAATACAAATAAACCTGCTACAATGTACTGGAAAAACGTACAACAAAAAGTAGGAGTTGGACACAAGTTTTTAATATTCTGAAATGTTCAAATGTCATTTATGCATGTTGAGTCATCTGTTCCTAACAATAAAGGAAATTATGCCTCTGCCCAATAAACCTATTGAGCAGATGTGAATGAGCTGTTTATCACAGAAGGAAAGCGCTCATCTCGATCTCGACCTGACCTCACCAGACACCTGCCCAGCGGGGGTTCCTGTGATGTAGCTTAGGGAAATCAGGCCCAGCCAGCTGAGTATGCCAGCCGCCGGAGAGCCACACAAAATAGTCTTCTGCAAATGGTGCTCTGAACACAAACACCAACATGCATATTAAAATCACAGCTTGTAATTCATAGACCAGAGGAGGCACAGGGATCAAATCCACGTGGTCCCAGAGTTGGCAATGTTAATCCCCTCAAAACAATCATTATAAAATACTGGTGTAAGGTAGTGCTACACATCAGGCTCTAGTTCAGATATCCTGTTTGTGCTTTATGTTGCCTAGATCATAATTTTTGGACAATACACCAGCCATCCACCCACTGTATGGCTGTATTCTTAATACGTAAGCATAGGGATAACATTTCTCCACTGACCATAACATTTGAATAATAGTAACTACTGTTAGCATCTGAGGTGTTGACAAGCAACTCAGTAACACACTGCTGAAAATGTTTTAATAAAAAACAATGATTACAGCTAAAAGGTCAACCATTTGAAAGTTTCTTAAGGGACACTTTAATTCAGAACTTAAAAAAAATAATGTTTCTGAAAATAATTGATATCAAGAGGACAACAGATCTAGTCTCAGCTCTCTTCTCTTCAGCAACAATGGTCCCGAGTCGAGTGCTAATTTGCTGTCAGATACAGCTGGAGGGGCTGATATTCTGAATTTTAGTACCATCTGGAGCAGTGAAAGGAAATAAGTACTTCACATGAATTTATGGCAAAAGCAAAGTTCTGACTGTGGAGAACCTGACGCTTCAAGAAGCCTAACATGTAAAGGAAATGAAAAGGATAATTGGTGCCGTTTTTTTGTATTATGTTTCCTTTCTAGTGATTATAGTGTTTATTTGGCATTGGAGGCAATTGTAATTGTACCCTCAGTGTGAGCTGGGATGTTGAAAAAGGGTCATTAAGTTAATTTTGTGAATTCTGCCAGGCATGTCAGACTTTAAAAATAATAACTGTTGGTTTGCCATTAACTTGAGAATATATTTTTGCAAACTTAACGTACGCTGTGGCTGAATATATGTTAGCCTCCGTTTGGCAGCGGTTCAGAAGTGAAACCAAAGAAAAACAAAGTTCTGATTCTTACGGGGCACAACCTCCAAAACATGAATAATCCGTCTTCATTCTCTGAACTTCAGACATCAAGGGAAAGATCTCCACTCTTGACATGAATGTACCTTTACAAAACTGCAGGAGACATGCTGTTTACTTTATAATTTAATCAAGCTCACAGTAATGGATACGGATGGTCCTTCGACTGTACTTGTATTTGTAAGTTATCATAATTTCATAGTAGGGCTTTGGGCTCTTTCATAAGAGGATGAAATGGATGAAATACTATTTCTCATGATAATTATCATTACTATTATTCATGAAGTCAGATGTAAGGCTGCAGTTTCTTTTTATCCAGTTTGGATTCATTAAGTTACTCGGCCATCTCACTACTACACTGTCATTTTAATCAGCACAAACACAGCGCTATCCAAGACCCAGCAATCAATCACCTTTATGAGATTCAAACTGAAAGGCAATAGGGGGACAGACATGGCTCCTGCTCAAAATGCGAGTTCCTTTAGTGGCCCAGTGAGTCACAAGGAGTCAGTCTTCGTGGAGACAGCAAAGGTTACCCTTGGGGACGGAGCCAAGCGCCATCCCTGGCTCACTGCGCTGCATTAGGACGATTAGCCACAGTCGGAAAGTGGCAAGGCCTGCTTTCTTGAACACCAGACAGAGGTCTTGCCAGATGAGCCACTTCAGCACCATGTGTGTATTTATACATATTGTTAATGGGTTTTGCATTAAATTAATTTGTATATAAATATTCATAATTCAACCATATATATTTTTGTTATTATACCGTATATATTGATGTGTTTCTTTGTCATTAAAAGTATTTTACGTATTTGTTTCACCAGTGCTACCAGTACTACGATAAAGATGGCCTTGTAATCGCAGTTTCATATCACCACAGTATTATCAAAGGCAACTAGAACAGAGTTAAGCTTCTCCATAGCCATGTGGAATGCATTCTGCCACATGCTCTATTAGTTCATGGAAGTTATTTTAAACAATTAAATATGTCTTCAATGTTATCCTGTTACAATGGGATATGTTGTCATGCAGATCATAAAATAATACATTGGAAATGACTTATGTTTCAGAATAAGAGCTTTTTGTGCATTCATGGCCCGATCTGAAGTGAGAACAATGCTGTGGAAAAAGTCCTAAAATAGATTGAAGAAGTGCCAGTGAGATTATCAAGGAGAGACGCTGGGGAGCATCTTGAGAAAACATATTCCTGCATCCCGAGAAGCTAGTTAAAGAAAACTAGAGCAGCAGAGACTGATGTTTGCTTTCCTTTCTGTTCTCAGATTAATGTACATCTCCGTATTCACCGGTATTATTAATCTAGTCCAAATTTAATTAAGGTTTCCCGAGGCCAGAATCTTAATGGCCTTACTAATGTGAACTATTTATGTCACCATTTTGAACAGGATGTTTCGGACTCCAGTGCTAATGATATTAGTTGTACCATCCTGCGTGGCTTAGTGTGAGGCTGGATCAGGTGAGCCAGACTGTGTTTTCCGGCAGCATATCCTGTCAGATTTTCTACAGGGGAGAAAAAAAAAAGATAATTTACAATTCTAATAAAAAAAAAGTACAAACCCGAACCAATTGCACTGAAGAATGTAACTGAAGGCACATAGGAAGGCATGAATCAGTTCAAATTACAATGTTGTGAATATGAATAACATTGCCACTTTTAAAGTCACCTCCTACTGCTCAAGATGTTGTTTTTCTTTGAGAATGTACTGCGGTGGAAAACCTCCTATTAAGTGTCACTTGGAAGAGCAATTAGGCATGTTCTCCCCAGTTTAACTGCCCTCCTAGAAAAACAATGTTGGGCTTTTTATATCACCCAAATTGTTTAATCCTTGCTTAAAGCAAAGGGGGGAAATTTCAGATTAGGAATTGCTCTCTTTAGCTAAGTGAAGAAAAAAATACGGAAATAGTTCATGTTAATATGTGGCTCAAGAAAAGCACCTCATTCCTGTCTGTTAAGTTCAAGAAAATACATTTAAAAGTGGCGTGCTTCTCTGTAGCACAGTACAAGTGAATGAAATAAAGAAGTTAAGAATGGCATTGGAGCTGTTCAGCTGTTTTTGAAGTGTTTTTGAATCAAGGGCCCATGCAAGATTAGAGACAATGAGATTGTCACCGTGCCAGCAGACAGCATCGCGGCTTCCGCTCTGGGCTCTGCAGGCACACTTCAAGCCTGACCAGAGCGCACCGTGGCATTGAGGCCCGGGCCGCCCACTGGGAGCCCGATGAATAGTGTGGCAGCTCTGTCATGTGAACTAGTTTCCCTCGGGAGGGTCGGGGAGGTGGGGAGGGGGATCAGCACCCATCTAACTTACTTCTAATCTGAACCTCTTGAAGTGAAAGAGTTCGAATGACTTTGTAATATTATCTTCATCTGATGCCATGCAACTTCTCTGAGTTGTTTTGATGCTTGAAATCAACAAATCATTTAGTGAAATAAAAGAAACATTGAAAGAATTCTGTTCCCAGATGAACACAGCTGGTTGTTGAGCTCAGCTGCTTATGGTTGTTTATTTGTGCTACTCAAACTATTTTAATTGACTGAAGTACTAAAAATAATTGTACAGTTCTCAACAGTCTGCAGGATTCATTTTTTAACAGTTGTGATGTGTTTCATTATATTAAAATAAATCTCTTAATCATTCACTGAATAAGTGCTATCTTTGGAAATCCTTAAACTACCATCCATTTACATCAAAAATAGCTTTGGTTATGAAAAAACAACTTCAGCAACTACAACTATGATAATTATAAGACTGGCTTTGTTCTTTGCCTGCTTTTTCTACATAGTATAGTCATTAATGTAACTTTCTTTTGGGCCCAATAAAGCCAAAGGGTTAAGTTTTAATTTGAGATGAATAAAAGCTAAATAATCAAATGCTAATGATCTTAAGTCGTACCGAAAAGGAAAAGCCAATGGCACAAGCATGCAGACAGTGAAAAACATGTCCAGTAATGTCTTCACCCTGAAACAATGAGACTGTGTCAATGCCATGCCACTGCTTTGTGCCCTTGTCAAAACAGTGATGGATGGATCTGTTACTTGTCAAAGCTGGGGTTATGGATTGATGTTAAAGGACAGAAATGAGTTCCTGATGCTCCTAAATTGAAGTTGCAGACTTGTTTGGCTCGATGCATCCAGATGTGTGTTGTGTGTCTCCATTGCTCACGTTTGTACAAAGAAAAACAGACAATGTAACAGTAAACACTTTCAAAAACATCTTCGAAAATCCCCAAATAATAGTAATTGAGCCAAGGCGGAGAAAATACATAAAAGAATCACATGTGGACATCCTAAATCCTTGTTTGATTTATTTATTTGTTTTGTAAATGAAAACTGGATCTCTATAAACAGGAATAAACAAGTTAAGAGCCTGGCCTCATTGCTACATTTGAAACATGAACATTTGAATTAAACTTCAAAAAAACATAATAGGCACTTTTTCAAGGGGAGAATAAATAAATACATACATGCATGAATGTCTTTTTTTCTCTTTTGGCAGACTGTATCTTATTTAAACATTTTTGATATTTGTTTAGCTTACATATATAAAAAGAAGATTGCATGCTTTGAAACAGGCAAATCCAACACTGCCCTCTTTTGTTCGGCCACAGCTGAAGCAGCTTTTCAAGACCTGCACGTTGACAGTACAACTTACAACAGAGAACCCAGCTGAGCATTTTATAATCTTTTCTGATGGAGAGAACACAGTCCCTGCTTACATTTTTGTTAAAAAGCCTATGGCCTAGACCACCTGTTTTTTTTTTTTATTTCAATCCACTCATAATACAACTAAAGTACTTCTAGTCCTGCTCAAAGCCTTTCTCCATTATTCTTTAGAACTGGAAAGCCCTGTTCACAATGCGCGCTGCCACATCGAGAGAAAGAGTTGGAGCTGAAAAGGGCCGAACTGTGTAGCAACTTGTTGAACATTTCTGAGGGGCCTCTGTTGATATGAATGATTCTGCAGGTGTGCACTGACAATATGTACGCAGAAGGGGAAATGAGGGGTGGGTTAGTCTCCCCGCAATTGTGAAAGGTCCGTTTTAATATCAACATCACCTCAAACATGAGGTCATAAAGGGGATTTATGTCATGCAATAGAATATAGATCAGTCTGTAATAAAATGTTCGAGGCTACTAAAATGGGTGATATTGCAGTACAAAATCATATGAAAGTAATACCCTCAAGAGCGTGCTTGTGATTTCAGATTTGATGCGGTTCAAAAGTATAACAGGAGTCCACTGCATACATTTTTTTAAAAAGGCAAACAGAATTACAGAAAAAAACCCAACAAGGAATAATCGGCTCAACTCAAGTAACCTGAGTGTTCTTTCAACTCGAGAGTCATTATGAATCAATAGACATCTGCATCGTAATCGGTGGCAAAGTGAGTCAGTGTGAATAAATCAGCAACCTCTACGCCTGATATTGTGTCATCGCCTGTGATTTTCATGTTCCTGTCTGCGAGTTGTTCTTGTGAACCACGTCCTGTTATTCCACAATATGCACGTCCCTCAGTAAATCTCCTTCCTGGAAGATTTTTTTTCAGCTTTTTCTCAGTGGAACAAGATCATGATCACGAGCTCATATGAGTGTCATCAGTCCTGGACAAGAAGAAATCGTTCAACACATCGCGTCTGTGTGAGATCAGACACTGAATGTACTTTTGAAATCAGACTTTGTGATGTGGTCAACTTCGAGCTAATAAAAGCTTCAGCTACATCGATCCTAAACAATTAACTTATTGAAATAAGTCTCCAAATAGCAGGGAGAAATGTACAGTCTGGAGTTGTTAAAAGCCTGAAAAATAACTTAAAACCAAAGGGGGGAAAAGGCTGCCCTTTAATACATCACATGACTTAATTGGTTCTTTCAACAAAGTCCTGTAAGGCACTCAAAGGTACCACTGTTCCTCTTCTTTTGTGAAGCTGACAGTTTAGTAAGTTCTTCTTTGTATCATCACCTTGGCCGGGCGGTTGTGATTAACAGTCTGAGCAGGCCGCGGCTGTGGGCCTCTTGTTAGTTTCATTGCTGCAGAACAAAGACATCATTCTCCTGAACAGTTTAATGTGCCGTAATGAACTGAAATAAAACAGCATGTTAAAGCGCTGAGATATGGGCACTCTGTTGGAAAGTAAAACCATTAAAAATAATGAGCTTTTTTTTTTTGTGCCTCCCTTATTATTACCATTTTTACACTTTCTGCTTGGTGTTTCCCCTCCTTCCTCTAGTGTGACGGTACAGTTTCTTTTTTCAGCATTACATGTGACGCTGTTTTATTTATGATCTTTTCAAAAACTAAAATCTGTAGTCTCTTTCAGTGTAAAACTAAAATTGTGCACCTATCTGATGTAAAATGTGGCAACGGTTTACTTTTTTAACTAAATGCTTTTCTAATTAAATTAATAATGACCTCACAATATCAGCATCTGAATCACTAATGATTATGATGATGATTATGAATAATAATAATGATAATAATAATAATAATAATAATAATAATAATAATAATAATAATAATAATAATAATTGTACCTGTATTGTAATAATTGTATGCTTTAAAGTTTGTACATTTTGTGTATACTTACATAGTGTTCAGATTAACAAGTTACAGTGCCAAGGCATTACATGCAATGTGAAAATATATTCTAATATTCTGTTTTTTTAACTTTCTGAGACACATTGGATGCAGCTGTAATATCACAAAATATTGCAAACACCATAGCTATGATACCATTTATTTTAGGGAACTGTTACAAACTGACAGACTATATGTACTAGTGGTATAAATACTCATAGTATAGGTAGAAATTGTCATAATCAGTTTAAACTGGCTTTTCAATGTGTTCAGAGATTATATGAAGAAGAAAACATGTAGAAAGTCAGTTCCAGTCTGAACTCTCACTGTGCAATGCTATCTGGCACAAAATAACCAGTCATTCCTAAATCACAGCCGAAATGTGTTTATCCAGCATGTTTTGGCCATGTCTGATGAGAAAATAAACATTGTCTGTCATGTTTGGACTGGACTACACTGCGCCAATGCAAGAACAAGTTTGACAAAGCACCCCAGAAACATACCCCTAAGAAGCTTGCAACATAACCTGAAATTCGACTGAGCATAGACTCCTAAATGTACACATTATTTGAGAACACATTTAAAAATAAGGTAGTAACATACACTCACCTAAAGGATTATTAGGAACACCATACTAATACTGTGTTTGACCCCCTTTCGCCTTCAGAACTGCCTTAATTCTACGTGGCATTGATTCAACAAGGTGCTGAAAGCATTCTTTAGAAATGTTGGCCCATATTGATAGGATAGCATCTTGCAGTTGATGGAGATTTGTGGGATGCACATCCAGGGCACGAAGCTCCCGTTCCACCACATCCCAAAGATGCTCTATTGGGTTGAGATCTGGTGACTGTGGGGGCCAGTTTAGTACAGTGAACTCATTGTCATGTTCAAGAAACCAATTTGAAATGATTCGACCTTTGTGACATGGTGCATTATCCTGCTGGAAGTAGCCATCAGAGGATGGGTACATGGTGGTCATAAAGGGATGGACATGGTCAGAAACAATGCTCAGGTAGGCCGTGGCATTTAAACGATGCCCAATTGGCACTAAGGGGCCTAAAGTGTGCCAAGAAAACATCCCCCACACCATTACACCACCACCACCAGCCTGCACAGTGGTAACAAGGCATGATGGATCCATGTTCTCATTCTGTTTACGCCAAATTCTGACTCTACCATCTGAATGTCTCAACAGAAATCGAGACTCATCAGACCAGGCAACATTTTTCCAGTCTTCAACTGTCCAATTTTGGTGAGCTTGTGCAAATTGTAGCCTCTTTTTCCTATTTGTAGTGGAGATGAGTGGTACCCGGTGGGGTCTTCTGCTGTTGTAGCCCATCCGCCTCAAGGTTGTACGTGTTGTGGCTTCACAAATGCTTTGCTGCATACCTCGGTTGTAACGAGTGGTTATTTCAGTCAAAGTTGCTCTTCTATCAGCTTGAATCAGTCGGCCCATTCTCCTCTGACCTCTAGCATCAACAAGGCATTTTCGCCCACAGGACTGCCGCATACTGGATGTTTTTCCCTTTTCACACCATTCTTTGTAAACCCTAGAAATGGTTGTGCGTGAAAATCCCAGTAACTGAGCAGATTGTGAAATACTCAGACCGGCCCGTCTGGCACCAACAACCATGCCACGCTCAAAATTGCTTAAATCACCTTTCTTTCCCATTCAGACATTCAGTTTGGAGTTCAGGAGATTGTCTTGACCAGGACCACACCCCTAAATGCATTGAAGCAACTGGCATGTGATTGGTTGGTTAGATAATTGCATTAATGAGAAATTGAACAGGTGTTCCTAATAATCCTTTAGGTGAGTGTATATACACGTGTATACATGCATCGTCGCATTATTCTCCCGGGCTATTATTGCGATTTCTTCTCGAATATTTCCACCAGTAACCCCGGAGTATAGCAGCATCTTTTTTTTTTTCCACTCTTTATAATTGTTTATTATTGAATTTTACTGGGGAAGAGCAACCTCCCATTAGAGCCACACCTATGAGTGGAATCTGTTATACAGAGTGATAATATAATTGAACAAAGACGGCTTTGGCTTGGAAAGCTGCAAACCTATTTATTTCAGTTTAGCAATCAAGAAGTGAAAGTGTTGTGCAGCAGGAAAGAGGCGAGAGCTTAAAGACGACGCGGCCAATTAGCTCAGTGTTTACCTTAGCAATGAATGAATACCTATGTTTATATGAAGCGGCTTCTGGTACCGAATAATATCTTAGAGTTATGGTGGAAATGTACTGTAGTTTGCTTACTCAGACTTGGGATATTAGTAACAAGTAATGAGGACAATTTTTGCTTACACAACTAATTGTGAATTTTCTTTCAGATGTGCAATCAGAGGGGGAAAAAAGTAAAAAGACCCACTATGTTAAAAAAGCAGTAAGCCAGGCAATTGGGAAATGAATCAGCAATGACACTTTTGTTAAACTTTGGTGTTAATGTTCTTTTAGTTTTTTTTAGGTTTAATTACACATTGCTGTGAAGAGAGTCACATTTAGTCTATTCATTGCATTGTTTTTCACATTAGGAAAGTGATTAAAGATGTGGTCCCTGTTTGTTCCACACAGAATTATTGCTGAGGGGCAATAATTAACCTTCACACATGTGGACTGATTCATTTTTATCTTTCTCTAATTAAAGGCAAAACAGAAAAGTTAAAGAAATAACTTCCATTGAGATATAATTTCTTACTTCGTGCTACACAATGTTTCTGTTTGCTACTGTCTTGAGTGCCACGGTTTTAAACAGGACTGGAGGGGCGCAAGGTAAACATACACATACAAAATAAATACTTTACTGCTGTAATGTATATAAAACCCACACACACACACATCACTCAACACTCTATAGAATTAGTTGATGTGTCTATACATATTGTAATGCCATGCTGGGCGGTGCGGTGATATGACCTGACCTGCTGTTCCCTCCGTGCCTCCCTTAGAGAGAGAGAGAGAGAGAAATAAGAAAACTGAATACAGTGCCTGGACTTTGTTTATGAACTTGGATTTGGACTACGGACTGTGAGTTGGACTTCGTTGCTGCTTGTTGAGTGTTCATCTTAAATTAGTTACTTGTTTAGTTAGGGATCTGTTATATGTTTAGTTTCGGCTCGAGAGGAGCTAGGATTTTGTTTGGGGTTTTTGTCTGTCTGTTTATTTTGATCACTGCGCACTGTAAATATACTAAAAGCACGTCTTTTTGCACCGTACATCTGCCTACTGTTTCCTGAGCCCCAGATGCTATGTCCAACCACACACGGTGTCACTATATATATTGAATAGTCTTAGGACGCTAAAGTCTCCATGAAACATTTGCTTATTTAAATTACTTTTAATTCGAAGCTCAATTGCCCTTTTTGTCAACCACAATAATTGAGCTCTTTCCATATCAGTTCTTTACATGGACTATTTTTGTCTCCTTCAATTGCAAGCACTTAATCCCAGCTCACCTCTCCATTACACTACACATTCATTAGGACTGCAAGAGAGCAGACCAAGGCACTGTCATTTTCATGAAATCACTGAGATTGGAGAGCACTACATCTCCATGCCTGCCCCAGCCCATGGCCATCTGTATGTAAATACTCGCAATCGAGTGCTGTCACTGTACATTACACTGGGGCAGCTGATCTGACAGGAAAAATGTGAGTTTGGAAGGAAGAGAAGTAGTCGAGCTACATGCTCAGTAAGGAAATAAATATCTTCACTAACCCTTTTTTCTTTTCTTTTGTATTTAAAACATCTAATCAAATCAGGGAAGGCATCAGCACGCTTTCTGATCAGATTTCCCTTTGTAAAAGTGCTTTGGACATAATGTGTGAATCATTTGGATCTTCTGATCTTTCTTTCCATATTGGTACCCATATCTGTGTGCTACAGGGTCTTTAAGATATGAATATTACATCATAAGCAGCACATGCTGGAGAGATGGGTTCAGTGCCCTGTGTTGAGGCGTGCATTTGTGGTAGTTGGCTAATCACTCAGTCTTTTTCCCCCATAATCTTTCTTATTTGTTGTTTTTAGACAAAACAATGAAAAAAGGACTGCTTAGAAAGTACACTTCCTACACTATGCTCTACGTAAAACAAACCTAATGTAATAAATTGTAAAATCTGTCTTACCCCACACAGTGATTTAAGTAGACGGATACCAAAATGATTACACTACTTTTAAAGCAGCTGCAACATATCAGCTGTACTGCAGTTGTAAAGCGTTTCAAAAATCGAATTAAATGTACTTTATGAACAAACAACATGATTTATGATAATCTGCATATTAAAAATACCGCAAAAGATTCAGTTTTTCCCCCTTCATGCTAAAACAGGAAATGAATGTGGAAAATTAGCAACCTTTTGCTTTGCTATATTGCACATACTTTATATTATTATGTTTTTGTTGTTTTAGCATATGTAGAAATGAACAATGAAATATACATTTTGCAATCTGACCTTCGATCCACATTAACCATGTAAACTAAGACACTATTTTAAGAACGCATTCCCACTTAATAGACACAGTGTCATTCAAACAATAATACAGGACAACAACATCCCCCCTGAGGCATAATCTGAACATTGTTTATAATAATAGCACATCAACAGAGAACATCTGAATTTCAGATCGCAGGCTGTGATGGTTGACTGCTCAGATCTGTCCACTGGCTTGGCAGAATCATAAATGTTGCCTCATAATACATAATCAAGAACCCAATAAAGCAAAGGAAGATCATGGATATATCTGGCAACAGGATGTGCACTCCAATGATGTCATAACAATGTGAGTTTGGACAATAGGTGTATTAAAAAGGAAGACAGCTGTGTAATTTGGTGCAGACCCACCCTTAATGACTTCATGAATTCCCTTTGATTCATGACAAGAGGAGCACTGTTTCATTTCTCCTGCAATACAGGTCCGACTGCACAGAAAGCAGTTGATTTCTGTGGTCGAATTATAGGCTTAATACATGTATTACATCAGAATATAAGGATTATTTGATATTGGCAACACTATAATGTCCTGTTGTGTATTTCATATGTGAGGGGAAACCTGAAATGTTCATTAATTGTACATTGGGCCAATTCTTAAAATGTCAATGTGGTTTGACAAACATATTTCTATAAAGCGTAGAACGGGTGATGACTTCAGACTTGAGAACTCCAGAACTGGAAAATGAATTTATATGCAAAGCTTGCAAATGTTAGACATGACACCTAGCGAGAATAGAATAAACCTGTTGGGACAGCCAATAAAATTAGAAACAGAATTTAATCTGGTTCTGCTTCAGACCTTCCGAATCAGGAGTCAAGTTATTCTTTTATGAAATATTTATGTTATGTTTGCACTACAAATATATAATAAAAACTAAATATAATACTATATAGGCTGCTTTAATCAAATGACAATATATTAATTCATACCATGCCGTGTAAATTCTCTCCCATTTGGAACAGTTTTTCCATGCAACAAGGCACCACAAAATGACAAAAATATGAGTTTAATTTACACAGTATACATGCTTTATATTGATTTCTAATGAACAGAAAATAATGTGTGGATTATTTTCAGATTGTAAATAAAATATAAATGTAATACATTAGCACCATCTAGTGGTGAAAACAGACTTTATTGCTTTAGATTGAGTGTGCGTATACACACACACACACACACAACTTCAAACACACTCATATAAACACACACCAAAATAAACACAGATATTTTGTTTTCAATAGGAAATGTATTCTTTCGTGTTAAAATGTATACTTTTATACTGTTTCACTCTACATTGAAGAGTTCAGACAGGTCAATGAGCAGCTACCATTGCAGATAGACTTCAGGACGTTTATGTTTCAGTAATCGGAGGTTTTCCTGTGATCCAAAGGTGTAAAAAGACTGAATACAGCAACAGAAGCTGAAGTTGCCTTAAGATGCCTTAATGTACAGTTGCCTCCAGCAGATGGCAGTGTTCACTACCTTAGCAGTGTGCAGTTGAAGACCTCAGTATAATCTCACTGAGCACAAGCAAAAAGAAATATATGACACACAACAGCAGACGTGGGGCTTGCTATAAAGTTATACAGTTTCTATAAAGGCCTGTATAAACTATACAGCGACTCCCTTAACCTGGAGACAATATGACTTTGGGTTAGTTCAGAGGTACAATGTGCTTTCCGACAAAACATAAAGTAAACATTAAACAAATACCACATACTCCAAACCAGAAAACTGATATTTATATTCTTGTAAAAAATAAAATCATTGTTTAAAAAATACCTCATAAACAAAAGTGGATGATAATTGCAAAACTCTAAATATGGTATTTTTAAAATGAATATCTGGCAATTTTGAAAAAACATAGTTATATTCTTCATATACAGAAAGTACAGAATTGCTGCAATACATTCACTTAATGTAATGCCTCCATTAGTTTTAAATGTAAGCAAACCTAAATAATAGACTTTACAAGTAATTGTTGCCCAATATTAGATTTGAGGACAAGAACAAATATAATACATTTCAGTATGTATGTTTAAGAAAGACTAAGATTTTTTTAGACCAAAAATTAAGGCATATTTAAAGCACATGCATTGGCTTAAAAACAAAGCACGGTGTCTTGGCATTGACTTAAATATTCACAAGACACATCAGCCTATTATTTGTACACCTGGGACTCAGTGGGGTGCGACCATAAAATAATCCCTCCGGGAAACATTTTGCATCCTGTATGGAGTCTGCGACCAGAAGGGGATCTAAATGCTTAGTTCCCCTGATCTGAAACTTGTTAAGTACATGTTTTCTGAAATATCTGACCCACCACGACTCGTTGTGATTTTACAGTTCGAGTGATCTGATTTTTTTTTTTTTCCACTGTAAAGATAATTGTGTGTCTAACCCTGACGTATGTGATTCAAGTTAATATTTAATGTTTAAGGTGTCTCTAATTGTATAAGAGATGACATTTCTGCACTTTATTCTTTTTGATGTTTAACAAGAAATTTAGTCTTGAAAAGCAAAGTGCATTTCAGTGAAATACAACTTATCGTGTAGGCAATACACCTTAATAAAAGTGGCCCTGACTTCCACCCGTTGAGGTGCTATTTCACCATAAAACCCAAGGTGGTCTCTCACAGCCCTGTA